>NC_139635.1:26455177-26620177 GCF_964638095.1 Poromitra crassiceps | reverse complement strand
CATTAGGCCATTTCCCTTGAACCTACATTTCTCATATTATTAATTAACCCATAATTGATTATCTGTAGGCAGGCAGTGACGTTTACTGCTGGGCCTGCGGATATAAAGTGTACATTATCTATGAAACAGGAATATGTTATCAGTCAGTGGTGGAGAGCGGGGTCAGTTCAGCCAGTTTTTACTTATAGCAGGCATGTCCAAAGTCCGGCCCGGGGGCCAATTGTGGCCTGTGAACTGATTTTAAGTGGCCCTCGGCTTGTCTCTCAAAATATACTACATGTGTGGCCCTCCACACAGTACTGGTTACTCAAGCAAGTTCAATTCGCATTTTTTTTTCTGTTCACCTAACAATGACAGCACTATCATACAGTTTGTAGACAAGCACCAAGTATAGAACAACACAGGCAGAACTAAAGTTTTCAGATGGTAAAGAAAATCCGTATTTATTTATTTTTATAATGATGCGTGAAGCAGCTGAAAATACAAAAGCAAAAATACTAGTGACTCAGAATATATAATAAAACATAAAAGACTGGTTAGAACAATGGCAGCAGAGAGAACAAAAGCACAAATAAGCATAGCATGACACTAATGCGGAACATACAGTATCTACAACAGGCACACCTACAATAAAGGCATACACACTAGGGCAGTGGTTCTCAAATGGGGGTCTGGGGACCCCCAGGGGTCCGTGGCACTTTGCAAGAGGGTCCGCGAAAAGTTTTCAGGAAAATAGAAATAAAAACTTGTTCTTATGAATGTTAGATGAGCACCAACCACACCAAGACAAATTCCTAGTATGTGAAAACATACCTTGGCAAATAAAATAATTCTGATTCTGAAGGTAAACCCATCCGAGAGGAAAGGACAGAGAGCAGGAAACAGCGAAGCTGCGAGACACAAATGTATTTCATGATGGTTAAGTGTTACAGATCATTAAGGTATTCACTTTCATGGACTCCAGTGGTGTTCTTTGCTAATTGTGTGCACTATGTGTTGTCCTCATGGTCTATAGTAGTCTAAACACATGCCGTGTAACAGTAAGGTTATTTGTTTGAATCCACCCTGGCATCAGGTGTATGATTCTTCCTGTTTCTGCCCATCTCTTGTGAACTCTCCTGTGACAAATAACCAATGTGTAAAATGCTACAAAAGCTATATCTTCACCTCAAGTATAAAGAACTTCATACAATACATAATTCATCCCGCCAAAACCTCCTATGTACCCAGGACAGGTATTTTTCATGCTTCTACGCAATGGTGATCTGACTTGCTGCCACTATACTACTGTATGTTAGCAGTGATAAAGCTCAGGTTCAAATCCCCTTTGATGTTTCATAAAAAGTCAATCAGCAGTACATCACACAGTGTAGAAAAACTGTACAAAGCAGTTGTTTTAGATCATCTGCCATCTGACATATTGTTTCTAAACACATGTTTACCTATTCGCAAGCCATAAAGAATAACGTCATCATGTGGAATGGAATTGTGCATTAGTCAGTAATGCATAGTGCCTCCGTGGCCTGGGGAGAGGTAGAAGTGTTTTGGTAAACTGCATCTGTCTTTGGTTGGCATCTGTCTCTCTTTCTTGGGATCGTCATTTTCAAAGCGCTTCATGACCTGTGTGAGGGAAAAGGTGCGAGAAGGAAAGTTATTTAGGATTAGAGTACTGAACAACAAATACAACATCCTTCATTACTGGTTATTTAGTACAGGCCCGCCGTGTGTGTGTGGGTGTGTGTGTGTTACACAATTGCTGTTGATTTTACCTATTACAATCATTGTACCTATTAGCCCTCTATTGCATATAGTTGTCATTTGGCAACAATCACTTTATCACAATTTTACTAAAAGACAGTAGGCTAATCTAAAATCAGTATTTTACTCTTTACAGGGTTGCAAACGCATGTATGGTGAAAGAAGAGAGATACATCCGGTTTGTAAGGGGAAAAGGCAATGGGATATTTGTATGGCGATTTCGGTTAAATGCATGAAATAAGGTATGTGGTTAACAAAAGTTTTATGAAACAGCAAAGTTTGTGTTCCGCAAGATAATCACAAACGAGGACCACTTTTTGAAGAGTAAATGCGTTTTTTTTACGCCATTTTCAGAAAACGCAGAAAACGTGACGTAGATCGTGACTGACAGACACCGCCCGCTGCCCGTCCACCTAGGCAATTCTATTATAGGACTATCTGCTGTAATTTATCTTGTAATTTGCATAATAAAAAACAGTTTAGTTTTTTGTAAAATGGCAAAATTACTGGTCGCGTTGGGGGTGAGGTAGTCTCTTAAAACAGACTGTCTCATCTACATCCGGCGAATGCAGCTATACAGTCTGTACGTTACACCCCCAGAACATGCACAAGGAAGTTGGGAAAAAAACCCTTCAGACTGGAAGGAAGTTCGACGGAATCCGACCAATCACGACACGTGTGTCCACGAAAAATGCGGCATATTGGATTCTGATTGGACTAATGAGCGGAAGACCCGCCTTTCTGCGATTCTGATTGGACTAATGAGCGGAAGACCCGCCTTTCTTCTTCCCATTCCGGTTGGCACATGCTTCTCCCCCACGAATTACAGACGGTATGGCGGAAGCATTTGAAAATTGCGGAAGCCAACTCGTCTGTTCTAAGAGACTAGGGTGAGGCCTCCGCAACCGCTAGCGCGCGTACCTGAAGATTTCTCTGACAGCGCGCGCCCCCGCGGCACGCTGCGCTTTGCAGCAGAGACCGTGAGATTCATGAAATGAAGAAGTAAGTCCACTGAGCCGTGTTTTGACCACATTTCTTGGCCAATGTGGTCAAACTTTCTAACTGTTCATTTTTAGTCACTTCAAGTAAATGTGTTGTGTTGAGAGAGAGAAAGCAGCACAATGAAGTAGATAGGCTTGAGAATTGAAACGCCTATACATTCAGCAAAAACAAGTTTGGTGATTCTATTCATGTGCCGATACAGTCGTTTCAGAGTGAAACTGCAGCACTGCACATAATGGCTTTCTATTGTCACTTTAAATAGCCAGTTTCTCATTTAATGTATCATTGTATGATCACTTGGCTGCAGCTCTGACCAAATATATCTCGCCCTTAACGCGTCATTCTGATACAGAAGTGCCTGGAATAAACTGCAGAACTCTCAGTGCAGGAAAACATGAAGACAAGCACATCTGCCTATACGAGGAATCAGCCGAGCAGCATTTTGGTCAACAAACCGCGTCACTGGGTGGCAACGGCAATAGAACCCTATGGAGCCCAAGTGGCGCGAGGCTTGAGTGGCTGACTCTAGCCAGTTAACTCTGTTTACATTTTAAAAACTGCGACAGTTCACACAACTTTAACACGACATGCATATATTATACATCAAACTCTTGAGCTACTTCTGCTCTCAGAATGTCAAAATATAAGCGATGTGATGTATAGTTTTTGAGATATTAACGTTTGTTTGGCACAACTCATACTATTAACTGCTGCGGCAGGGGTTCAGCATTTCTGGGTGTCAAGTGACGTCACACTGATTCGTCCTATACTGTATATTACCGACATTGTAATGAGACACAAAGCGAGTTGAAAATCGGGAAAGCCTTTCTTTAAGTGATAATTCATGCAATGAGTGGTCCGTTTTTAGTCAACCTGTCAAAGAAAACAGTTTACTGTCACAAAACTTACTTTCCTGAACAGCTCCTCAATGTGATCCTGTTGCCAACGCTCTGTGAACACCGCATCAATGTGCTGAACAAGACGAGAGCCTTTGACTGGATGTCTATATGACACAGTATCTGCAGGAGAAAATACAGACATGGAAAATAGATGAATTGACATTGATTATTTAGGTTAACTACAGTATAGTCTCGGCTGTGATCTATCAATTTAGGTTAGACTGAAGCACTCTTTTGTGCACCAGTCAATCCCAAAACTAAACATGGAGCTAAATCCCAGACCGGATGCACGTTTAAGGCGTTGAATGTTGTCTTCTGTGATTGTAATGTCATGATCAATGTATGGATCTTTGGGTCTTGTTTTCTTAATGTCTGTTTTGTGATGTTGTAAAATTTACATCACAAACAGACATTAAGAAAACAAGACCAGCGGAGCTGCTGATGCAAGAACAAAATCAGACTTGTCTGACAATAAAGTATCATATTGTAACTTCTATGAAAAGTTGGCAGTTGAAATGTTTTTCCTATAAACTAGTAAATATGATCTGGACTAACCAGGAGTGCAGGACAGAAGGGACAGGAAGTCTTTTTCTTTGTGTACCACCTCCAGACCATCTTCCTCCATGTCTTCAGCAGATGGGGCATCTGATTCCATGTCATCCTTGCCACCAAGCCCATCACTCAGTATCACAGATCCTTTATCATCTGAAACATACATGGCACCTTGAAGTGTTTGCACAATAACAAACCAGCAAATGGTAAACATGTTGTCTCCCACCAGTGATGTAGCTCCTTGGGTCAGTCAGTAAAGAAAGAAAAAAAAAAAAAACATACAAGCAAACTATTACCCATCTCATAGATTATGAAGTTGTTCATATTAAAATGCCTCTAACGATTTGAACAGTTATGCTAATCTGCACTCTAACTGCAGTATGTTTCAATGAGCATCACCTCCTCTACAGGCCTGGATGACGATGACCTTGGGTTTGTTCACCAGAGCAGGACAATTCTCTGAGTTCAGGTATGTGTAGATCTTATCGATGGGGAACTGGTCGGGTGGGTCCTTCTGCTCCTTCTCACATTTGACCACGTCAGTTTGTTTCCTCCAGTGGATGCCGGTGATGGCTCCCATAATCCCGTGAGACGAGATGAACACAAACACACTGTCTGCCTTGCAGAGGTCTGGATCTTTAGAGAAGTCTCTCACAGCTTTGTCGATGTCCTGTGAGAACATAAGTCAGTCAGTTACCCCTCAGTCAACTAGATCAGGGTTCCCCAAACCTTTTTAGGAAGAGAGCTATACTTACAAATAATACAACTAGTCACAAGCTACTCCTCCACTCCCCCCCCCTTTTTTTGCAGAGTAAATATTTAGCACATTTTAACATTCTAATATTATAAATTGTATTGTAAACCCATTTGGATAGAGAGGACTGAGCCATATTTATGTCTCAAACTGTAATGCTATCATGCCCAATGAATACAGCATTTCGGTGTGTGTGTGCGTGTATACTGGCTGCCATGCACGTGTGTGTGTGCATGCGTGGTGTGTCGTCTGTGACGAAAATGGGGTTTGTCCGTCCGGTTTCTCTATCTTCTATCTACATGATACAGTTGAAGTTGTCTGTGTGTCTGTCTTTTATGCACGCCCACACCACAGGTCGGATTGGGCTGAAATTTTGCTGATCTGGGGGAGGTCATTTCCACGTCTTCAAGTCCTGGAACCACCTGGAAAGTCCTGGAAAATCCTGGAAAACACCTGGAGAACACCTCACGCCCATAAAGCAGGCTTCGGGACCCGATCCTGTACCCTTCACCCTGCGGCGTCGGAACAAGTCATCTAAAAGCTAAGAGTATCTTCCTTAGTTAACTGTTTATTGCTACCGCCGTGTAGTTCTGCTACTACCGCCGTGTAGTGGTTATGGCTGCCGCTGTGTAGCTTTGCCTCGCTCCCCCGTCTGGGGAAGCGTTTTCGTTTGAGGGCCGATTTATGTCCGCGCTCAAAACTGTTAAGGCTAGCTTGTACCACGTAGCACAGGAACAAAGAGGCTAATTAGCCCAGTTGTTACAGATAGCTAACTTGGCACCCGTGCGGGTAGCTTTCGTGTGCTAGGTACTTTAGGCGCCGGCTTTAGAGCGCGCGCGTTAGATAGTTAGCTAGTTTGCTCAGTGCAGCTAGCTTGGACTACCTTGTAGCACTTCAGCTATCTGGCTGCGTCCCCAGACAGGGTAACGCACCCGGTTATTGTGGCAGATCGCTAACGTGCACACGTGCAGTTAGTGTCTGTGTGCTAAGTACTTCGCGCCAGCTACCCCTGTGTAGGGCGCGCGTTAAGCGAGAGTAGTAGCTAGAAGCCATGCTCTTCAGTTAGCTAGATAGCTAGCTTGCTCCCGTGCAGCCAGTATTTAGCGTTGTGTAGCACTCCAGCTATCTTACCGTTGCAGGCTTAGCTTGCACGGTAACCCCGTTATTCCTGTTAGCAGAGAGAGGGGGGAACAGCTAGGTGCTGTATTAGCTGTGAGGCTACGCTGGCCGGTTACGACCGGCACAATTAATTTAATGTGTGCATGCCTAATAGTCCAGGGCCCGGTTGCACAAAGCACCTTAAGTTTGCTCCTTAAGTATGACACTTAAGGTTTGATTTCTCCTCAGCTGAGGAATATACTTAAGGGTGTTGCACAGACATCCTTAAAAGGTTTCCTTAGGTAAGGAAAACGCTGAGGCATTTACTGTACTGGAAGAGATTTTACGGCAGTAAAATTCTACTGTTTCCATGGAAACCGTCACGGGTGCACTTTCTCCGCGGGTCTCGCCATAGATAGACTGTATATTGTCCACGCGCCTCCGTCTACTTGTGATATCGCCTAACAGAACAGAACAACAACAAACAAACAAGACAAGGCAATGGCAGCAGAACAAAATAAAATAAAATCAAACTGGTCAGAGGAGGAAAAGACGATGCTATCGGAGGAATACAATAGGAGAAAACTGATACTAAAAAGTAAATTTGATCCACTGATTACAGCCAGCAGAAAACAGCGAATGTGGGAGGAAATAACAATGAATATTAATTCACGAAGTTTGGGTGGTCCAACTCGAGACGCTCGGACGAATTATAAATGGACTGACGGTCAAATCTATAATGTAAAATCAATTGCTCATCATTAAGTGTATCCATTGGGTTCTCCCGGTCTCGGAACACTCTTCTCGGGATGCGTTCATTTTCTTCATGTATCGCCATAAACTCAGCCATGTTGCGGTTAAGGTAGAGCCAGAGGTACCTTAGTTTTTTTTCCTTACTTTGGTTGCTAAGGTCTTTTGTGCAACAGTTAAGGAGCTTCTTAAGTATTAAGAGCAAGATAAGGAGCAAACCTTAAATACTTGAGCAAAAATGTTAAGGAGACCTTGAGGAGAAGACTTAAGGTTGTTTTGTGCAACAGACTTTATTTTAAGGAAACCTTAACTCCGACTTTAAGGAAAATCTTAACTTAAGGTGCTTTGTGCAACCGGGCCCAGGCATTTTACGCAAATATGTGGGTCAACCTCACACTAATTGCAACAAAACCAAACTCAACTGATTTTGTATCCTCAATATGTCCTCAATGAAGGAAAAAAAGTGTTAAGGAAATGTATGAAGGGAAAGTTTTGAAAATGACCTAAATATGATGGTAGCCTATGGAAGCCTATGGAAGCCTTTTTTTTTTTTTTTTTAATGTGCCATAAATCTCATCACTTATATCCTGTATGTGTTTTTTGCTTCAAGGAGAAAAAAAAAAAAAAAAAAAAAAAATGTTAAAAAATAAATAAATAAACGTTTTTGGTAGCATCATATGGGTCATTTTCAAAAATTTCCCTTCATACATTTCCTTAACACTTTTTTTCCTTCATTGAGGACATATTGAGGATACAAAATCAGTTGAGTTTGGTTTTGTTGCAATTAGTGTGAGGTCAAGTGACATTTTTACTGGACTATAAGGGCAGGAGCACGCCGCACAGGAGTTGCTGGGACCTACATAAATGTAGTGTAGCTTTTACTGGCGTCGGCCCCGAAGGGGGCACTCTGAGATATTAGCTGGGTGATTACGCTAGCTAGGTGAGCTCGCCCCGCACGTTGTATGGGCCGCTTCTCTCAGTACTTACGCCATCTTAGCCAGCTTGCTTGTCTGCTAAGTGTTGCTTGCCTCGTGCAAATAGCATCTACTAGATTGTAACTCCCTCTGAGGAGTTTCTTCTGAGATTGACTAGCTTCGCGGGCCGCTGGCCTCTGCTTGCGGTCACGCTTGCTTCCCCATGTTACTCAGGGTAGAGACTCGCTGCACCGGCTTGTGCGCAGGCTTGTGTTAGCGCACGCTTGTCTCTCAGTGCTTATGCTAGCTTAGCTAGTGGCTTCCACGCCTGTTCTCTCGGGTTAACAGGTGGTGGGTATTGGTGCCTCCCCTTCGGGATGGGCTATTGCCACTTACGTTACCATTGCACGCGCACGTTCGCTAGCCTCCGGGTTGCTTACTGTCTAGCCTGTGCTTCTTGCTAGCCTGCTAGCTTGCTTAAGCAGTACTCCCGCTAATAGGGTGCGCCCTGCGGGAGCTTGCTATTAGTGATTAGCTTCCTGCTTCCTCTTGCTACTGAGCAGGGAAAGTCAGGGAGGCTACTTTGGCGAGTACGAATCGGCACGTTAAGTGAGTGTTCTGCCTTGGGCACGAGCACGCTGCACAGGCGCCTTGAACCCTCGGTCTGGTCCGCAGCTAAGCTCTTGAGAGCGGACCAAGGTCCGCTCTCAAAGGAGTGTGAAAGCTAGCTTGCCTTGCATACGTGCAGATAGCAATATTTAGTACTGTTTAGCACAGAACGATAGTATTTTGCAGATAGCTGGCGTGCACCCGTGCAGTTAGTATCTGTGTGCTAAGTACATTGGGCGCGAGCTACCTCCGCTACAATAGACGTACCGCTCCTTGCTGGCGCTACACGTCCAGCAGGGCTTACAGCTCGCCAAGGTCTGGGCTCAGTGCCAGCCTTTGGCTTGTAGCTCTAAGGACAAGCCCACCGCCCTTGGTGCCCAAGGCCCGGGGTGGTTGGGAGCTCTCCATGGGTCGCACTCCCTTGTTGGGGCGCCCCCTGCGAGTGCAGGGAGCCTGGCAGGGGGCACAGCGCACCTTGGTCCATGGCCACGGCCTGGCCTCGGTTGGCAGCGCCCAGGTCAAGCCCACCGGTTGGCTCACCAAGGCTGGGCTTAGTTCCAGCCTGCGGCTTGTAGCTTTAGACCCACCGTCCTCGGTGCCCAAGGCCCGAGTTCGGTCGGGGGCTCGCCCAGGGTCTCATACCCATCATCAAGGCTCGCCTTGGTCCATGGCTACGGCCTGGTCTCGGCTAGAGGCTCCTAGGACAGCCCACCATCAATGGCACCGACGGCTCATTGCTGGTCGGGAGCTCGCCTGGGGGCCACACTGTCGGACAAGTCCACGTGCGGCCGGTCTCGAGAAAGAACGTTACCTCCGCAGTCCCCCCAGCCTGCGAAAGGCGCACGGCAGGGGGGGGGGGGGTTACTTCGATACAACAGCGCGTCAGTAGGCGGAGCTTGTGTAAGAAGTTCTCCCCCAGCATGCACAGCTTCTACGGAACTGTCCATGCGGCGGGGGGGCGTAGCCTCTCACGTCCCGCCCCCCCATCAGGGCACCGGATCAAAAGGTCCCGGTGCCCAGCAATATGCTCATGACGGGTTCCGCTCCTTTGGCCACAAGAGACCATCTTGTCCAACAGGCTCGATGCCTGGGAGCATCTATGTTCCCCGTCCCCATTACGGCACACCCTCCAGAGGGGATACGCGCTACAGTTTGCCCACCCACGCTCGACGGGACCCCCGATCTGGCCGTGGAGGAGGAGGCCATGGACATACTCCACAAGGAGGTTATTCGTTCCTCGCCAAAGGGGCGATTCGCTCGGTTCCCAAGGCAGATGTGCGCTTGGGTTTTCTACCACAGGTACTTTATCGTGCCCAAGAAGGACAGCTCCATGCGTCCAAAAATTGGACCTTCGGCGTCTCAACAAGACGCTGAGGAAGTCCCGTTCCGAATGCTCTCTTCCCCGCCTGTTCAACGAGTTGAGACAGGGGGATTTCTTACTTCCGGGGATCTGGAAGGTGCGTTCTTCCATGTCCACATGGTCAGGAGACACAGGAAATACCTGAGGTTCTCCTTCCTGGGGAAGGCTTACGAGTTCTGTGTCTTGCCATTCGGCATGTCTTTGAGCCCGCGAACCCTCACGGTGTGCGTGGAGGCAGCCTTGGCTCCCCTCCGCGCGAGGGGGATCCGCGTCTTCCTATATCTCGACGACGTTCTCTTAGCGGCCGACTCGAGGGTCCGTGCCGCGGAACATACCAAGGTGGTGACCGATCACCGGCAAACCTTAGGGTTTTTGGTGAACTGGCAGAAGAGTTGCCTCGTCCCAGCGCAGGCGGCGACCTTCCTGGGGCTCGAGCTAGACTTCCTGCGAGCCTTTCACCAGAGCGACAGGCTCGCACGGTTCGGACAGCAAGCCAAGGACGTTAGGTCTGTGCCCTCGGTGTCAGTGCATCAGTGCACAGTGATGTTGGGCCTGATGGCCTCAGCACTGCATGTGCTCCCGCTAGGGAGGCTACACATGCTCTCGTGGTCCAAATATGGTTCTCAGGCTTCGCCTGGACTCGGCCGGGGACCGTCATCGCAGGGTTCCTCTGACAGGTCAGGCCTGGCAGGCGCTGGCTATATGGGCGGACCCCCGTTACCTCTCGAGAGGTACTCGGTGGGGCCCTGTCCCGCTCAGGATGGTGATTCGCACAGACGCCTCCCTCTGGGGAGGGGGTGCGATTTGCGGGCATTTTTCGGCGAACGGCCGGTGGGAGGCTCAGGAGCTTCGCCGCATAAACGTGCTAGAGCTGAAGGCGATTCGCCGGGCTCTGCTTCAGGACAAGCCCACCATCAATGGCGCCGTGGGCCCATTGTTGGTTGGGAGCTCTCTTGGGGACCGCACTGCCGGACAAGTCCGCGTGCGGCCAGACTCGAAAGAGAACGTTGCCTCCGCAGTCCCCCCGGCATGTGGTGCGCACTATTCAGAGTGCTAGGGCTGCTTCGACCCGCACTCAGTACGCGTACAAGTGGCGGGTTTTTTCGCGATGGTGCACAAGGGTGTGGATCCAGTGAACTGCAGCGTTCTCTGTTTCCTTCAAAGCTTGCTTGACGCGGGCCAGTCCCCGCAGTCACTTAAGGTGTACGTAGCCGCGATTTCGGCTTGCCACATGTGGATTGAAGGGACCCCCGTGGGGGTGTGCCCTTTGGTCTCGCGCTTCATGAAGGGGGCGCGTAAACTGCGCCCGCCGTTGCAGTGCGTTTTTCCCAAATGGGACCTGGTTACGGTGCTGGACGGGCTAACGGGTCATCCGTTTGAGCCCTTGGACTCCGCCGATTTAAAGGTTCTGTCCTTAAAGACCGCGCTGCTGCTGGCCTTTTCGTCAGGAAAGAGAGTCGGTGACCTGATTGCCCTCTCGGTGCATCAGGCCTGTATGGTTTTTGGGGACGATGGGCGCAGGGTTAAGAATATTAATGCCAGCTATAGGTCTATGGTTATAGACTTATCGGCATTCTGTCCCCCGCCGTTCAGTTCGGGTGAGGAGAGACGTTTGCACATGCTGTGACCCGTAAGGGCGCTCTCGGCCTATGTGGCCAGGACGCGTTCATTACGCATTACAGATCAGCTGTTGGTTTGCTTTGGGCAAAGGGCCCAGGGCGGACCCCTTTCCAAGGATCGCTTATCACACTGGTTAGTGGAGGCGATCGCGTTGGCATACTCTGCCGTGGGCAAGGTTCCCCCGGAGGGTATCAAGGCGCATTCTACGCGAGGTGTTGCGACATCCTCTGCGTTGTTGCGTGGTGTGTCGGTGGAGGACATGTGTGCCGCTGCCTCATGGTCCTCTCATCACACTTTTGTCAGGTACTACAGTATCGACGTGTCCGGTTCGCAGTTCGCGCACGCGGTGCTGTCGGTGGCAAGGAAGTAGTATCGTTGCCACTCTAATATGTCATTCGGTTAGGTATAAACGTTGCCATATGGCCGTGGTTCACCGGTGCCTTTCGGGTCGCCCTTTGGGTGCTCCCGGCAGCAAGGTCGGTTGAATTGAGGCACTAGTGAGAGCTTGAGTTCGAAACGAAGTAAAACGTTAGGGTTGTGCTACAACCCGGGTTTTACGAGTGAGAACGAGAGCTCTCACTACCCAGCCTTGCTGTGTCGATGCGTCACGGGGTGCGTCGGATCTCAGCGGGCTGGAAGAAATTAGAGTGATTATCCCTGGGCTGACAGGACGTGACGTAGTCACGTGGATCCGTGTCAGCCCCAGGGGGTACCACGCCACCTACGGGTGGGTGGTCGGTTTTAATGAAAAGTAATTTTGGAGCAAAATAACAGTCTTCCATAGGGCTGCGTATAGCGTTGTAGGCACTAGTGAGAGCTCTCGTTCTCACTCGTAAAACCCGGGTTGTAGCACAACCCTAACGTATTACTTTGTGCCTATTTCACCTGGGCAACGCCAGGTACATTCCTAGTATTTAATAATGTTAAATATTGTAGCTCTCTATCTGATAGAGTTATAGTACTGTAGATAGAGTTAGCTATAAATGAGTGGTTAGTTTATATATATATATATATATATATACATACATACACATACACACACACACACACACACACACACACACACACACACACACACAGGTGAGCTATACTTATGGCCCACAAACACCACTGATCTAGATGAATCCTTGAACATGCTCTTTTTTCCTTTCCGTTGTGAAGCAGTAGCTACCTGTCCACTGAGGTTGCTGTGTTTCACCACCTTGTATCCCAGCAAAAAAGTCAGCAGATTCTCCATGTTCTGCTCATCTTTCTCAGCTCCACTCCTATTCAACTTTTTATTATCAAACTTCTTATTGATGATTAGCAGGGCCAGGCCTCGTGGTCTTGCGGAAGTCACATGGTAAATCTAACAGGACAAATGATATCAAGGCAGCACAGTAGGATGATTAAACAAAACAACATGGTTAAAAATCAACATTTTGTCCCACACTCAAAATTCACCTATTTGCCATCTTCCCGACAGTAAGAAGAGAAAACATGCCCTTCTCTGCGATTTTTTTTATTTTATTTTTTACGTTTTTGCTCGTATTAACGAGGGTAGGTAATCCAGTACCACTGACTACCATTCATTAATTGCTAAGCTAACTAGCGGTCACTATTTTTCTAATACAATATCGGGAAGATAGCAATAGGCAAATCTCCCAAAATGCAGGCGTGTTCCTAAGACAGGAGTGTCAAACTAATTTTAGTCCACAGGCCACATGGGACCTGATTTGTTCTCAAGTGGACCAGACAAAGAAAATCAATGGATAATAATAACCTATAAATAACAACACCTCCAAATGTTCCTGAGTCTTGGTGTAAAGAATTACACGTTTTCACATAATTATCTCAGCTACCATAGGCCTAAAATCTACTGTTTGTAACTGTGCATTACAATTGACATCAACTGTGCAATTCTTCTCTATATTCAAGGGTATTGAAAATAGTTGACCATTTATTTAGTCATGAATACAGAAAACATAAATAGGCTCTTAATATTGCAACTTGCTCCTGAAACCTGACACCTCTTAGCCGTCACAAGTGCATGAAGATGTATGTTTGACACCCCTGCTTTAAGATAACAACAACCACCAACCTAATTGTCTTCTTCATGTGAAACGACAGTATTTTACATTCAGTTCAGTTCATTTTTATTTTCGGTGACTGGACATGTAAAAGGGAAACAATCAAGGAAAAATACAATCACTTTGGTCGGTAAAGTGCAAGTTTGTAATACAACAAGTCCTTTTAAACAATTCAGATCTGCTACTGCAGACTAATTCTTCTTCTTCTACATTATATATAATAATGGCAAAAGGCTAAGAATATATATGTGGCAGTGAATTGACCATATCAGATATGTGGCTTTTACATGTGTATGATTATGAATGGCTTACATCGTCGTCCGTCTCTTGAGTCTTGTTCATCGTGTTGGAGGTAACAGGACCGGAGCCAGCTGGGAACAGCAAAGCAGAGGGTCACTGCATGATTTGTGTCACGCAATTCATTAAGACACATTTCTTGAAACCTTCCGCTCTTTTCTCAAACTAAGTACAAAATGCTAATTTTCGAACTACATTCACAAAACCTCAGACTCGTCTTGCAAAACCAAACAAGTGCCTCAAGACACTTAAAATCTGTGCTCAAAACAAAATAATCTGGTCAGATCAGACTCCAATCCAGTCAAACTAAAAACACACATTCATTACACACTACCAGTGTTGGGCAAGTTACTTTCAAAATGTAATATACTACATATTACTAGTTACTTTAATTTGAACGTAATACGTTACTTTACAATATTACTGTCTGTGTAGAGTAACTCGTTACTTATTACACTACTTTTGCATTACTTTCACCAAAACAACAGCAGCAGCAGAATGACATTGCCACCCCGGAACATCCCGAAAAATAATTTCAACTGCCTTGAAGTCAGTGTAAACCATCTAAAATTCTAAATTGTATTATTTTCCTTTGTTATTGTCATCTATAGTGGTTAGTTGCATAAAAACACGGTTTGATTAGGAAATTATTGTATCTTTATTTAAATAGGTGCTTTGATTTAAAAAAAATAGCTCAATTTGTAACTTGAGTTAAGG
This sequence comes from Poromitra crassiceps, assembly GCF_964638095.1. Classification (NCBI taxonomy): domain Eukaryota; kingdom Metazoa; phylum Chordata; class Actinopteri; order Beryciformes; family Melamphaidae; genus Poromitra; species Poromitra crassiceps. The sequence goes on along the minus strand of NC_139635.1, from coordinate 26,605,778 downwards.
CTACTTGACAAAATAACTGGTATAATATTACTGAAATCCTATAAGTAATAAGGTATATTACTGAGTTACTGCTAAAAGTAATATATTGGAGCGGCTGTAGCTCAGGAGGTAGAGCGGGTCGTCCACTAATCGCTTTGGATAAAAGAGGTCGGTGGTTCGATTCCCACCTCCTCCAGTCTGCATGTCGAAGTGTCCTTGGGCAAGATACTGAACCCCAAATTGCTCCTGATGGTGTGCCGGCACCCTGCGTGGTAGCTTGCCGCCATCGGTGTGTGAATGGGTGAATGAACCTACTGATTGTAAAGCGCTTTGGATAAAAGTGCTATATAAATACAGGCCATTTTACCATTTATATTACATGTAATATGTTACTTTTGTAATGAGTTACCCCCAACAATGCCCACTACATCAACAATGGAAACACAATGTAGGTAGCCTACAGGGCATGTACCTAAGATGTTTTTAAATGGTTTACAATACAATAAATGCAACAACAAAAAAGGGGGGGCATAAGTCAGTGGATTGAGCACTTACATGCAATAAAAATAAAGTCCTGTAAAAGGACATAGACCAAATTTAAATGAGATGCAAATGTAATATACTGTAGGCTAGTATCCTGTATATGTTGACTCATTTGGTTCAAATTATAGATACAAATCAGAATATCAACTGACCAGACACTTTAGGTAAAACGCACGCGTGCACACACGCATGCACGCGCGCGCACACCCCCCCCCCCCCCCCCCCCCCAGATCATTTCCGTCCATTGTTGATATGAACTTTCAATAACCTGTGCAGTCTGACCTGGCTCATATTGGTGTCATGTCATCATTAGCAACAAGTGTGATCAGTTTGGAATGGTTGCGTTCAATCTGTGACACTTGTGCTTTAATAGTGTGTAACTTTTGCTACCTGTCGTCACCATTATGCATCACAAGTGCATCACAGTGAACATGTGTTTAGTGAGTGAGTGAGAATGTGTTGCAAAAATAGTCTGTGTGAGCTCTGCAAGTTGTGGTGAACATTGTTTATCATTTTGCCAAAAGTGAATGATTCAATAAATGGGTTCAGACCACTGAGCATTTGGTTCAATAATGAGGTTTAGTGTTTTAGCAATTCAGAAAAACTGTCAAAGGAGGATAACTGAAGTTAGTTTTAGGTTGGATATTTGACAGACATATTCACTCTGGATCCAGAAGCATCTTGACTCTGTTTCACCCAGACAGTGTTGGCAGTCGCTCATAACCACAGGGCTTTCACTTAGTCAATAAATTATTGTTTGAATGACGTAAAACCAGTGTTATTTTCAATACATTTGTGCTGACTTGCCCATATTAATAAAATGTATGATTAGAAAATTCTATTAAATTGGTCTCATGTCATATACCACACATAGTTTGATTGCTAATGTACAATTCATTTTACATAAATACTTGAATAGAAAATAATTCCAGTTTTTTCAATAGCTTCCATGTCATGTTACCCTGTGAATCCCAACCAATGCAGAATTATATTACTGGAATTGTGGAGTCTACCTGTAGTATTTTTCTATTTTATATTAATATATTTATGGAAAGAAATATTTATTTTTCAATAGCATCCATGTCATGTGACCCAGGGACTCCAAATCAATGCAGAATTGCAGTACCATACTGGACAAATAAGACACACCTCTTTTTATTGGAGTCTAGGGTTTTTTCTATTTTATTTAAATATCTTTATGTAAAAAAAAGTCTGCATTTCTTTTCAATCGCTTCCAAGTCATGTGACCCAGTGACTCAAAGTAATACCAAATTGTATTACTACACTAGACAAATTACACACTTCTACTACAACTGCAGTTCTACTAATTAATAGTAATAGCTTGAAGTAATAATTGTTTTCCACAGCATTGAGCACATTTCAAACACACACTTTATTTGCATAAGGGACATTCCCAATGTCCTTTCTCTTTGCTGTCCATTGCTACTACACACATGGGCATGGGACCATTTTCCAGCTTCCACAGTAATCACACTGCACCTGTCAAAGTAAAAAAAAGAAAATATTGATATAGATTATATTTTGCTATTAGACCCAGGTGTTTACATCGTGTCAGTTGGCTTTCCTTCAGTCGTACTCAAGTGTACTTGTCTAAAATCACTTCCACATTGCAACAACTCACAACTCACCCAGTCTGGTATGTTTTGTGTTTGTCACACCACCAGAGGGCGGTATTCTATTGTGACCGCCTACTTCCTGCTTCAGCACTGTACCAGAGATTTTCATCCACCATTTATTTTCCCATAGACATTTCGTAAAATGCTTATAAAAAGAGTTTTACTTGGTCAAACCAAACGGTTCAGCTATATTTAGAATCGGGAGAGACCGTAGAACATTTCACTCAGACCAAAACTTAAAAAAAACATTGAAAAAACATTTTCTTTAAACCCACTTTTTTTTTTTTACGTTTCACGCCCTACTCAACACCTGGGACCCCCATCTCCGCTTCACCATCGACCACCACCATGACCAGATCAACTTCTTGGATGGCACAGTGTATAAACACCAGTCAAAACTACATTCATCCATCTTTAGAAAACCCACAGACAGAAACACCCTCCTCCATGCCTCGAGCTCTCACCCTACCCATCTGAAAGACAATCTCCCCACTGGACAATTCATGCGGCTCTGCAGGTTGTGTAGTAGCAAGCATGACTTTTTGGACAAAGCCACACACATGAAACTCAGGTTCCAGGAGAGGGGATATGGATGGAGGCCCATCTCCCATGCGTTTAAACGAGGGGGAGGAGCTAGACCTCTCATGTTTTATTTAACCTGTGCCCGGGTCTGTGGCCTACATGTATGAGTCACTTTGTGCCTACTGTTTTTTCAGTCAGTCTCTGTTATTTTGACAACAATGATTATTATTATTATTGATTCCTCCTTGTGTCATTGTTGGTCCTGCGCATGCTTTATGCTTGTAGCCTATAGCCTACATTGCTTTGAAAACTTGCTCACTTGAAGGTCTGTTTGTATATATTGTTGCATACTCCACTCTACTATTCTCTGTAGCCTAACTGCTGGTATCTCTATATGGACACTAGACATATGCACACTGTGCATCCTGTGTAACCTATGTTGATTTCCTACTTCTATTTATTTACTGTGATGTCTGTATTGGCACAACTTTATTATTATTGCTACGGTATTACCTGTGTTATCTTTTACATCCAGTAGAGTGTAGTGTTGGATTCTGACATCAGGGCTCTGCCCCCTTCACATCACTCCCTCTTACCCAGTGCCACGTACCCTTACAGGTTTGGCGGCCGACGCCCTTCCTGATGAAAACTCAATGGTTGAAACGCGTTGCGTTCTTGCCCGTATCACCTTTTTGAAGATGTACTCCGTTTGTTAAACTCTTTGCAGTACACAGGTACAATTACTTCCCATTAAATCTTGTCATTCAAATTCATAACAGCTCCTTTTTTCCATTTTTGGTAAAATCCTTACAAAAATAGTTTTACTTGGTCAAACCAAACTGTTCAGATATATTCAGAATCGGGAGAGACCATAGAACATTTCACTCGGAGCAAAAGTTAAAAAAACAACATGACCTCCCAGTGGATTTAGGGAAGAATGACTGATGAGTCTCGCGTTGAGGCTACCCCTGCCCTCTAAAAACAGAAGACTTCCTTCAAGTGTAACTAAAGTTGTTGTTCTTTATACTACAAGTGTGGCTGGAGTTTCTGACCTCACTACTGAGTGAGAAGACATTGCTGGATCGAGTGAATGTCTGTCGAATATCCAACCTAAAAAATAAAGCTCAGTAGCAAGCCATCGTGAAAAAGATGCCAACTCACCTTCCGGCTTCTTCAATGATTCAACCAGTTGATCGTAAAGTGTCTCGTCTATGCTCTTCAGGTGATCGATCATCTTCTGGCTGGCTTTGTCTCCTTTACACCTCACAATGTCTATGAGACGGCGCGCCTTGTCGTCTTCGGTGACTTTGGCGTTTATGTCTAATCCCTCCCCTCTATTCAAGACATTGTCCCGTTGAAGTGCATCCACCAGACGACCAATATTTGCTCCATTACATCTCTGGATAAACTCAACGCGAACGCTGTCAAGCCAAGCATCTGTAGAGAAAGAGATGAGGCATAAAAATTTGATTACTCAGATTATATCCTACCAGATCATTGACAGGCACGTTTTTTTAGGCCTAGAATATGTAATTCCCCGGTAATTGTTTTCTCTGACACAAGTGCAATAACAAAAGAGATAATAGACATAGCAATCTTTCAATTAAATCATTAATTACAAGGATCTTACCCGCCATTCCGGCTATTGAGATGAGAGTGGGTGAAACAATCTGTGTGCACTGTGTGAGTTTACTTTTTTGAAGGGCGGAGACAATGTGAGTGAAAAGGGCGGAGTGGCAGTGAATCAATTCTCCGATAGGTTGAGGCCACATCTCGTCATAGACGCTGGTTTAGCTGGCTCAGCCTGGCTGGGGGCGTGGTCAGGGTTCTATCCATTCAGCAAAGTTAGAATTTAGCGGATAGCCCAGCCCAGGCAGACACGATCGGGGATTTAACCACCGCAGTAAACGCACATCTGAGCAGACGTCTTGTGTTCTGCTCTAGAACACAAGACTAGAATAAAATGTGATCGTGATATTGAACTCGGAAGCTAATTTAGAGATAGCTGTAGGCTAGTTTGAACTTGGATGAGCTAACCTGGATATTAGTAGACCTTTGTGTTTTTATGAGTGCTTCATAATGTTAACTATGTCCTCTCTTGTACCTCTTGCCATTTTCACTGGGCTTTAGTCCAACATCACCAAGCCAGAAAACTGTGGTTATTTGGCTCCACCAATTGAGGTCGGCTCAACCAATGAGATTATTTCTGTCCCCAGAGCACCTCTGTCTCTGAGAAATGTTTACATAAGCAAAACTGCAATCTGCCTGATCTGAATGCACCTTACTGTATTGCTTTATATATATATATATTGTTTAAATACAGCGTTATATAGATGGTTACAGCGTATTGCCTGCATGCGGAGCAGAGACATTTTGTCTTTGATGACTGCTTCTCTCCCTTCTTCCCCCCTCTCTCTCTGCCCCTACATGTGCTTTCATTTTCCGCTGTATTTATGACAAACAGCAAAGAAATTCCTGTGGAACTGTGGTCCTCGTAAAAGCCAGCAGCCCCTCCCCCATCTTTCTCTTGGCAGGATGGCTCGTGTCTCACATTGAATCGTGAGCGCTTTGCCAGGCAGGAGGCAAGCAGCGTACAGTTAAAGCTCTCCATAAAGCCGTGGAGCCATGCCATCACAACACTATCATGATAGTTTGACGAGGGGGAAAAAACAGATTGAACCTGTCTTTGGTCAGTGGGCGTCAAATTAGTGAGGAAAGTGTTGGAAAAACAACATTTACAAAACTATCAGGAGCACTTTTCTTGGAAAATTAAGCGAACAGATGGAAAAAGGAAACGTCATTCCCCTCGCATGCTGCCCCCTCGTTTGTAATGTCGTTTTTCTTTTCTTTTTTCCACAGATGACTTTTGACTTCTGTCAGTATTCTTCCCAATAGGCGTAAGTGAGGCCCTGGGAAAAATAAACACACTGGCCTACTCTAATCTGGAACTAGTGAATGCCGCTCAAGAAGGGAGGGTGGTGTTGTGGTTAGCATAGCTGCCTTCCAAGCAGTTGACCCCACCAGCATTGGTTTGATGAGACTTCCACTCCTCCCCAGATGTTTGACTAGGAACATGCAGATGTACTTGGCCATAGATCGCGCTGAAACACCCACTGAAGCACCGACAAACATGTTGACGTACACTACCAAATGAAAATGTAAACACTGCCAAGACGTGTGATTAAGTAGACCAAATTTGAAGCTCCACTATAGTGGCCAGCCCAGCCCCACATCAGTGTCTTGCATTCTCATTCACATCCATCCAGTATAATTGCATCCTCAAAGAGACTAGTTTAAGGGAAGAGATAATAGAGCACATGAACCTAATAATTTCTACAGTATCTCTGTGGGGCACGGGCAGTGACTAACACTTTATCTCAAGTCACGAGGAGAACGTTCTCTTCATCTCACTCTGCTCTCACAGAGAAAAGCCATTACAATGATAGCAACCAATCTGGCTCTTTTTAGTCCATCTAGAATTTCTTTGACTTCTTGGCTGATGTTTTGTAGCAGCTGAAAGAGTGCAAGCCAATTGGTGATATTCTACGTGTTGATTTGTGGTTAGTTAGTTAGTTTTTTTAAGTGTCATGCACCTTAAGGACACTAGATTCAAAACACACAGGAGCAAGAAAAAGAAAATGAAAGAACAGAATATGATACATCTCGAACATGTCCAGACGATGAAAAAAAAAGATTATACCTCAAACATAAAGTACCATCCTACGCTGTTGGTAGGCATTTAACACAAACTGAGCTACCTGGAACACTTTTTCAGTAAACAAGTACTGAAGTCTACAATCATCAGACATAGAAAACAAATCAGGACCTTCATCAAAAGAAATTTTACAGAAAAGCCTATGTCTAAGATTGTGATATAGCGGACAGTAGAACAGAAAGTGCATTTCATTTTCAACCTCTCCCAGATCACACAGGTGACATTTTCTGTCCTCCTCAGGAATTGAGGTAAAAGTGCAAGGATTGTAAAAGTGCAAGGATTAACCCAAACTGTAGGCTACTGTAAAGTCAAAAACACAGCGATAAACTTTGATGAAGACTTTGTCGTTGACAACTTCTTTAAGGAGATGAGAGGTAAAGTACTTGGACTGGACAGTAACAAGCAGAACTGCTAATTCGAACACCTAGGGATGAGTGAGTGGGTCTCTTTGATGCCTTTGACAGGAATATAATTTCCTTCATGAAGTGATCATCCTGCAGTTATAACTAGCAGTTCTGTTTTTCATATTGGGTAAAACTATTCAAATCAAACCTTGTTGGGTGTAATTAATGACCATGCATCATTCCAATGTTTGCCTGTCATGACCAATTACAGTCATCTGTAGTAAGCATGTCATGTGCGTGTGCGTGCCTGTGTGTGTGTGCCTGTGTGTGTGTGTGCGTGCCTGTGTGTGTTCAGAACAACAGCTTGGTTCCAGGAGGCCCTAGTGATCCTCGTGGTGCCCACCCCCTCCCCGCAAACAAACAAACACATACACTTCCTTCCTTCCTCCCTCTCTCTCTCTCTCTCCGTCTACAGTATCTCTCTCTGTCTCTCTCTCAGGCCCACATCACTCCACCCTTCTTCACCCTATGACTCATTCACAGATTTTCGCCCCTCTTTCTTTTTCCAAGGCTAGCTATCCATTTTATTTTTGCAATGGCCTTCAAACAGCTGTGGTGTAAAAACATCACATGGAAGCAGACATGGCCTTGATGTGCACGTTTTGAAAATATACCTTATATTTAATATATTATAATATATAGATATATTTAATTCCTCTTGTACATAGATTGTTGTGACTGACAGCAGTACCATGGCTGTTCAAACATCAAATATTTAGTTTAGAGAAGCTAACCAATTGAAAAACAGTAGATGTATCTGAATTTTGATATCTGGTTTTTAATTTTTTTAAACAAGCATAGCAAGAGAAGAGAGGGAGAGGGCAGCGAGAAGAGGAGAGGGAGAACACAACAAGACAGGAGAGAGAAGAGAGTGGAGAGGGAGAACACAACAAGACAGGAGAGAGAAGAGAGAGGAAGAGAGGGAGAACACAACAAGACAGGAGAGAGGAGAAGAGAGAAGGAGAACACAACAAGACAGGAGAGAGAAGAGAGAGGAAGAGAGGGAGAACACAAACAAGACAGGAGAGAGGAGAAGAGAGAGGAGAGGGAGAACACAACAAGACAGGAGAGAGGAGAAGAGAGGAGAGGAGAGGGAGAACACAACAAGACAGGAGAGGAGAGGAGAAAAGAGAGAGGGGGAGAAGGAGAACACAACAAGACAGGAGAAGAGAGAAGAGAGAGGAGAGGGAGAACACAACAAGACAGGAGAGGAGAGGAGAGGAGAAAAGAGAGAGGGGGAGAGGGAGAACACAACAAGACAGGAGAGAGGAGAAGAGAGAAGAGGAGAGGGAGAACACAACAAGACAGGAGAGGAGAAGAGAGAGGAGAGAGGAGGAGAGGGAGAACACAACAAGACAGGAGAGAGGAGAAGAGAGAAGAGGAGAGGGAGAACACAACAAGACTGGATAGAGGAGAAGAGAGAAGAGGAGAGGGAGAACACAACAAGACAGGAGAGAGGAGAAGAGAGAAGAGGAGAGGGAGAACACAACAAGACTGGATAGAGGAGAAGAGAGAAGAGGAGAGGGAGAACACAACAAGACAGGAGAGGAGAAGAGAGAAGAGGAGAGGGAGAACACAACAAGACAGGAGAGAGGAGAAGAGAGAGGAGAGGGAGAACACAACAAGACAGGAGAGAGGAGAAGAGAGAAGAGGAGAGGGAGAACACAACAAGACAGGAGAGGAGAAGAGAGGAGGAGAGGAAGAACACAACAAGACAGGAGAGAGAAGAGAAGAGAGAGGAGAGGGAGAACACAACAACACAGGAGAGAAGAGAAGAGAGAAGAGAGAAGAGAGAAGAGAGAGGAGAGGGAGAACACAACAAGACAGGAGAGAGGAGAAGAGAGAAGAGGAGAGGAGGAGAGGGAGAACACAACAAGACAGGAGAGAGGAGGAGAGAGAAGAGAGAGGAGAGGGAGAACACAACAAGACAGGAGAGAGGGGAAGAGAGAGGAGAGGGAGAACACAACAAGACAGGAGAGAGGAGAAGAGAGAAGAGAGAGGAGAGGGAGAACACAACAAGACAGGAGAGAAGAGAAGAGAGAAGAGGAGAGGAGAGGGAGAACACAACAACACAGGAGAGAGGAGAAGAGGAGAGGGAGAACACAACAAGACAGGAGAGAGGAGGAGAGAGAAGAGAGAGGAGAGGGAGAACACAACAAGACAGGAGAGAGGAGGAGAGAGAAGAGAGAGGGAGAACACAACAAGACAGGAGAGAGGAGAAGAGAGAGGAGAGGGAGAACACAACAAGACAGGAGAGAGGAGAAGAGAGAGGAGAGGGAGAACACAACAAGACAGGAGAGGAGAGAAGAGAGAGGAGAGGGAGAACACAACAAGACAGGAGAGAGGAGAAGAGAGGAGAGGGAGAACACAACAAGACAGGAGAGAGGAGGAGAGAGAAGAGAGAGGAGAGGGAGAACACAACAAGACAGGAGAGAGGAGGAGAGAGAAGAGAGAGGAGAGGGAGAACACAGAGGAGAGGGAGAACACAACAACACATGAGAGAGGAGAAGAGAGAGGAGAGGGAGAACACAACAAGACAGGAGAGGAGAAGAGAGAATAGAGAGGGGAGAGGAGGGAGAACACAACAAGACAGGAGAGGAGAAGAGAGAAGAGAGAGGAGAGGGAGAACACAACAAGACAGGAGAGAGGAGAAGAGAGAATTCACACATTGATTACTCTACTGAGCACCTTGACACACACGGCTTTGATATATAGGCTATTGTGTATCGCCATTCAACGTAAAATACAGATATGATTTTGGTCCATATCACCCAGCCCAAATTCTCTTTGGCTTGTACAGATTGAGGTGAAGGCCTAATGCAGGCATGTCCAAAGTCCGGCCCGGGGCCAGATGCAGCGCTTTGACCGATCTTAAGCCGCCCTCGGCTTGTCTCTCAAAATATACGTGACCCTCTTCTTTTTTTTTTAAGATAGTCTTTCAGTTAGTGACATACTGGACTGCATGAGATTTAGTGTGATAATATATCTGAATTGGAAATGGGTTATTCCAGGAGGAGATTTGATTTGAGGGTTGGAGACTAATGGATTACAGTAACCAGAAAATTAAGATGAAAATTACAAGCCTATAGATAAGGGATTTCAAACAATGTGACTGTTATAGCTTATTATTAAAAGAAAATATGTTTGACAATAATAGCACCATTCTAAATAACATTGTATAACTTAATTCAACTCCGGCACAAATTGTTTATTGTATAATTTAATGTTAATGTTTGGCCATCCTTTGTGGAAAGTCAGGCACGACGGTGTATTGCATTATGGGTAGTGGTCACCATGGATACAACTTTTTTGTTGTGTACAAGGTAGCCATGAAGTAGCTACTAGCTACTATAGCCAGCTAAAGAAGCCTGCATGGCTGATGGATGGTATCTCATGGGATGTTTTACAGGTTAGTAATGATATTATCGGCCATCCAGTGCACAGAATGTCAAGATGTCTAACTTGCTGAGCATGAAGTTTGAGGTCGTCGAATGGTTTGGTATAAATACATGTTTAGTGACTTAGAAAACATATTGCCTCATTCATTCACGTTAGCCTATCAGAATCCAGGGCCGGTTCCAGAACAAGATGACTAGTAGGGATGCATCCTAGATAGGAAGGGGTGCACATGCACGTGCTGACCCAGGTGGCCGGCCGCCCGAAAAATTTGACATGTTATTTTACTAAAAATAATGCATTTTACCATCATTTCAAGTACAATGATACCAGCCAAGCAAGAATATTTCAAGTGTTTTACTGAAATATTTGGACCATATATTGATAATACAATTATCTCAACCTTAAAAGGTTACATATAGGTGCCAAAAAGCCATAAATTCACATCAAAGAACAAAGAAAAACAACAATTATAATTCAAGTTTAAACGGTAAGTGTGCAGCTGCAGCATTTATTTAAAAAAATATATATATTTTTTTTGGTCTCACGATGACATGATAGCAGAGTCGCAGGTTCTGACAGACATCACCTGAAAACAAGGGCATAGTTTTGGTCTCAACATTAGTAGGGGCCGAGGCAAAGCAAAGCGCACATGCGAAAATAATAGCGATAACAGTATATCAATCACTGCTTAGTTATGTGCACACTTGACTAACTGTCCACTTTCTCACTTTCTCGTTCTTGCTCTCTCTCTCTGTGCCAATTCCATCCTGCTCTCTCACTCTTTGTTCTGTCAACCAAAAGGCAAACATACCAAATTATCCATATTAATTTATAACATTATTCTAATTGAATAATGACTTTCTGTGGGCAATGCAGTGAGGAAATGTTTTACCTTACTCTCTCACCTGGCTGTTTTCTTAGAGAAATATTGTATCTAAGGAAAAATATTTCCACAACAGTTCCAATGCTTCAATTAACAGCTCATAAATGTACTGTAAATATACCAATGCTCAATTCTATCAGAATAGGAAACAGTGACTAACATTACTTTAAAGGTGTATCAGTTAGCTTGTTATCTGCCAAGTGTGTAAGCAGACTAAAGTTTGCTCAGAGATATAACATTAGCCACTAATCTCCGAGCTAGCTATCTGATAATCTCTGAGCTAGCTAGCTAGCTATATCTTGTGATTCTTTGACAGTATTCACACCATAGAACTATAACCAGAAACCAATTTGACTATGTTCTCTATCAGGACATTCAAGCACTTTGCTAACATTACTTTCAACTTGTCTTTTTAATGTTGACCATGAATCTCCAGTAGACCTACAGTACTTCTTCTTGTTGTTTTACTGGTGACTATCTACCAAAAATACATGCTGTTACGGTTTGTCACGTTTTTTCCCCTCCCCTGTCTGTAATAGATACATTTGAAAATCTAACGTTATAGGGCAAAACATTATTTCAGAAAATAATAATAATGAATAAATATAAAGAAGTTGGATTTAACCCCAAAACGACCTATATGCTAGTGACCTTGAGGAGTAAGCGTCAAATAATGAGATGTCAAACTAATGTGAAATAATATGTACAGCTTATAATGAGAAATACTTTTTTGGAGGTAGAATCTGCGATGATGGACCAGAAACACTGGATTTGACCCCAAAATGACCTTTATGCTAACTATGAGGAGTAAACTTGACCTCAACTAATTGAAATAACATCAGAATCGACCCAGAAACGACCCAGAAAACCCCTAAAAAGTGGTATCATCTCCCCCGCCCCCGATTTTTTTATCCCATTTTTATGATGATTAGTGATTAGTGCGAACGTAATTTATTTATCCTGGTTGCTACTCCACCCTCTGCCGATCTGGGGAGAGCCGAAACTGGCTCCATGCTTCCTCCGAGACATGGGCAGTTAGCCAGCCGCTTCTTTTCACCTGACAGGGGAAGCTTCACTGGTAGGACATAGCACGTGGGAGGATCACGCTATTCCAACCGGTTCCCCTCCCTCCGAACAGGCGCCCTTAACGACCAGAGGAGGAACCACATTAGCAACCAGGATATTGCATGTTTTGGTGAGGGGTCCCTATATGAAGGAAACCCCCGGGAGGCACGGGGAGAACATGCAAACTCCACACAGAAAGGCCCTTTTGACGACCCCACCCGGGCGGTGGGCACTCAAGGACGTCATTTATGATTCTAACCATTTTCATTTTTTTGGGTGGTGGCCATATTGGATTTTGCAAATATGGCGGCCCCGTGGGGCGCTTATCTTGGCGCCCGGCAAAATTTGATTAAGTATGGTATGGACAACATCTGTGCCAAATTTGGTGCTTTTGGAAGAATCTGAACCAAAATATCCCCAAGGCCCCCCACTAACAGGTTGTCTATGCCACCCACACCTCACCCCCTGCTCGTATGAAAAGTAAACAACACACAAAGTGTACGACTGCCTCAAAGCCTGTGACACAAGTCACACATCCTTCCTCTCCTCCTCCAAGGTTTGTGTTCAAGGTTTCTGATATCATCACTGATGACACTTATATAGCCTCAGACTGATGACATCATCACTGAACTTACAATAGCCTTATATAGCCTCAGACTGATGACATGATCACAGAATAGCTGCACCCAGGAAGGATGACATCAATCACGGATGACATCATCACTGATACTTTGATAAATCTTTCCATAAAGAGGATGATGGAGACGAGGTGTCTGTGCAACCCACACGTTGCACAAGAAGTAGGCTACACGGCGCACAAGGTCTATACTTTGACCTTTGTATCCCTAGCTACAGCCCCTTTTCCCCAGCCCCTTCTTTGACCCCCATCCCCACACACCCCTAGCCACTCTCTCTACTAGCCACCCCTCAAACCCTATGACCTTCCTATCCCTAGCTATGGCCCTTTTCCCCTAGCCCCGCCCCTTTCACTCACCACGCCCCTTCCCACCACCCACACCCCCTACCCACCACCCACACCCCCTACCCACCCCTCAAATCACAACTCTACGACCTTTCTATCCCTCGCTGCATATTTCACATGCAGCCAAAGCAGCAATTTTGTGTTGAAAATGCAGGAAGTAACACGATATTTAAAAATGAAAGCTCCTGCTGGTGATATAAATTGTATATACAATTGTTTTTAATTTGGAAGATCACAACTTCCTCTGTCCAAATTTTAATGGGAGGAAGTACAGACTGCATTCAAAGATTGTGAAAAAGATACACTGGCTTGAGAGACTAATAAAACATTGCATTTTGGGTTTGTTCCCTGTGATTGGTCCAGATTATGTTCTTAGTCCTAACCAAAGGACCAAGACCCGCATTTCAACAGTCTTGGTGACACCTGAGTTCAAACGGCATTGTTCACCTACCCAAACAAAGCAGCCTGTCTTTAATCCAGGAGCCTACCTGTTTGCTGGAGGCCATCAGCCTGTCGTCCTCTGCCTTGGTGCTCAACGTCATGAGATCCTGCAATGGACAGCCGGCATCAGTTGGCAGGAAGACCAAAATCACACACACAGAACATACAGAAACTTGCAGTGGAATTAAGTCATATTTGTATTAGTATGATAAAAGTACTGTTCCATAGTGTTTTTGAAAGCAAATTGAGACACAAAACCGGTCTGTATCCATTTATGAGTGTATGAATGAGTGTACATCATGATGTTCGGTTTGTTTCTAGCATTTTGTTTGAGGGGCTGTTTGGGTTGCTCTCATGCACACAAAAAGAAAAAAAAAGGTCTTGGGTTTTTAATCATTGTATTCTATGGTTCATCTGCATCACTATGCAAATAAAGGCATCAGTTAACATGAGTCCCTAAACAAATAGATGAAGTCCTCCTCTGGGCCAATCAGTTTTCAGTTTTGACCTGTAAGTTTTGCGCACTTCTTGGGGGCAATCATTTTACAAATGCCAGAACACAGGTGAGATGCATCATTTCCAAAAGAATGTGAAAAAGCTCACCAGCGGTGCTTGACATATCATGACATATCATGACATATCATGACATATCATGACATATCATGACATATCATGACATATCATGACATATCATGTGGCCTTAAGGGACAAACAACTGTAACCTGTAACATGACTGTGTAACCCATTCATTCTAAAGGAGGAAATGTTGCTCATGTTGCTTCTCCCAGATCAGTTTGTGGAATTGCCTCCTCCTGCCAATTAAAACCTGTCATACCACAGCGATGTTTAGAAAGCACGCGAGCTGGGAAGTCGGCAGTATTAAGACTGAGTTGATATTATTAGGTGATTGCCCTGATTACCTGTCATCAATGATGTCATACCATCACTGATGATGTCATCAGCAGTGTTGGGGGTAACTCATTACAAAAGTAACATATTACATGTAATATATTACTTTTAGCAGTAACTCAGTAATATAACTTATTACTTATAGGATTTCAGTAATATTATACCAGTTACTTTGTCAAGTAACTCAAGTTACAAATTGAGTTACATTTGATTAAATCAAAGGCATCTGCATCTGCCCAGCCCATTCGAGAATGAGAGAGAGAGAGAAAGAGAGAGGGAAGGAAGGAGAGAGAGAGGGAGAGAGAGAGAGAGAGAGTTGGGTTAACATAAAAATTCCGCCTGCTTTGGCTCAAAGTAACATTTGACATTTCACACTAGCAGGCTGTGAAGCTGAAAGAGTCGAGCCTGCAGGCACTGGCAAAGGTAGTGGTTTGATTTCTACTGGGGCCACCCAGGTCCCAGACTAATATTGTTTGCCTTCACCGTCATGCAAAACGCTTTAAAAGCATCAACCACACTGCATGGATCATATATTAACACGTTCACTGCCAATGACGTGTTAATACGTAAAACAAAATCCAACGGTTGACTGCCAATGACGTGTTAATACGTCAAAAAAATTAATTTTTTTTTTTTGACCGTGGGATGTGCATCTAACCCTTTTACATCTCTTATATAAATATTGGAGCCACCGAACGTGTACAACCCATTCCACCGACCCACTAAGTGGCGACAGTGCTCTCCCAGACTAGAAAAAGCAGAGCCAAAACTGCAGGGGAACGCGCGATGAAACCATTCTCATACTGTAGAATGGATTGGCGAAAACGCTTTCGCTTTCGCGCCGATTGCTGGCGGTGAGGGGTTGCAAATTTGCATAATAGATTACGGGTGGAACACACTTTGAAACACGCAGCATAAATAAGACCAGAATCGCAAAAGCTTCATCAAAGCTCTCAACCGAAACTCCAAGAAACGAGCGAGCCCATCCAGACTTGCCCAGCGGCCGCCAGCAGACAGGCACAGCAGCAGCAGCAACAGAAACGAGCTTGTGACACGCCCGCTGCAGCCAAGAAGAACACACACGGAGGGAGGAGTTTGAAGGAGAGGGGTGTTTCCTGCTGTTATGGAGGAAATGACTGTTCAAAACTATTGTTTAGATGTCTGACGTCTTACTGATGCCAAAAATGAATGGTTAAAGTGACTGTTCTATCGAATTTCACAAAAAGCTATTTATCTCAGCTTAAATTTTCAGACGCTGAAACCATGCTGTATTCAAGTGCTAATGCCTACATAACTACTGTAGGAGCCAATTAGCGCTCTTCTATAAGTAAGACCAACCCCTTTGCGCTGATCAGGTGTTTCGCCCGGAAGAGCATACAGTTTTTGACCACACACACACCCACGGTAGGCAGCTTGTTGCTGCAGTACCTAAATTACCTGTTTATTAGTTGTTTGTTTGCTACTGGAAATGCTGTGGAAACAAAGAGGATCACTAGAAAATAAATGTAACGAGTATCAAAGCAAGAAGTTGTCTGGACTTTGATTCAATCAAACAAGGTAACGTGTGCGTCAATCAGGTGAAGCCCTGGCATAGCACCTCAGTGGCTTAAAGCATTGGCTTAGCTTCTACAATCAAGTCAAAAACTTTGCTTTCGCGGAGTTTGGAGTTTGAAGAAGAGTTGGGAGTTTCTTCACGTTGTGATTGTTACGGCGAGGAGGATTCCGATCGGCTGGTTGCTGCGTGATTGAAGCACTTCGCCAGCTGCATCTCGTCTAATCAACGGCTGCCCGGGACGCAGAGACCGAGAGGTGTGCAGGCTGCGGCGGCGGTGGGAGAGCCCCGGACGGGAGCCAGTGTTTGGAGGTTGGAGCTCTGAGCGCGGAGTGCGTTGCCAGCTGCATTGCATCTGCTGATCGCCTGCCAGGACGCAACGGTGTTGGAGCTTCTGGCCGCTTTGATTCATGGAACAACATTCAGGATAATCGAGGTATGTGTAGCGCTACCACCGTTTAGATGGCCATCTAGGTTTGTGTGCACACATTAACTGGCGTAATTCCATGGTTGCTGAAGGGGATGAACTTGAACAATAAACGTTGATCTTTTGCGAACTGTTGACTGTCGGACAATGTCGAATAACGGTAACGCGGAGCAGTCTGACAAGCGGTCAGGTGCGGGCGCGCATACAGTAGCCAAATCGGACAGTGGGGCTGGCTGTAAAGAGGAAGTATTGGGAAAACGAGTGAGCAAACTTTCCGTTAAAGCACTTGCTGAGAGATTGGACACATTGCAAAATAGTAGAAAAAATAAACTAAATAAGGCTGTCGATTTAAGAAGAGCAATACAAGGTTTAATTGATAATAATGAAATCTCAAAGGTAAAGGGTGCTTTTGATGGTTACATTAAATTGTGTGATGACATTGAGTGCATACATGATGCTTTGATGGCTTTACTGCCAAAGGAGGAACACGAACGACATGAAATATGGTATAAGGCCAAAATGATGTTCAATGATGAATTTGTTGTCACTGTCCGAGAGTGGATGAAAAGCAATGAAAATTATGTGTCTGAAAATGAAGGTGCTGGTAATATGAATCAAAATGCTGGTAATCATGATGTTGTCACTGTCAATCAAAATGTTGGGATTTGTGATGGTATAAGTCCTGATGACAGTGTGTCCAGAGTGGGCAGAAAAGGTTCAAATAAAGGTTGCACCAGTATCCGGTCTACCACTTCTTCAGCACAAATTAAAGCAGCAGCAGAAAGAGCTGCAATTGTTGCTCGTATGGCAGCTTTAAAGGAGCTACAAGCATTGGAGGAAGAGGAACAAAAAATAAGGAGGAAAAAGCAACAACTGGAATTGGAAACCGAGCTAGCAGCATCTACTGCTAAGCTGTCAGTTTTGCATGCTTATGATGGACAGCATTCCTCTCATGCAACAATGGATGGCATGGACTCTTATTATAAAGAGGGGATAAAGGAGGCACCATGCATCACACTTAACCCTACGGCACAGCCATATGAGCCTGCAGTATGGAAACCAACACATTGCCACTCAATGCCACAGAGCAAACAACCAGCGATGGATGCTAGACCAAAGCAATGTTTCAGTGCAATAAACCAAGTTGTGGATGCACAGGACCAACAACATCAGCAAACATCACATGTTTTCCAAAGTGGTGCTACAATTGCTCGGGCAAATCAAAGTAGTGGACAATATGTAAATCAACAACAACAAAATGATCAAATTCCATCTGGAGATGTCATCACTATCATGAATAAACAAAATGAATTAACATCTGCACTTGTACACCAGCAGCGCCTACTCTCCTTGCCAACACGAGACATTCCTATGTTTGAAGGAGATCCGTTTCAATACCAAGCCTTTATGAAATCATTTGAGCAAGGAGTGGAAAGCAAGGCCAGCGAAGCTGACTGCTTGTATTATTTGGAACAGTTCACCAAAGGACAGCCAAAGGAGTTGGTTCGTAGCTGCCAACATATGGCTCCTGAACGTGGCTACATTGTTGCTAAGGGACTCCTCCAAGAACACTTTGGAAATAAATATAAGATCGCCACTGCATATATTGAAAAGGCTTTGGCTTGGCCAACAATACGATCCGATGATGTTAAAGCCCTACAACCATACGCTTTGTTTTTGCGTGGTTGTACTAATGTCATGCAAGAACTCCATTATATGCAGGAATTGGATATGCCAACTAATATGAGAATGGTCATTTCCAAGTTGCCATACAAGCTCAGGGAGCGATGGAGAGCAAAAGCCCATGATATTATGGAAATCTCTAAAGATCGAGCTCATTTCATGGACATTGTTGTTTTTCTTGAGAAACATGTGCGCATACTCTCAGACCCGATCTTTGGTGACATTGAGGGTGCGTCGCCACCAACAGCCGGTTTAAAGCCTTTCAACAAGTTTCATCTTCAGTCAAGCCACAGAGTGAGAGGAAGTAGCTTTGCCACTATAATAACATCAAGGGATTCTGAACATAAAACTACAACAAATGGCTCAAGGAGACAGGAGAGCTTATATTGTCAGTGCTGTTCACGTGCTCACCTTTTGGAGAAATGTCAACAATTTAAAGGCAAGAAGCACAGAGACAAGATTCGCCTTATAATGGAGAAAGGCATTTGTTTTGGATGCTTATGTACTGGCCACATAAGTCGGGACTGTAACAAGCGCTTGACCTGCGAAGTTTGTGAGCAACAACATCCTACTGTGCTTCATATTAAGAAGATGCATATGGAATCAGAACAAACAAATGAGGCACCAGGAGTGAAACAATCAACTCTCCCCCAGACATGTGGACGTACAGGGGATGGAAGAGATTGTTGTATTCTGCCTATTGTTCCAGTGCAGGTCAAGTCAGCCAAGGGACATGAGGTCATACAGACCTATGCATTTTTGGACCTTGGCAGTTCTGCTACATTCTGTTCAGAAGATCTTATGCAGAAGTTGAGCATTCCAGGAAAAATAACTAATTTCCTTTTGACAACTATGGGGCAGGAAAAGGTCGTTCCAGCATACTCCTTATCTGGAATGGAGGTGTCTGGTCTGGAGGAAAATAGCTTTTATCCGCTCCCAGAAATTCTCACACAGAAGAAGATGCCAGTTACTGCAGATAACATCGCTACTGCTGCAGACTTGAAAAGGTGGCCTTATTTGTCAAAGATTTGTATCCCCAGTCGCTCCAGGAAGCCGCGCCACTCCCGCTCGCACTCCAAGACTCGCAAGAAGAGGTCCCGATCGAGAAACAGGAGCAAACTGTCTGTGAGGTTGTGGCCAAGGGTAAGCAACCCCCGCAGTGGCCACAGGAGGCGCTCTCGCTCCAAAGACAGGAGGCACAGCCGCAGTCGATCCAGGGAACACATAAGGAGGAGCAGAGGTCAGTCCAGGAGCCCTCGGGTTAAAAAACCTCGATCACCCTCACCGAGGAGGGGCAAGAGAGAGAAGAGGAGGGAGCGCAGCAGGGACAGGAAGGAGCGGTCTACATCCAAGAAGAGGAGTTTAGTTGCTGGAGATGTTGTCGTCATCATGGATCCTTCAGCTCCACGTGGTTCCTGGCCTCTTGGCAGAGTGTTGGAGGTTTTCCCTGACAAAAGGGGCCTGGTGCGTTCTGTCAATCTACAAACCAAAAACAACGTTATTAAAAGACCTATAACGAAACTTTGTTTACTACAAGAGGCGTAGATTGAATTACATTGCATTTCATGTGGTGATGGTGCTGCATTTATGGTACTTGTGGGTTTCATATTTGGCTCCTCTGTGGTTTTGTATTGAATTGTTGTGTCTAGCCGCCACTAACAATTAGGGGGCGGTGTGTAGGAGCTTGTGACACGCCCGCTGCAGCCAAGAAGAACACACACGGAGGGAGGAGTTTGAAGGAGAGGGGTGTTTCCTGCTGTTATGGAGGAAATGACTGTTCAAAACTATTGTTTAGATGTCTGACGTCTTACTGATGCCAAAAATGAATGGTTAAAGTGACTGTTCTATCGAATTTCACAAAAAGCTATTTATCTCAGCTTAAATTTTCAGACGCTGAAACCATGCTGTATTCAAGTGCTAATGCCTACATAACTACTGTAGGAGCCAATTAGCGCTCTTCTATAAGTAAGACCAACCCCTTTGCGCTGATCAGGTGTTTCGCCCGGAAGAGCATACAGTTTTTGACCACACACACACCCACGGTAGGCAGCTTGTTGCTGCAGTACCTAAATTACCTGTTTATTAGTTGTTTGTTTGCTACTGGAAATGCTGTGGAAACAAAGAGGATCACTAGAAAATAAATGTAACGAGTATCAAAGCAAGAAGTTGTCTGGACTTTGATTCAATCAAACAAGGTAACGTGTGCGTCAATCAGGTGAAGCCCTGGCATAGCACCTCAGTGGCTTAAAGCATTGGCTTAGCTTCTACAACTACTAACTCTACAAACTAACTCTTTTAGACAGAGAAAGCACACATTCTATTAGTTCTTTTTAGATATTTTGTGTTTACAAAATCTTAGCAGAAAAGAATCCTCAGGTCTTGAAAGATGAGCCAGAATCCTCAAAAAAACCCTCTGGCAGAAGCTACCTACAGTAAAAAAAAAACAGCTGGCAGTGAATGTGTTAAAAGATGATGATGTGGCGTTGAGATGGTCTAGGAACAATTCAAACCAACATGGTTACATTCAAAGTGTCAAACTTTGAAAGATCAAACGTATATATCTCCCTTGCAAATGCACGCTTATTTTTCTATGGTTATAATCTTCATGAAGCAATTTGTCCTGTTTGTAATTGTGCATGATTAAATCATGTAACATGTCAGTAAACTGAACACAGCACACTTAATCTGGCCAGTGTGAGATCACTTTAGAAAAAAGGATACCAAAGCGATGAGAGAGGCAAAAAAACTTTCAAAGTACAACACAAACTGTCCATTTTGCTGCAACTCGACAGTGCTGCTCAGGACCTTACTTCCTGGAACAGTTGAGAGTAAAAAACTAGTCCATTGGAGTCAGTGAATGGAGATGTCGCAACTCTTCTTACACGGCTCTGCACTCACCCATTCAAGATCATATAGTCATAAATGTTCACTGTCAGCTCATAAAGCATGGCAGTAAACATTCAACCATTACAGCAAGTAATCCTGCTTCGTTCGTCTGGTTTGTGTCCTTAAATGACCTTAACCTGCACACAATCTCTGTCCTTTTTCATCAATCTTGAGATCTTAAGTACTGTATTTTCATTTAGTGTACTCATCTAGAGCTTTCAAAGTGTGTGTGCATGCGCGCGCGTGCGTGTGTGTGTGTGTGTGTGTGCGCGCATGGCAGCCAATCGGGTTGAACCAGCCTGCATTGTTGTTTGCCTGAAACACGCTGCACTCTATCGTGAGCGGCGCGAGAGTCAGACACAGGAAACCACCCGTCTTCCCCAGATCACATGATACATACAAACACACAGACACACGCGCGCACACACACACACACACACACATTCGCTCACAAATACACACTACTTCCTACACACCCCTTGAGTAGAGGTGAACAACACATGTAAACAACACTGCTCCAGTCTGGCACAAACGCAGTAGAGGTTGAATGCAGATATAGACACCAGCGATCTCAAGAGGGGAACAGAGGGCGGGACTTGTGCCCCACTGTGTCCTCAGATGGCCTCAGAAACAGGAAGTGATGCAGATGTGGGGTGTGTGTTTTTTTTTCCGAGGTACAACAAAGGGATGTGTGCTGTGCTGGCAAGGTTCATTACATCACTACACACTTACTGGAGCATGTGTGTGTGTCATATCCAGAGGCTGCATTGTGTGGCAGTAGCCTCTTGTTATGGATATAAGTTGTATTTTCCTGCCAGATTCCATTGGAACTCATTTGGCACACTTTAGGTACCCTTTTTCACATCCTCATACTGGAAAACAATTCTACATCAATAATAGAATTTCATGTAGAACTAAATTTGTTGTCTACCTTTTAAGATGTGTCTGTGGGCTCATATACATTGGGAAAACTAAAAGAGAGTTAAAAATCAGGATATCTGAACACAAGTCCAGCATAAGGAACAGGGACGAGAAATCCCCAGTCGCTCGTCACTTTAACTCTGTAGGACACGATGTCAGCTCTCTTAAATTTCAAGGTATAGAAATGATTCAGCCTCTCAGAAGAGGTGGAGACAGAGATAAACTCTTACTCCAAAGGGAAGCTTATTACATCCACACATTACAAACTGAGAGCCCTAGAGGCCTTAATGAAGAATTGCTATTAGGTTGTTTCTTGTAATGTTATGTCTCAACTCCCTGAGAAATTTGTCCCATTGATTGGTAAAAACCCTCTTTTTAACTTTCTATTTAACTTTCTATTTTGTATTTTGTATTGTTTATAATTCGTAATTCTATGTATTTAACAAGGGCTGTCACTACTATGATAGTCCTTGGAAATGATGTTGATTGCCTGTTTGAGCTGTGGCCTCACCTCCTTCTCTGTGATTGGCTGCATTGCAGCTTCCACAGATGCACTCCATCTGCTGATGTTTTTTTCAAGGTGATTTGTTTGACCACACCTCTATATATACTACCCATTGTCATCTGTTCTGATGTACACTGATGATGGCCTAAGGCTGAAACGCGTCTGTTTAGCCCTTAATAAAAGAACTCAAGATTTACTCTAATTCGAGTGCTGTTGCCTACCTCTGTTACTGTGATCTCCCTGCAACCTGCACCGATTGAGCTGCTTAAAGACCTGGGGCCGGTTGCACCAACTGGTCTTACACTGGTCTTAAGCTAAGTTGGTCGTAACTTTACGACCTACAGCTACGCCGGTTGCACCAAGATGACTTAAGCCTTATTTTCACTAAGACCAGGCGTAACTCCTACGCCTCGTCAGGAGGAGGCGTAGAGCCTGCCTGTAACAGAGATCTCCGCGGAGACCTTTTTGACCGTCATCGTCGTAACACCGCCAGTTCGCCGTCTTTGAAAGCACGACGTTAGATTTTAACTAGCTAGTTAACCTAATCCGCCTTCCAAAATGTTGCCGTTAGTTTTTTAGAAGTTAATACATAGAATTGGGAACGTTACATTCAATTTCATTCACTGACTCTGTCTGCTCAATAGCCGCCATTTTTCCCCCGGAGCGAGGGAGGGTGGAAGGAGGGAGGGTGTTTTACAGTAGTGGCTGAGAGAGCGTAGTGGCACAGTGCTCCAAGCAGGTCGCGAGGCACATTTTTTGCAACATCATCCAATCAGGGTGCATTCCCTGGCAATTCACATGGACGTGCATTGCTACGACCAGCATAGTTAAGACCAGACATAAGCCGTGTTGGTGCAACAGGCGTAAGTCCATGGTCTTAACTAGGTCGTTTTCACATCGCAACGTTTAGGTCGACTTAACTGAGTTTTGGGGCCAAACACGGCGCGACTGGGTCAGTGTGAACATGCCACTCGAACTCGTAGTCGACGTAACTCACTCGCTCTCAGTCCGGCTGGAGAGGGTGGTTTCGGAGCGGCTTGCGTCGCCCTAATCCTACCCTAAATACGGCGCGAGTGATGTGTGAACGCGCGCCGACTTCAGCTCGTTCTAATGCTGTATTTCTAATGTTAACGTCAATTCGGCGTTCACAAACATTGCATAAACAGTTATTGGCCAAATTACCACCAAGGGCATAGCAAGCCTAGCGTTACAAACGTTAATGTTTACAACTTACCTGGCTGTTCGCCGATAATATCTGCGTATGGTGAGGGCTTCACGGTTCAACAGAATCAATCGAATCTTGCCTTGTCCTGCTTTGTCTGGAGATTCGCATCCGCCGCCTCCATTACATGAAAACATTGTTTTCTAGACGCAGCCGTGCCTCGTTTTCAAATTCAACACTTTCCCGATATTGAAATTGACAAACGATGTAAAATGCAAAAAGCAGTACCAAGAGCAAACGGCGTTGTTCATTCTCCATTCTCCATCTAGGGACAAATATTGCAAACTAGCTTAGGCTATAAATGTCAGGATATATAACAAAGACTGTGAATGCTCTATGTTTATGTATCTGTCCCTATAGAAATAAACTTTTCAATCAATCGTTCAGTTCTGTTTACAGCCCGGGCTTCCTTTCCGGGTGGAATTACGCTATACGCGTCTACTTCCGTCTGGTTGGCATGGATACATGACGCTCCACTCTGTAGAACGACGGCCTGGGCGCGGTGATAAAAAGCACATGTGAAACGAAGCCGCTCTAGTTGAAAATTGAAACATTGTATACTTTTCACTGCTGCGGCAGCGCCTGGCTCGACCCAAATATGTGTGAAAACGACCGACGTAGGAGTTACGACCAGGCATAGTTAAAGTCCCTGGAAACCAAAATCCACAAAAACGTTCTAACTATGTTATTTAGGGTCTTATGTTAGTAATTTTGTGCCTCCGAAATTATTATACATTACTTTCAACCCAAAGCCTTAAAATCGCCACTTTTCTACAAGATTCTACAAAGTACTTCCTCATTGAAGACAGCAGTGCGTGAGGTGCTGAAACGCAGGAGCTTATGACGTCATAAGCTCTATATAACCTTTGTACACACGCGCAATCCGCACCCACCTATGGCAAGTCCGTTCTTTGCCCCCAGTGACAGGCTCCCTTGCTGTCCGTATCCCTCTGTGTGCGTCTGCCAAGCGCTATGCTTGTGAGATTAGCAAGGTGTCGGGTTTCAGCCAGGCCATGTGCTTCTCTCTCTCTCTCTCTCTCTCAGGCCATGTGCTTCTCTCTCTCTCTCTCTCTCTCTCTCTCTCTCTCTCTCTCTCTCTCTCTCTCTCTCTCTCTCTCTCTCTCTCTCTCTCTCTCTCTCTCTCTCTCTCTCTCTCTCTCTCTCTCTCTCTCTCTCTCTCTCTCTCTCTCTCTCGACTAGTGAGAGAGAGCGAGAGACACACAGGCTGGTGGCTCTCTCACACACACACACACACTCGCAAGTGCTGTGTAACTTGATCTCTTTCTCCGTTTCCCTCCCCCCCCTCTCTCTCGCGCTCTCTCTCTCGGAGGAGATAAATGTCCCTGCTGCAGACGGACACGCCCACACATTCCGCGGGAGAAAGTACACTCTAAAAAATAATGAAATCTCATGCGTTTTGCCACACCTGTCAAACCTAAATTTATATACTTTGCAACGTTCATCATCGTTCAAATTTGGCTGGTAGCTTATTAACATAGGGTCCTGTGATGTGATGAACTCAAAATGCTAAATAATAAAGAAATATTTCTGGTTTCCAGGGACTTTAAGACCAGTTGGTGCAACCGGCCCCTGGAGCTGTGCGAGCTATTCCCTTGCTGCATAACACTTTAGGTACCCAAATGGCTAAAATGAGTGTGTGCCCAGTGCAATCTTTACTAAAACCTTTGTGAAAGCAATGTCCTTTGTTCAAATGCTTAGCTTTTTGCTACAGTTGTAGTCAAGGATTGGCTGAATCTGCTAAGGGGCATCTTTTTGCATAGGATCATTGTAGGCATGGTGTTATCCACTGTCTAATATAAAAAAAAATAGGCAAGGATAAAATAAAATCACATTTCTACTTTGGTTTATTTTAATTTACTCAGGCATAGTAACAGCCACAATGTTTCTGACACTGGGAATGGATTCTCTGAGGTCCCTAGATGCCCCTAGATGCCAAGAACATGCAAATTAACCTTATAGTTGTGGAGCAATTCTATGTCTTTTTAGGTGTATATTATATTGTATAGTGTATTTTTCCCAAAAATATGGCCTGGGCCTATAGGGTTAAAGCTTGCTGCTAAAGGCTTTAATAAGGGCTAATTCTGTCACGTTCAGTTCCCCCCGATGAGGGTCTTCAACTCACCTGGTGTCGGAGACGGAGATGAGCAGGGAGCGAACAAACATGGAGCAGAGGTAGGAGGCGGAGGGCAAGACGTGGGCCGGGGTGTGCAGGAGCTGTCAGGGACACGAGGGGAGGGAGGGGAGAGAGAGAGAGGGAGGAGAGAGAGAGAGAGAGAGAGAGAGAGCGAGAGAGAGAGAGAGAGAGAGAGAGAGAGAGAGAGAGAGGGAGAAGGCTTGGTGTTTATCTGTGTTCCAACTTTGAGGACTAATATCTTCAAGTGAACAATTATTGACAATAAAGCAACTGGTACACAGTAGAATGTGCACACAATCCATTAAACACCACACTACCAACCTCCTTGATAGCGACGGATCCCTGTGGAAGCTGGGTCCTCTCAGCAGACAGGCTGGTCAGCGGGTCTTGCTTGTCCTGTTGCCGGTGTTTCCCTAGCAACAGGTAGAACGGCATCATGGCAACGCTGTCATCAATCACCAGCTTGACGGGATTGGGGGACACAAGGAATGTCAGAAAAATAGAAATATCGCATTCCCTAGCTACAGCCCCTTCTTTGACCCCCTCCCACACCCCCCTAGCCACTCTCTCTACTAGCCACCCCTCAAACCCTACGACCTTCCTATCCCTAGCTGTGGCCCTTTTCCCCTAGCCCCGCCCTAGCCCCCACCACGCCCCTTCCCACCACCCACACCCACCCCTCAAATCACAACTCTACGACCTTTCTATCCCTCGCTGCATATTTCACATGCAGCCAAAGCAGCCATTTTGTGTTGAAAATGCAGGAACTAACACGATATTTAAAAATGAAAGCTTCTGCTGTTGATATAAATTGTATATACAATTGTTTTTAATTTGGAAGATCACAACTTCCTCTGTCCAAATTTTAATGGGAGGAAGTACAGACTGCATTCAAAGATTGTGAAAAAGATACACTGGCTTGAGAGACTAATAAAACATTGCATTTTGAGTTTGTTCCCTGTGATTGGTCCAGATTATGTTCTTAGTCCTAACCAAAGGACCAAGACCCGCATTTCAACAGTCTTGGTGACACCTGAGTTCAAACGGCATTGTTCACCTACCCAAACAAAGCAGCCTGTCTTTAATCCAGGAGCCTACCGGTTTGCTGGAGGCCATCAGCCTGTCGTCCTCTGCCTTGGTGCTCAACGTCATGAGATCCTGCAATGGACAGCCGGCATCAGTTGGCAGGAAGACCAAAATCACACACACAGAACATACAGAAACTTGCAGTGGAATGAAGTCATATTTGTATTAGTGTGATAAAAGTACTGTTCCATAGTGTTTTTGAAAGCAAATTGAGACACAAAACCGGTCTGTATCCATTTATGAGTGTATGTATGAGTGAATTCAGTCTTTCAGTCTTTGCGTGTCATCATGATGTTCGGTTTGTTTCTAGCATTTTGTTTGAGGGGCTGTTTGGGTTGCTCTCATGCACACAAAAAGAAAAAAAAAGGTCTTGGGTTTTTAATCATTGTATTCTATGGTTCATCTGCATCACTATGCAAATAAAGGCATCAGTTAACATGAGTCCCTAAACAAATAGATGAAGTCCTCCTCTGGGCCAATCAGTTTTCAGTTTTGACCTGTACGTTTTGCACCCTTCTTGGGGGCAATCATTTTACAAATGCCAGAACACAGGTGAGATGCATCATTTCCAAAGAATGTGAAAAAGCTCACCAGCGGTGCTTGACATATCATGACATATCATGACATATCTTGACATATCATGACATATCATGACATATCATGACATATCATGTGGCCTTAAGGGACAAACAACTAACCGTGTAACCCATTCATTCTAAAGGAGGAAATGTTGCTCATGTTGCTTCTCCCAGATCAGTTTGTGGAATTGCCTCCTCCTGCCAATTAAAACCTGTCATACCACAGCGATGTTTAGAAAGCACGCGAGCTGGGAAGTCGTCAGTATTAAGACTGAGTTGATTAATGAGAGAGAATGATCGTTTGTGTTTTTATTGGCAACCTGACGGAGCTGGATTTTTTATTATTATTAGGTGATTGCCCTAATTACCTGTCATCAATGATGTCATACCATCACTGATGATGTCATCAGTGATGTCATACATAGGCATTGTGACATCATTGTGTGATGTCATCAGTGACACACACACACACACACACACACACACACACACACGAGAGAGACTGAGGGAGAGAGAGGAGAGGAAGAGAGACTGGGGAAGAGAGAGGAGAGGAAGAGAGACACTGAGGGAGAGAGAGGAGAGGGAGAGGGAGGAGACTGGAGAGACCGAGGGAGAGAGAGAGGGAGACATTGTGCGCGCGCCAATAGGGCAGGTGTGGCCATGAGCTGCGGGCGAGGCCGCGCAGCGGCCAAGCTGTGTATACGAGCTGCAGGGCCAGCTCGGCAAGCCTAGGAATCGAGCGCACGTAGCATTATGTTAGTAATAATAATAATAATACTGTAATAATAATAATCTCATCACCCTATAATTGGAGAGGGGGTCTCCAGTCTCTTCTAGTAATAATAATAATAATACAATAATAATAACAATAACAATATTATTGTACGGTAATTGTGTTTTTTGTTCTACATCAAGTTTTTGTCATTTTGTCTTCTGTCGAGGAACACAAATGCTGTCTTGTGCAATTTGTTTAGTTTTTTTTAACATACATTTTTGCAAAAAGCAGCATGCAGCTGACGGCGGTGTTTACCATGTACTGAGTGAGGAAGTAGAGCCGAGAGCGGTTGAGCCACTGGCTGCTCTCCTCGCAGGCCTCCAGCATCTCGTCCCTCGGGGCGAAGACGGCGCGAGTCACCTTCCCCGAGCACACGGCCTCATGGGAAAAGAGCAGCCGCGGCTCGCTGGGCTTAAACACAAACACTGAGGACAGAGAAGGAAGAAGACCGTGAAAAAACATCAGCATCTGAGTGTGGCGCAAAACTGTGGATTATATTTAGCTGTATTGAGCTGATGCTCTTTTAATGAAGCACAACAAGCTGCTTGAATCCCTGGGCTGGCAACACGACAAGCAATTAATAGCAAGGAGTGCAAGGCTCCATGTCCCAGTGCAACGCTCCATGTCCCAGTGCAACGCTCCATGTCCCAGTGCAAGGCTCCATGTCCCAGTGCAAGGCTCCATGTCCCAGTGCAAGGCTCCATGTCCCAGTGCAACGCTCCATGTCCCAGTGCAACGCTCCATGTCCCAGTGCAACGCTCCATGTCCCAGTGCAACGCTCCATGTCCCAGTGCAAGGCTCCATGTCCCAGTGCAACGCTCCATGTCCCAGTGCAACGCTCCATGTCCCAGTGCAAGGCTCCATGTCCCAGTGCAACGCTCCATGTCCCAGTGCAAGGCTCCATGTCCCAGTGCAACGCTCCATGTCCCAGTGCAAGGCTCCATGTCCCAGTGCAAGGCTCCATGTCCCAGTGCAACGCTCCATGTCCCAGCGCCCCGACAACAGATGCCAAAAATATTCCATGGCGGGCCAAAACCATGTTTTAGTGCTTCAAGCAGCCTGTTGTATTTCTTGAAGGTGAAGCAATCTATTATTAAAGGCCAAAAGAGGTGTGTGTGTGTGTGTGTGTGTGTGTGTGTGTGTGTCTTACAGTCAGTGGCTCCATCCTGACAGCAGAAGGCAGCCATGTTCTCAGAGAGCGGGTCGGACAGCAGCAGGCTTACATCCATGGAGGTGCTCCACTCCACTGCCAGAGACAGAAGACCGAGAAGAGGGTGCAAGACAAAACTACAACACAATTGGACACACAGCCTTACAGGAGCAGGTGAGGAGGTTCCAGCAGCAGAGTAGGTTCTTGGTGGTCGTTCCCAGCAGATACCTGGAACAGCTTAGCCGCCCAAAACAAAGGTCTCTAGTGGAGGAAAGACAACAACAGACTGCTTCAGCCCTCTTTTTCCTGTGACTGTGAAGGATCCCAACTATGTTCATGCCCTCCCCCCCCCACATCCACAACACAAACCACCTTCTCACACCACATATTTCACAGGATTAGCTTTGAGGAGTTTCCCTGCGTTTGGGAGCTACAAATGGGAACATGCAAGCAGGGTCCAAAATAAACGGCCGCCAAGCACCTACCGTAATCCAAATCCATAAGTGTCACCAGCTACACCGACGCAGATGCTTGGAATTCCCCATTGCAGGCTATATATAGGCTATAATAGATATTTTCATATTCTGAAATAGACTGTTGTCGGGATTATATGGGCTGCGTCCTGAAACATTTACATTATATTTACATTACGTCATTTGGCAGACGCTTTTATCCAAAGCGACTTACAATAACACATTTTTGTCAGCAATAGAGCAATCAACTATGCAACACAGTCTATGACAACTACAACTTCTGAAGGAACAGTGGTACAAGTTTAGTTCAGGTTATTTTTTATTTTATTTTTTTTTCCCAAAGAGAGAAAGAAGTTAGTTCAAGAAGGGCCCAGATGAAACGATAGAGAAACGATAGAGATTCAACCTTTCAACTATAGGAATTTTAAATAGGCTACTACTGGTAATCGTAAATATGACTGCAGCTAAATAAAAAGTTTTTTTGCCTTATTTAGCCTATTTTATCTTTAAGAGAAATACAGTAGGCCCACCCCCCATGCCTAAACCTAACCTCCCCCAGACCCTAACCCTAACCTCTCCCACCCCCCACGCCTAAACCTAACCTCCCCCAGACCCTAAACCTAACCTCTCCCACCCCCCACGCCTAAACCTAACCTCCCCCAGACCCTAACCTCTCCCACCCCCCACGCCTAAACCTAACCTCCCCCAGACCCTAAACCTAACCTCTCCCACCCCCCACGCCTAAACCTAACCTCCCCCAGACCCTAATCCTAAACCTAACCTCTCCCACCCCCACACCTAAACCAGACCTTAATTAGGAATAACATCACTGTTAGGGGTCTTTCACATCTTTGTTTGGTCCGGACTTTCCATTTTGATAGGCCTACAAAACCACCCTCCAATCCAACCTCTCCCCGGGCCACAGTCCAGACCAAACAGCAGAAGCTTGGTCCGATGAAGAGAGGTGGCCTCCGTCCGGATCAAACTAGACCATGGTTCGGTTCGGTTGTAGCGTGAAAATATGTTTTTGATGGTTTGGATTTTCTGACCAATTACAGGAGGTTCCAGCAGGCTATCGGAGGAAAAAGGAACCACGGTAGTACAAGGAGGAGAGCTTTTAATTGAAATGTGGTCTACTGTGCATTTGGTTGGAAAGAAAAATCAGATGATGCTATAAAGTCAACTGGGCCATATAAATGATAAGACTTTCAAGGTATTTTCAGAGAGTATGAGTACTTCAACACCTGGGTGTGATTTTTTGTATTGAGGAAAGTGAGCCTACACTGCACAAGCATGTGAAACATCAAATTGCCTCCTGGTCTCTGCAGCATAGACTGTAGGCAACTAAGAAAAAAAAAGATTGAGACCTGGATAAATAAAAATGCTATTGGAATTGCAAAAGCTGCACTGAAAATTATCCAAATTCCCCCGAAACATTAACATTTTCTACCCTGTTATTGTGATGTTTCCTGACTTGTTGTCAGAACAATATCGGCCAAAATGTTTAGTTTCTGTGGTTTGAGCCTCTGCTCCATGCCTGATAGAGATAATATGTTGTTCTTCATGACTGTCACTGACGCTTGCTCTGTCACATTCCAGAAGCAGTGCACCTTGTGGTGTAACATAGCTCAGTTCTTTCATATGGTGGTGTAATCATTAAGCAATACATTTTCACTCACAGCAGTGGGAGTACCACCTGTAGATTGCTGCCAAGTTTCTGTGTTGTCTTTGTTTAATCTGCCAAGGACCTGTCATGGCCAAGGTGCCAACTAAAGATCGCTGCATCTTGTTCACTTTTTATTTGGGCTTCCGTGAGAACAGACAAAAGGCCTTCCTCCCTTCCTCATGATTCAATGCAACAATGCAGATTATTTGTCTATAATTATCTATCAGACTGGTTCAAACTTGTTCGTACATGTTAACCCAGATAACCCATTGTCCTGATATGTACACCATCCATCTCAAACTAACAAACACTGTTTCATCCAAACCTGATATGCTGTTAGAAAAAAAACATCACGGTTGAACAATTCCAAATGCATTCAACGCACACACACACACACACACACACACACACACACACACACACACACACACACACACACACACCTCTTAGGACCTGCTAAAAAGTGCAGTCACCACCTACAGGTCAGCAGTTGACCTGGGTGAATCGATCTCGTGTAAAAAAGCGTGTGGTGTGAAGTGATGTCACTCAACTGGAATTGATATCAGGCAATTACCCGACTGTGATGTCATCAGGTAGTTGTGCTGTAGTCACCTAAGATGTAGTCACCTTAGGTGTTGTGCTGTAGTCAGCTAAGATGTACTCACCTAAGGTGACTACGTCTTAGCTGACTACATCACAACTACCTGATGACAGTGTACCTGAAAGGTGTTGATCTTAGCTGACTACATCACAACTACCTGATGACAGTGTACCTGAAAGGTGTTGATCTTAGCTGACTACATCACAACTACCTGATGACAGTGTACCTGAAAGGTGTTGATCTTAGCTGACTACATCACAACTACCTGATGACAGTGTACCTGAAAGGTGTTGATCTTAGCTGACTACATCACAACTACCTGATGACAGTGTACCTGAAAGGTGTTGATCTTAGCTGACTACATCACAACTACCTGATGACAATGTACCTGAAAGGTGTTGTGCTGTAGTCACCTCAGATGTAGTAACCTTAGGTGAGTACATCTTAGGTGACTACAGCACAACTACCTGATGACATCACAGTCGGGTAATTGCCTGATATCAATTCCAGTTGAGTGACATCACTTCACACAAGATAGATTTGCCTGCTGACCTATAGGTGACTACACTTTTTAGCACCACATGGATTTGCCCAGGTCAACTACTGGGGCCATATTCCTAAAGATTCTTAGTGCAAAGAGTTGCTCCTAGTGGCCAAATTCTAAGAAAATTCTTAGAATCATGATGTTTTCTTAGAATTTCCCCTAAAAGTGAAGAGTAGATCCTAGTAAAGATAAAAGGTATTCCTAAAGAATACTAGCTTTTAAGAGAGCTCCTAAGGTGAGATCTGTTAAGAGCAGGGAAGAGGACTTTTAAGAGGCTTAGGAGTTCCCTAAGCAGAGGAGAAAATGGCGGAAAGAAGAGGCAGGAGAGATATTCTCCAAACACTGGATGACAGTGAATTAATTAAACGCTACAGATTGGATCGTGCAGGAATCATGTTCGTGGTTGATCTCATTAGAGATGCGCTTACTTCTCCAACCCAACGCCACAATGCAATATCACCGGAAATGAAAGTCATCACAACACTGAGGTATTTAGCAACAGGTAAAATGCAACAATGCAGCAGTGATGACTTGGGTCTGTCACAACCCTCCATCAGCAGGGTCATCAAGCAAACACTGACAGCGCTGTGACAGCCTCATATTGTGACACAATTTGTTTCATTTCCGCTGGATGTCCACACTTTACAGGCTCACAAAAGGGCATTCATGGACGCAAATAAATATAACTATCAGCATGTGAATACTGTGCAAGTGGGCCTGAGTTTTCACACATTTTTTAAGATAATTTTGAAGTATAGCTTACTATTCATTTAACAGAGATTTTCTTTTTATGTAAAATATTATTTATAATTACACAGTCTTCATAGAGATTAGATTCTATGATTAAGTTTATTGATTTGGCGGTCCATTCTATGCCCATTATCACCAAAAGTGTATTTTTATCTAGCTTTTAGGATCAACCAATCACAGCTTTTGAAATGATGACTCATACCTGGCAACGGGGTCAACCACACCTCCTCACTAAGATAGGAGTTTCTGTCCATTCCTTGCTCAGAGTTCTCTGAGAATGTTCTGGAATCACTCCTAAGCTAAGACTCCTTGCTAGGAATTTTTAGGCTAAGTTAGGAGCTCTCTGAGAGGATTCTCAGAATCTTTAGGCATACGGCCCCTGGCCTCCAGGTGCATACGAGCAAAACCAGGCATAGAAGCGGGTGCACCGCTTAAAAAGTATGAGAATGATCAAATATGTTCTATGGTATCTAGTAAGCACCAATATCTGTCATTGGGCCAAATTTCAGGTCTCTGTGATGTACCATCTCACATTTGTTGTCGTTTTTTTAACATCACAATTACATTACATTACGTCATTTGGCAGACGCTTTTATCCAAAGCGACTTACAATAACACATTTTTTGTCAGCAATAGAGCAATCAACTATGGAGCACAGTCTATGACAACTACAACTTCTGAAGGAACAGTGGTACAAGTTTAGGTTAGGTTTTTTTTTTTTTTTTTTTTAATAAGGAAAGAGAGAGAACGTTACAATGAATGAATGAAAGTTAGAAGTTACAATGAATTACAAACTCGATCCATTGTATAAGTGAGTGAGCAAGTTTTAAATTAACTAATTAACACACTGTACTTGATTTCAGTATACACTAGATATCCTTTAAAGTGGGCAGGGTGACAGAAATGTTCAAATAAAACATGTGTATTCATTATTTTGGCCAGCAAAAATTATCCTCTGTGATTTCTCTTCTTCTTCTTCCAGTTTACCAGTCTGTTTGCAGGTGAGCCATTCAAAAGGAATGTGAAGTTGGTTACATGCAGATGACGCAGCTGTACACATCCACAGGAGGCAGTTATACAAGGTGCGCTGGGGGGCAGCTGTGAAAACAGCCCACAATCGACTCCTTCCAGTGCTCAGTCCCTCCCTTCCACCTCGCCAGCATTAATACTCGCCGGTTCCCTTCAAGCTTCCAAACCACACAGAAAATGTCTGCTCACTTGAAGTGGATTTCTCAATGCCATGATTGAGTCTCCGCAGCACAGCTACATCAGCAGCCAGTTCTGCCTTAATAGTTCAGACAAGTTTATATAGAGAGGCAAAGTGACAGCCTACTTCCTGCTTCAGCACTGTACCAGAGATTTTCATCCGCCATTTATTTTCCATTTATCACCCCGACCGGATTAATTTCTTGGACGTCTCTGTTTACAAACACAACAATAAATTACACTCATCTATCTATCGTAAGCCCACAGACAGGAACACCCTCCTCCACGCAACTAGCTATCACCCCTCTCACCTCAAGGATAATCTGACCACGGGACAATTTATGCGCCTTCTCAGATTATGCAGTGACAAACGTGATTTTGTCGATAAGGCTACTCAGATGCGACTGAGATTCCATGAGAGAGGGTATGGGCGGAGACCCATCTCCCACGCGTATAAACGCGCCCTACATTCACACAGGGACATCCTGTTACAGCCCAAGACACCGGACCCTACCCCACCCAGAGTCACAGCCACCCTCCAGTACTCTCCCCTAGCCAATAAAATTAAACGCTGCCTGTTAAAACATTGGAGAGTACTACAAGTACATGAAACCTTCACCACACCACCCAGGATAGCCTTCACCAGGAACCAAAACATCAGGGACAGTCTGGTCAAAACGCTCCACACCCCCATCT
Organism: Poromitra crassiceps; assembly: GCF_964638095.1. NCBI lineage: Eukaryota > Metazoa > Chordata > Actinopteri > Beryciformes > Melamphaidae > Poromitra > Poromitra crassiceps. The sequence continues at coordinate 26,570,423 of NC_139635.1, read as the reverse complement.
CCACACAACCCACCATCGATTCCCGTCCTCCCCCTATAGGCCACTTTCCGTGTGGACACTGCTCTTGTTGCCCCCAAACTAACAAAGCCAAATCCCTCTCGTTCCCAAACGGAGTTACCATCTACCTCAAGCACCTCACCACCTGCGCATCGCAGGGGGTAGTGTATGCTATCTCCTGTCCCTGCCCACGGTGGTACATTGGCAAGACGACTCGTCCGTTACGCACACGCGTAACGGAACACAAGAGTGCAATTCGTCGCAGAGACACTAAAGCCCCGTTGGTGGAACATTTTGTACAGCATAATCACGCTGATTCTGATCTCCGGCCGACGCCCAGTTAACATTGCCTGAGGAAGACCTGCGTGGTTGAAACGCGTTGTGTTTTGTTTGCCCGTAGTAACTTTGAAGATATATTCTGATTTGTAACTGCTTGTACACAGATATATTACTTCATATTAAATATTGCCTTAAAAAAAACTCCAAGTAGCTCCACCTTTTTTCACTTTGAATACTTTTGCCTTTTGAGCTGCTTTGGTCCACACTTTCTGTGATTTCCTGTTCAAATAACTCCCACCACTGAGGAGCCTCGACACAAAACAACAAAAATCTGAACAGCTGGTTGCCAAGTGAATCTGTGTGTGTGCTGCGTATTAACAAAGTACTGTCTATTGTATGTCGTGCACTGTCCCACTGAATGTGGGGCCTTGATGTCCCTGTAGTGTCCAACCAGTCTGTGATGGATCATATTGTTCATGCGTCTACACCGATATCAACGAGACACATTCCTCTAGATTTGAGGAAAACATGTGATGCCTTATGTGAAGCAGGAGTTAACACCCCGTTTCCATTTCAGCTTTGTCTGTCTGATTATGCGTGTGTTACTGATTGTGTGTGTGTGTGTGTGTGTGTGTGTGTGTGTGTTTGCTCTAACCTGATGGCCCCTGGCGGCTGGGACAGCGTTGTCAGGAGCTCCCAGGAGGCGGGGCTCCACACAGTCACCACCTCCCGGAAGCTGACGGCTAACAGGGAGCCGTCGGCCGAGAAGCAGCAGCAGTCGGGGACCAGGCCGTGATAGGCCCCCACGAAATCACATGACCAAGATGGCCCTTCATCTGCCCAGCCCATTCGAGAATGAGAGAGAGAGAGAAAGAGAGAGGGAAGGAAGGAAGGAAAGAGAGAGAGAGGGAAGGAAGGAGAGAGAGAGTTGGGTTAACATAAAAATTCCGCCTGCTTTGGCTCAAAGTAACATTTGACATTTCACACTAGCAGGCTGTGAAGCTGAAAGAGTCGAGCCTGCAGGCACTGGCAAAGGTAGTGGTTTGATTTCTACTGGGGCCACCCAGGTCCCAGACTAATATGGTTTGCCTTCACCGTCGTGCAAAACGCTTTAAAAGCATCAACCACACTGCATGGATCATAATGTATATTAAAAGATGATGATGTGGCGTTGAGATGGTCTAGGAACAATTCAAACCAACATGGTTACATTCAAAGTGTCAAACTTTGAAAGATCAAACGTATATATCTCCCTTGCAAATGCACGCTTATTTTTCTATGGTTATAATCTTCATGAAGCAATTTGTCCTGTTTGTAATTGTGCATGATTAAATCATGTAACATGTCAGTAAACTGAACACAGCACACTTAATCTGGCCAGTGTGAGATCACTTTAGAAAAAAGGATACCAAAGCGATGAGAGGCAAAAGACCATACCAGATGCCAGAGTTTAATTTGGGCAAATACGGTGAATCTATTCACCTTATGTTGCCACGCCCACTTTTTATCTTCCGTGTATGATGCAATTGTATTTGTTTTTCCGGTTCAGCGTGAGCCGGCCGGTAAACATTCGATAAACTGTGAACTATGAATGAAGTTTGGCAACATTCAGCAGCTACACTCCGGCCAACTTCAGTTACATGTTCATAGCGTTACTGCTGCGAGGAGCCGGTGGCTGTACCCGGTCGGCATTTACTGTTAGTTACAAAAGCACATCGACAGTGTTTTCTCACTGCCAGTAAAGTAGGGGGGTTGACAGATAGCCTACTACAGAGCCTACTAGCTAGCGTAGTCCGACCGGTCACACAGCCAGCACGCTCCTAGCTGCTCGTTAAACATTTCCAAATAGGCGTTATTCTGATAAACTGGTCACATATTTGGAATGTTACGTTCTCATCCGAAAAAATATTAAAACTTTATAACGGTTTGTTTTTTGCTTGAAAACAGCGTTTTGGCAAGTCTAAAAATTATAAAGGTAGGAGTAATCTACTTCCGGGTCTAAAACGGAATAACCATTACAAAATGACGTAATGCAGAAGCGTCCTTATATGGGCAAATAATAAGGTGAATAATGATACTCAACCCGAGGCTCTAGAGCAGGGGTGGGCAATTATTTTTCATGGGGGGCCACATGAGAAACCCAGATTGTTGCCGGGGGCCGAACAAATATTGTCATGCCGTAACCCAGGAACTTTGATGATAGAGAGGACCACAAAAAAATGTCCTCGCTACCAGAGGGCCAGATTTTGCTGGAGGCCGAACGATGCCGGCGCGAAGAAATGTGGGGCATTTGAAGTCAGGTTTAGAGGAATAACTCATTTTAAATTAACAGTTGTGATGTCATTCTGTCTTAAACACCAATATTTGATCCTTTTCTCACTCACTCCTATGTCACCACTTGCTCTCCCTGCAGGGCTTGAAATTAACTTTTTTAACCACCTGCTAAATTTTTAAGTTACCAGCCAATTAGAATTTCCACTAGCCAAAATGTTTTTCTTGAAATAAACCAGAATATGAGTGGGTTAATTTAAACATAAGTATCAGTAATTGGCCCGGGATTCTCAAAGCCTGTGTTGAGGGTCACACGAACAAAAATGCACTCTTGAAGCTAAATAAATCCAAAACCAACGAGTTAATTATTTACATTTTTACTTCAATGTAGAACAGTAATTTTTTACACATGATTACTTTTAGTCATAAAGATTATTGAAAGATATTCCATATTCCAGACTGAAATGTTATAACAGAAGTGGAGTATTGGCCAGAATGATATGAACATTTGGACACTTATTCAGCGGGTATCTTGCATGTTGCGTTCTGGTGCACTGTAAAAAAAAAGAAAGAAAAAATGCAATTCCAGCGCGGTCCACACAGCTTACCACTTACTGTGAGCAATGTGGCTCGCATGTGGCCAGTTGCCCAGGTCTGCTCTAGAGAGAGAGTGGCGTCAGCGGAGGACCAAAATGTGAGACTCATTAGCCAATGAACAGACAGGAATGGGTGTTGCGCTACTTTCGCATGCTAAAATAAAGCTGATAATGTACAATTTGATTCAAGAAAAAAAAAACTTTCAAAGTACAACACAAACTGTCCATTTTGCTGCAACTCGACAGTGCTGCTCAGGACCTTACTTCCTGGAACAGTTGAGAGTAAAAAACTAGTCCATTGGAGTCAGTGAATGGAGATGTCGCAACTCTTCTTACACAGCTCTGCACTCACCCATTCAAGATCATATAGTCATAAATGTTCACTGTCAGCTCATAAAGCATGGCAGTAAACATTCAACCATTACAGCAAGTAATCCTGCTTCGTTCGTCTGGTTTGTGTCCTTAAATGACCTTAACCTGCACACAATCTCTGTCCTTTTTCATCAATCTTGAGATCTTAAGTACTGTATTTTCATTTAGTGTACTCATCTAGAGCTTTCAAAGTGTGTGTGCATGCGCGCGCGTGCGTGTGTGTGTGTGTGTGTGTGTGCGCGCATGGCAGCCAATCGGGTTGAACCAGCCTGCATTGTTGTTTGCCTGAAACACGCTGCACTCTATCGTGAGCGGCGCGAGAGTCAGACACAGGAAACCACCCGTCTTCCCCAGATCACATGATACATACAAACACACAGACACACGCGCGCACACACACACACACACACACACATTCGCTCACAAATACACACTACTTCCTACACACCCCTTGAGTAGAGGTGAACAACACATGTAAACAACACTGCTCCAGTCTGGCACAAACGCAGTAGAGGTTGAATGCAGATATAGACACCAGCGATCTCAAGAGGGGAACAGAGGGCGGGACTTGTGCCCCACTGTGTCCTCAGATGGCCTCAGAAACAGGAAGTGATGCAGATGTGGGGTGTGTGTTTTTTTTTCCGAGGTACAACAAAGGGATGTGTGCTGTGCTGGCAAGGTTCATTACATCACTACACACTTACTGGAGCATGTGTGTGTGTCATATCCAGAGGCTGCATTGTGTGGCAGTAGCCTCTTGTTATGGATATAAGTTGTATTTTCCTGCCAGATTCCATTGGAACTCATTTGGCACACTTTTGGCTACTTTAGGTACCCAAATGGCTAAAATGAGTGTCTGCCCAGTGCAATCTTTACTAAAACCTTTGTGGAAGCTATGTCCTTTGTTCAAATGCTTAGCTTTTTGCTACAGTTGTAGTCAAGGATTGGCTGAATCTGCTAAGGGGCATCTTTTTGCATAGGATCATTGTAGGCATGGTGTTATCCACTGTCTAATCTAAAAAAAATAGGCGAGGATAAAAGAAAATCACATTTCTACTTTGGTTTATTTTAATTTACTCAGGCATAGTAACAGCCACAATGTTTCTGACACTGGGAATGGATTCTCTGAGGCCCCTAGATGCCAAGAACATGCAAATTAACCTTATAGTTGTGGAGCAATTCTATGTCTTTTTAGGTGTATATTATATTGTATAGTGTATTTTTCCCAAAAATATGGCCTGGGCCTATAGGGTTAAAGCTTGCTGCTAAAGGCTTTAATAAGGGCTAATTCTGTCACGTTCAGTTCCCCCCGATGAGGGTCTTCAACTCACCTGGTGTCTGAGACGGAGATGAGCAGGGAGCGAACAAACATGGAGCAGAGGTAGGAGGCGGAGGGCAAGACGTGGGCCGGGGTGTGCAGGAGCTGTCAGGGACACGAGGGGAGGGAGGGGAGAGAGAGAGGGAGGAGAGAGAGAGAGAGAGAGCGAGAGAGAGAGAGAGAGAGAGAGAGAGAGAGAGAGGGAGAGGGAGAAGGCTTGGTGTTTATCTGTGTTCCAACTTTGAGGACTAATATCTTCAAGTGAACAATTATTGACAATAAAGCAACTGGTACACAGTAGAATGTGCACACAATCCATTAAACACCACACTACCAACCTCCTTGATAGCGACGGCTCCCTGTGGAAGCTGGGTCCTCTCAGCAGACAGGCTGGTCAGCGGGTCTTGCTTGTCCTGTTGCCGGTGTTTCCCTAGCAACAGGTAGAACGGCATCATGGCAACGCTGTCATCGATCACCAGCTTGATGGGAAGGGGGGGGGGAAGAAACACAAGGAATGTCAGAAAAATAGAAATATCGCATTGTGGATGTGAGCAGTCTCCATCCACGTCTGTCCAGACGCATACCAGCCCAAATACCTTGAAGTCCACAGCGCAGTGGTGTGGTCATTCAGCCTTAAACGCAATGTTTGGGAGTACCTCAACAACACGGCTAATCGTTTTCAACATGGAAAATGGTCCTACCCTTACCACAAAACCACCCACATACACCCAACCACTCGCCCTAAACACCCCTCGAACCCTGACTCTCTGACCTTCCTGTCCCTAGCCCCGCCCCCTTATTGATCACGCCCTCAGCTCACCACCCACATATTCCCCCAACCCACCCCACAAATCCCCAATCTTTGACCTTTGTATCCCTAGCTACAGCCCCTTTTCCCCAGCCCCTTCTTTGACCCCCATCCCCACACCCCCCTAGCCACTCTCTCTACTAGCCGCCCCTCAAACCCTTTTCCCCTAGCCCCGCCCCTTTCACTCACCACGCCCCTTCCCACCACCCACACCCCCTACCCACCACCCACACCCCCTACCCACCCCTCAAATCACAACTCTACGACCTTTCTATCCCTCGCTGCATATTTCACATGCAGCCAAAGCAGCAATTTTGTGTTGAAAATGCAGGAAGTAACACGATATTTAAAAATGAAAGCTCCTGCTGTTGATATAAATTGTATATACAATTGTTTTTAATTTGGAAGACCACAACATCCTCTGTCCAAATTTTAATGGGAGGAAGTACAGACTGCATTCAAAGATTGTGAAAAAGATACACTGGCTTGAGAGACTAATAAAACATTGCATTTTGGGTTTGTTCCCTGTGATTGGTCCAGATTATGTTCTTAGTCCTAACCAAAGGACCAAGACCCGCATTTCAACAGTCTTGGTGACACCTGAGTTCAAACGGCATTGTTCACCTATCCAAACAAAGCAGCCTGTCTTTAATCCAGGAGCCTACCTGTTTGCTGGAAGCCATCAGCCTGTCGTCCTCTGCCTTGGTGCTCAACGTCATGAGATCCTGCAATGGACAGCCGGCATCAGTTGGCAGGAAGACCAAAATCACACACACAGAACATACAGAAACTTGCAGTGGAATTAAGTCATATTTGTATTAGTATGATAAAAGTACTGTTCCATAGTGTTTTTGAAAGCAAATTGAGACACAAAACCGGTCTGTATGAGTGAATTTGGTCTTTCAGTCTTTGCGTGTCATCATGATGTTCGGTTTGTTTCTAGCATTTTGTTTGAGGGGCTGTTTGGGTTGCTCTCATGCACACAAAAAGAAAAAAAAAGGTCTTGGGTTTTTAATCATTGTATTCTATGGTTCATCTGCATCACTATGCAAATAAAGGCATCAGTTAACATGAGTCCCTAAACAAATAGATGAAGTCCTCCTCTGGGCCAATCAGTTTTCAGTTTTGACCTGTACGTTTTGCGCCCTTCTTGGGGGGCAATCATTTTACAAATGCCAGAACACAGGTGAGATGCATCATTTCCAAAGAATGTGAAAAAGCTCACCAGCGGTGCTTGACATATCATGACATATCATGACATATCATGACATATCATGACATATCATGACATATCATGACATATCATGTGGCCTTAAGGGACAAACAACTAACCGTGTAACCCATTCATTCTAAAGGAGGAAATGTTGCTTCTCCCAGATCAGTTTGTGGAATTGCCTCCTCCTGCCAATTAAAACCTGTCATACCACAGCGATGTTTAAAAAGCACGCGAGCTGGGAAGTCGTCAGTATTAAGACTGAGTTGATTAATGAGAGAGAATGATCGTTTGTGTTTTTATTGGCAACCTGACGGAGCTCGATTTTTTATTATTATTAGGTGATTGCCCTAATTACCTGTCATCAATGATGTCATACCATCACATCAGTGATGTCATACATAGGCATTGTGACATCATTGTGTGATGTCATCAGTGACACACACACACACACACACACACACACACGAGAGAGACTGAGGGAGAGAGAGGAGAGGAAGAGAGACTGGGGAAGAGAGAGGAGAGGAAGAGAGACACTAGTCGTGTTTCCATTACCCTCAGAAATGCGCAAAATCTAAATATCGCAATAGAAATTGGGTAATGGAAACACGTAAATTTCGAAAAACCTCCCAAATATCGCAAAACGTTTTTGCGCTCTCATAAGGTGGTTTTTCAGACGTGTCGATATAGCAGTTTATCGCAAAAGTGTAATGGAAACAGTTTTTTCGCATTAGCACGTCATGTGACCCATTCTGCTTTGGAAAAGCAGCGAAAAATGAGGAAGAAACGGTTCGATAAGCCGTGGCAAAACCTCCGCAGCAATGGAAAACTTTGAAGCAACGCTAGCAGAAAGACGAGTGTTATGCAAAATATATATAAAATAGATAATGTTTAATGGCAGAAATCGGTCCATGGTGACAGGCTGCCTGTGTGCGCGCATTTGGCACAGCGCGAGGGGATGAAAAGCAAGCACACACAGGTGCGGTGCGTGCTCCTGACTGAAGTGAATACAGTGACTGTGAGTAATACATTACACACGTTTCAGGTGCACCGTGCAGTGTTATAATTATAATAGCTACACAACATTGTGATTATTGACCAAATCAGCCTTTTCCCCCCTCCATCTCTAAATCGGACCAGTTGTAGGCTATTAGGCTATTAGGCTTTTTTCCTCTGCCTGTCGCGCTCACTGCATTCACCGCAGCCAGCAACATTTTGCGACTCATTTTATTTTGAATTGATAATCAGGCTCGTTTATATGCGTTGTAACTTCATGTTGTGATTTGCATTGACCATTGGTTGGATTTGAGCATGCAGGGGACGGGATATGGGGCAGATCCACTGTGGCAGGCAGCTGCTGGTAGGCTAATGGGAATTGCGTTCAGGTGTGCGCTCCGTCAGACGGTACCAAACTCAACTTCAATGGAAACGCCTACAAGTCGCAATTGTACATTGTCGAAGTTGTAGAAATATCGCAATTATTTTGCGAAAAACTGTAATGGAAACACAGCTACTGAGGGAGAGAGAGGAGAGGGAGAGAGACTGAGGGAGAGGGAGGAGACTGGAGAGACCGAGGGAGAGAGAGAGGGAGACATTGTGCGCGCGCCAATAGGGCAGGTGTGGCCATGAGCTGCGGGCGAGGCCGCGCAGCGGCCAAGCTGTGTATACGAGCTGCAGGGCCAGCTCGGCGAGCCTAGGAATCGAGCGCACGTAGCATTATGTTAGTAATAATAATAATAATACTGTAATAATAATAATCTCATCACCCTATAATTGGAGAGGGGGTCTCCAGTCTCTTCTAGTAATAATAATAATAATACAATAATAATAATAATAATAACAATAACAATATTATTGTAATTGTGTTTTTTGTTCTACATCAAGTTTTTGTCATTTTGTCTTCTGTCGAGGAACACAAATGCTGTCTTGTGCAATTTGTTTAGTTTTTTTTAACATACATTTTTGCAAAAAGCAGCATGCAGCTGACGGCGGTGTTTACCATGTACAGTACTAACCTACCATGTACTGAGTGAGGAAGTAGAGCCGAGAGCAGTTGAGCCACTGGCTGCTCTCCTCGCAGGCCTCCAGCATCTCGTCCCTCGGGGCGAAGACGGCGCGAGTCAACTTCCCCGAGCACACGGCCTCACGGGAAAAGAGCGGCCGCGGCTCGCTGGGCTTAAACACAAACACTGAGGACAGAGAAGGAAGAAGACCGTGAAAAACATCAGCAATCTGAGTGTGGAGCAAAACTGTGGATTATATTTAGCTGTATTGAGCTGATGCTCTTTTAATGAAGCACACAACAAGCTGCTTGAATCCCTGGGCTGGCAACACGACAAGCAATTAATAGCAAGGAGTGCAAGGCTCCATGTCCCAGTGCAACGCTCCATGTCCCAGTGCAACGCTCCATGTCCCAGTGCAAGGCTCCATGTCCCAGTGCAAGGCTCCATGTCCCAGTGCAAGGCTCCATGTCCCAGTGCAACGCTCCATGTCCCAGTGCAACGCTCCATGTCCCAGTGCAACGCTCCATGTCCCAGCGCCCCGACAACAGATGCCAAAAATATTCCATGGCGGGCCAAAACCATGTTTTAGTGCTTCAAGCAGCCTGTTGTATTTCTTGAAGGTGAAGCAATCTATTATTAAAGGCCAAAAGAGGTGTGTGTGTGTGAGTGTGAGTGTGAGTGTGTGTGTTACAGTCAGTGGCTCCATCCTGACAGCAGAAGGCAGCCATGTTCTCAGAGAGGGGGTCGGACAGCAGCAGGCTTACATCCACGGAGGTGCTCCACTCCACTGCCAGAGACAGAAGACCGAGAAGAGGGTGCAAGACAAAACTACAACACAATTGGACACACAGCCTTACAGGAGCAGGTGAGGAGGTTCCAGCAGCAGAGTAGGTTCTTGGTGGTCGTTCCCAGCAGATACCTGGAACAGCTTAGCCGCCCAAAACAAAGGTCTCTAGTGGAGGAAAGACAACAACAGACTGCTTCAGCCCTCTTTTTCCTGTGACTGAAGGATCCCAACTATGTTCATGCCCCCCCTCCTCCTCCACAACACAAACCACCTTCTTACACCACATATTTCACAGGATTAGCTTTGAGGAGTTTCCCTGCGTTTGGGAGCTACAAATGGGAACATGCAAGCAGGGTCCAAAATAAACGGCCGCCAAGCACCTAATCCAAATCCATAAGTGTCACCAGCTACACCGACGCAGACGCTTGGAATTCCCCATTGCAGGCTATATAGGCTATAGTATATAGATATTTTCATATTCTGAAATAGACTGTTGTCGGGATTATATGGGCTGCGTCAGGCCCGCATCTAGCCTGCCACACTAGGGTGGGCTGGTAGGGGGCAACTTTGGCGGTAGGTTGCCAGAGGTTGTGGGTTCGGGGATGGGGATTAAATTGCATTATATTCAGTGGCGCTGGAAGTACTTTTAGGTAGGAATGGACTCTCGGTGCTGCCTGCAAGGGCAGCGCCGAAGAAAATTTGACGTTTTTTGGACTTTCATCCAAGAATATTTAATTTTAAATTAACATTAGGATTATACTGTTGTGATGTCATTATTAGTATCTTCTCCTTTTCTCACTCACTTTCATGTAACCACCTGCTCTCCCTTTAGTCGTTTTACACTACAACAGACAGCAACACAGGCATAAACACTGAACCAAATTGTTCCAGTAGGAGTCACCATTCTGTTTTGGGTCACCAAACTGTAAGTAGGAACTTTCACTCAGGTGACAGGCCAGTGTTTACATTATTATTGTCAAAACTATTAGCAAACTATGTACAAACTAACTATTTACAAAACTATTGCTATATTTCCAAGACGTTTAGTCTTATTCAAATTCAAACTGAAAAGTGACAAAGAAAACTACTTTGAAAGCAGATTGACTTACCCTAAAAATAAATAAAAATACTTCATCCAGTTTAAAATAATCAACTCCATAACATTTCTTTTCATTGGATGATCTTATTTCTCAAATCAAATTAAAGACTAGTGCAGTGAGACTTAACCATAGCTAAAAACTATTTGCCATTTAGCCTTCAAACCTATATTTAGAATAGTCTTATTCAAACTCAAACTGAAATTAAAACTTTGAAAGCAGATTGACTTTGTTACCCTAACAAATAAATAACAATCCTTCATCCATAGTTTAAAATAATCAACTCCATAATATTCTTTGCATTGGATGAGCTTATTTCTCAAATCAAATTAAAGCTATAACTACTGTTAGGTGCCCTAAACTAACTAACCCAGTGGTCTCCAACCTTCGGGTCGCGACCCTAAGTGCGGTCGCCTGGAATTCAAAAGGGAGATACAAAAAAAAAAAAAAAAAAAATTTGGGTGGGCAAGATTAATTTTTGGGTGGGCATAGCCCACCCCTGCCCCCCCCTAGAATCGGCCCTGCGTCCTGAAACATTTACATTATATTTACATTACGTCATTTGGCAGACGCTTTTATCCAAAGCGACTTACAATAACACATTTTTGTCAGCAATAGAGCAATCAACTATGCAACACAGTCTATGACAACTACAACTTCTGAAGGAACAGTGGTACAAGTTTAGTTCAGGTTCTTTTTTTATTTTATTTTTTTGTCCAAAGAGAGAAAGAAGTTAGTTCAAGAAGGGCCCAGATGAAACGATAGAGATTCAACCTTTCAACTATAGGAATTTTAAATAGGCTACTACTGGTAATCGTAAATATGACTGCAGCTAAATAAAAAGTTTTTTTTCCTTATTTAGCCTATTTTATCTTTAAGAGAAATACAGTAGGCCCACCCCCCATGCCTAAACCTAACCTCCCCCAGACCCTAACCTCTCCCACCCCCCACGCCTAAACCTAACCTCCCCCAGACCCTAAACCTAACCTCTCCCACCCCCCACGCCTAAACCTAACCTCCCCCAGACCCTAATCCTAAACCTAACCTCTCCCACCCCCACGCCTAAACCAGACCTTAATTAGGAATAACGTCATTGTTAGGGGGCTTTCACATCTTTGTTTGGTCTGGACTTTCCATTTTGATAGGCCTACAAAACCACCCTCCAATCCAACCTCTCCCCGTGCCACAGTCCGGACCAAACAGCAGAAGCTTGGTCCGATGAAGAGAGGTGGCCTCCGTCCGGATCAAACTAGACCATGGTTCGGTTCGGTTGTAGCGTGAAAATATGTTTTTGATGGTTTGGATTTTCTGACCAATTACAGGAGGTTCCAGCAGGCTATCAGAGGAAAAAGGAACCACGGTAGTACAAGGAGGAGAGCTTTTAATTGAAATGTGGTCTACTGTGCATTTGGTTGGAAAGAAAAATCTGATGATGCTATAAAGTCAACTGGGCCATATAAATGATAACACTTTCAAGGTATTTTCAGAGAGTATGAGTACTTCAACACCTGGGTGCGATTTTTTGTATTGAGGAAAGTGAGCCTACACTGCACAAGCATGTGAAACATCAAATTGCCTCCTGGTCTCTGCAGCATAGACTGTAGGCAACTAAGAAAAAAAAAGATTGAGACCTGGATAAATAAAAATGCTATTGGAATTGCAAAAACTGCACTGAAAATTATCCAAATTGCCCCGAAACATTAACATTTTCTACCCTGTTATTGTGATGTTTCCTGACTTGTTGTCAGAACAATATCGGCCAAAATGTTTAGTTTCTGTGGTTTGAGCCTCTGCTCCATGCCTGATAGAGATAATATGTTGTTCTTCATGACTGTCACTGACGCTTGCTCTGTCACATTCCAGAAGCAGTGCACCTTGTGGTGTAACATAGCTCAGTTCTTTCGTACGGTGGTGTAATCATTAAGCAGTGGTGGAAGAAGTACTGAAAGTTTGTACTCAAGTAGAAGTACTGTTACCTTACTGAAATATTACTCAATTACAAGTAAAAGTACTGGTGTTAAAAATATACTTAAGTAAAAGTAAAAATTACTCTTCTAAAAAACTACTCAGAGTATTAGTTACTTTTTTAACCATCGATTTTTAATAGCAGGCTGTCACAGGCATTCACTTGAAACGGGAGATCCATGTAAAAAATACATTATACACTTTCAACAAAGCATATTTCTCTAATAAATGATATGAATGAAAGAACGCTTCTTAGTATCAACAGGGAGCAAAACCCTAAATAACTGAAAACTGGTGGGTGGGAAGGGTCTGTCAGTCACACCTGCTGAAGGTTTGCTCATCCCCCAGATTTTATTCATTTTTAATAATACTGGTAAGCATTTGACTCTTAAAGAGGACAGGAAACATTTGATCATATGAATCTAGTTAATTTGCATGTCACCTCAGAGAAGACAGGACACTGCTTTCAAGTCTGAAATTTACCTAGATTTGCTAGAAGGATGAACATTTCACCTTTTTGTTACAGAACTGTTTTTTTATTGCTTAACTGTGAGTCTGTGACTGTTTTATTTCTGAACAGAAGGATTAGCCTCGCCTCCAATAAACAAAACCTGCTGATGCTGTTGCTGTGCATTTATTTGAAAAGTAATAGGGCCCACATGACATGCAAATAGTAAAATAATATCAGCAGCACAGACATCAGCACTGAGCAACACTTTTTCCAACAATAAAGAAAATAAATGTTATTCACATACCGAGTAACTGTTCTCCTTACATCACTATGATTTGTTTCCAGACTTTTCAAGATGTGCTCTGTACTGACACTGAACCAGTGGAAACAACTATTATGAAATTAATGGTTGTATTTTCATTTAAATATTTGCTTTGATTGAATCTTGTCATTAGTATTTTTTATAGCCTATACCAAGCTGTTAGGCGTTAAACAGGTCATAATTCCCTCTCTCAATTTTATATTGCTGTGAAAACACATTTATTGTGCACTGCAAACTATTTGGGCTTATTTTTATTGGTTTTATTTACGGAATTCACATTGAATATCCACACTGGGTAGACTAGCCTCTATACCTAATATATACAATCAATGCTCTATACCCATGGTCACCTATTAGGCTACATATAATAGCCCCATAATATAATGCCCTCCTAATATGGTCGGACAACGGTACATGTCATGACGTGTCACAGAGCATGGGAACAGAACACAAGGAACTTTCATCACTGCTTGGGACCGCATATTTTGGGATTATTTTATCAAGTGGATTACAGTATGTCAACGAACGGGATTTGCGTGGCGTCCGTGGACAATGCATACCTTGGGTGGCATTTGGCTTCAGGTTTGTCTTTCACTTTGGTGAAGGGTTCAGCATCATGTCGCTTCCTCCTGAGTCCTGTGTTGACTGGTCTGTCACGCAAGTTCGCAACCAAATTAAATTAATGATCAAATGAGCAGTGAACAGGGGGCGTGTCGCGTCACACGTGATGCACGTGATTCAATAATCGAATTAAAAGTGTTATTTAGACAGTCACTCACGCGTCTGCACACAGGCTTGAGTCAGTGACAGAGACAGGCCACTTGACAGCGAATTCAGCGCACAGATCAGAGAGGGGAAAGACTGGCGGGGGGGAATTAATGGACCAGCGGCCGCTGCTCAATAACAGTATCATAAGGTCGGACCTTATTGATTTCCGGGTTTCGGGTCGAGTCCCATCCCTACCTACGAGCGGCTTGAAATCCCCGTCTCTGCCGGTCATGCCGGAAAACAACATCTAACCTGTGGGTGTCTCCCCGCCCCCCCCATTTCATGGTTTTCATTGCCCCGTTTGCGATCACTTGATAGTTTATTGGCTGCGTAAAATGCAGATCAAAGGTTTGGATGTTTGGATTGAATTAATTAAAATTGTACTCAGTACTCAGTATGATTTAAAAAGTAACGAAGTAGATTACATGTTGCAATCCATACTTAAGTAGAGTAAAATTACAGACTTGAAAAAATTACTTTTAAAAGTACAAGTACCCAAAAAAAGTACTTACGGTAATTACAGTAACGTGAGTATTTGTAATTCGTTCCTTCCACCCCTGTCATTAAGCAATACATTTTCACTCACAGCAGTGGGAGTACCACCTGAAGATTGCTGCCAAGTTTCTGTGTTGTCTTTGTTAATCTGCCAAGGACCTGTCATGGCCAAGGTGCCAACTAAAGATTGCTGCATCTTTGTCACTTTTTATTTGGGCTTCCGTGAGAACAGACAAAAGGCCTTCCTCCCTTCCTCATGATTCAATGCAACAATGCAGATTATTTGTCTATAATTATCTATCAGCCTGGTTCAAACTGGATCGTACATGTTAACCCAGATATGTACATGTCCTGATATGTACACCTGATATGTTTCATCCAAACCTGATATGCTGTTAGAAAAAAAACATCACGGTTGAACCACCTATAGGTCAGCAGTTGACCTGGGTGAATCGATCTCGTGTAAAAAAGCGTGTGGTGTGAAGTGATGTCACTCAACTGGAATTGATATCAGGCAATTGCTCGACTGTGATGTCATCAGGTAGTTGTGCTGTAGTCATCTAAGATGTAGTCACCTTAGGTGTTGTGCTGTAGTCACCTAAGATGTACTCACCTAAGGTGACTACGTCTTAGCTGACTACATCACAACTACCTGATGACAGTGTACCTGAAAGGTGTTGTGCTGTAGTCACCTCAGATGTAGTAACCTTAGGTGATTACATCTTTATTTTAAAAGATGAAAAACCCCAGGTGCTTTAGTCCCAAGCTTCAATGCTCCTGGCCAATCCCGGCACCAGGGCGTGGTTATTGCTTATCCTATGTGGGGTTAGAAATCACGCAGGCAGCGTCTGTAACGTCACGTTGAAGGCTGGGTTTACCCTAGTCTCGACGCCAGACCCATGAGAGTTCTTACGCTGATACACTACGTTACTGCATGCTGCAGAGCTCTCTCTATGCGGAGCACAGCGATTCAACGTAATATTTTAGTCTGGGGAGAGACTAGGTTTACCCAGGCTAATACAAGACAACACTTTTAAATATGTGTTTATACATTATTATTGTATTATTATTATATTATATTAAATTATATTGATTTGTTCTTTTTTGCAAATAAACATGTTGGTAATATTTTGTTGTAAATAAATAATTCTTTTTCAGGCAGACTGACTATTTGCTTTTGAGAGATATAGCCTACATATTACATACTGAATATAATGCATTTCAATACTATCTAATATTAATATTAGTCTTCATTCTTTATTTTACAGCCGGTATGCACATGTGCTGTCTCATCTTTATTCTGGCCTAATCAGCATTTTTCTTGAACCGGTTTAAGGCACGCTTTAGTAAACAGCGGCTGAAAACAGGAGGCCTAGTTGCCGCTGAAAACAAAGATCAGCTGACCACTTGTTGCAACCATTGGTTGCAACCTGCAGCAAGAGCTAAGTACACACAATAATGAATGAAGCCTAAAGGCTGCAAATATTCATTCTTTTTTATTTATCGTTATAAAAAAAAAAAGAAATCCAATATTTTATTTTAGATTTTTCATAACAATAACAAGACAAAGAAACATGCTCAGACACACACTATTGCGGCTTAATGTAAACAGCCGCCCACAGACGCCATGACATACGTTCAACTCGCACTTGTACTTGGTTAGCTATTGGGCCATTAGGCTGCTACTCACTGTTGATGATCTTCTTCCAGGGTCATACGGGTCGTTGAGCAGGTGGTGGTTTGGCTGGTAGCTAGCCTTGTACCAAGACGCTGATTACATTACACTAATCAGTGTCTTGGTACAAGGCTAGCTGGTAGCTTATGTTGTTTGAGTGAAGTGGGGCAAACTGCTTGGTGTTGGCTTTGCGTCGTAAAACTAAATCAAACCCAAACCAACAAAATAAACTTTCCCCAAATTAAACAGACCATCAAAAACGGAAGAACCCTAACAAAAATAACCAAAAACACGGAGCGTGCGGTTGAAGACTGTTGTGTCTCCGTGGCGTCTTCCACAATTCAACTCCTTCCTGAGCACACCTGCCTTCATTAAAGGGGTTCATGATTTGTGGGTCAGGTGACGTCTCTGCTCTTTGCATGCAGCACCAAAATCCTCCACCAGGTGCTGCCAAATGATTACCATTCAAACAAAAAATTATATGGAGATCCTTAGAAATGGCTCTAACACACACATATACACACAAAAACAAACCAACAAAACAAAAACATATTGGTACATAGCTACCAGCCGCCATCATGTGCTTATGTGCTCGTGAGAAATGTGCCTGAGATCCCATGCAGGGGGTCCATGAGAGACCAGTCAGGCGAGTCATCCGTCACCTCTAACCTCATCAAGGTAGGCTAAGAAATGGGTCCCAAATGGTTGAAAACTTTTTAAGTGAATTGGTCCTCAGGAACCTAAGTCTCTCCATCCTTATAACAGAGGTCATGTCCGCCAACCACAGTTGGAAAAGGTGAAGAGGAGGACTTCCATTCCTTCAATTATAAATTACATTTATCACGAAGGTTACTAACATCATGACATCTGATATTAGAGATGCCTTTATTTAAAAAGAAAATACCTACAGTAATGCGATAATTCTTAGGATACTTGACACATGACAGCAAAACTATACATCTGCTGTAGGAATATTATACTCATATATAATAAGCATTGTAACATACAATAAGGTCATGAATACACTGTTGAGTAGCATAGCATGAGAAGCTTAGTGGCAGTTCAGTGTTTACCGGTATTTATTTCTACAGTGTGTGTTCATGCTTAACACACTGTGTGTGTATTCAGTGGGCAGGAAGAACTGGCCAAGCATAATCTAATAAAAGAAAGAAAGAAAAGTGTTATGGTACGAAATATTCTGATTCACAAAACAATAGATGGAATTCATTCTATATCCGACTTCAGTGTCCAGAATATATTTCAAATACATGATGCAGTATAGATGTAAATACATTTTGGCCAATATTTGCATATTCTGAGCCACATCTCTACACATATTATGTGAAACCTTTATTCTCTTTGTGTCCCGGGTGATCATTCAACATACAAATAGAGTTCAGTTTGATGTATTTTCTCTCTATACTTTTCTGTATACTCGTCAAGATTCAACAAAACTCCCACAAAAGTATCCAAAGAAGAGTAAGGTAAGCGTCCTCTATACACTGAGTGCATGCACACACATACACCCCACACACGTACACACACACACACACACACACACCAGTGTTGGGCAAGTTACTTTCAAAATGTAATATACTACATATTATTAGTTACTTTCATTTGAAAGTAATAAGTTACTTTACAATATTACTTTCTGTGTAGAGTAACTTGTTACTTATTACACTACTTTTGCATTACTTTTACCAAAACAAAAGCAGCAGCAGAATGTCATCGCCGCCCCGGAACCATCCCGAAAAATAATTTCAACCGCCTTGAAGTCAGTGTAAACAATCCAAAATTCTAAATGTTATTATTTTCCTTTGTTATTGCCATCTATAGTGGTTATTTGTATAAAAACACACAGTTTGGTTAGGAAATGATTGTATCTTTTTTAAATATGTGCTTTGATTTAATCAAATGTAACTCAATTTGTAACTTGAGTTACTTGACAAAGTAACTGGTATAATATTACTTAAATCCTATAAGTAATAAGTTATATTACTGAGTTACTGCTAAAAGTAATATATTACATGTAGTATGTTACTTTTGTAATGAGTTACCCCCAACACTGACACACACACACACACACACACACACACACACACACACACACACACACACACATACACACACAGGCTTTCAGCTCTGGAACATGTCACTTTGCTGCTCTCTAGAGGAAATAATTGGTTACTAGAAGGCCAAAGTAGTCTCTTTACTTCCGTCCTTTTACTTGTCTTCTTTATTGTATTATCCTCTGTTGTAGTCTATTTATTGACATTAGGCCATTTCCCTTGAACCTACATTTCTCATATTATTAATTAACCCATAATTGATTATCTGTAGGCAGGCAGTGACGTTTACTGCTGGGCCTGCGGATATAAAGTGTACATTATCTATGAAACAGGAATATGTTATCAGTCAGTGGTGGTCAGTTCAGCCAGTTTTTACTTATAGCAGGCATGTCCAAAGTCCGGCCCGGGGGCCAATTGTGGCCTGTGAACTGATTTTAAGCGGCCCTCGGCTTGGCTCTCAAAATATACTACATGTGTGGCCCTCCACACAGTACTGGTTAATCAAGCAAGTTCAATTCACATTTTTTTTTCTGTTCACCTAACAATGACAGCACTATCATACAGTTTGTAGACAAGCACCAAGTATAGAACAACACATGCCAAACTAAAGTTTTCAGATGGTAAACAAAATCCTTATTTATTTATTTTTATAACGCATATGATGCGTGAAGCAGCTGCAAATACAAAAGCAAAAATACTAGTGACTCAGAATATATAATAAAACATAAAAGACTGGTTAGAACAATGGCAGCAGAGAGAACAAAAGCACAAATAAGTATAGCATGACACTAATGCGGAACATACATTATCTACAACAGGCACACCTACAATAAAGGCATACACACTAGGGCAGTGGTTCTCAAATGGGGGTCTGGGGACCCCCAGGGGCGTGGCACTTTGCAAGGGGGTCCGCAAAAAGTTTTCAGGAAAATATAAATAAAAACGTATTATTTTTTTTGTAATCAGGGGTGTAGTGATAAATACAGAGGTGGGTAAACTATCCTAGGTGAGTAGTTTACCCACCTTGTTTGCCCTCATTGATTGATAGTTGATCTGAAAATAGGCGAGTAAATTATCTGCCTCATTTCAAAGGGGTGGGTATATTATGTTTACTTGCGTTTACCCTCCACTACACCCCTGATTGTAATGCACAGTACAGACAGTAGATAATGTGCTTGATGGTATCTGAGATAACCCTACGTGTTGTAGGGTTGTACCTGTAATTCTTTACACTAAGATAAACGGGAAAATGTTGAGGTTTTGTCATTTATAGGTTATTATTGATTATTGATTTTCATTGTCTGGCCCACTTGACACCAAATTGGGTCGGATGTGGCCCGTGGACTAAAAGTAGTTTGACACCCCTGTGGGTCCTTGGCTGAAAGACATTTGAGAACCTCTGCCCTAGGGCACAAAGCGGACACATCATGCATGGACAACGTGGACATCAATGGACAGCAACACTACAAGACAAATCACAGACTGGATGCAGGACAACAAGCAGGACAAGAGAGTTGGCAGGATGCCGACAGAAGTAGTGCTAATGTGTACATGCCTGGTTATTGATGAGCCATAGTTTCAAGTGTCCTGCAAAGGAACGGTAGGTAACAAGATCCCTAATGTGAACTGGTACCGCGTTCCATTCCTGTGATGCCTTGACTGAAAAAGCAGAGTGGCTGAAAGCACTTTTCCTGCTTGGAACAACACAGTCTCCACGAGTTGCACCTCTGGTTGCCCGGTTAGTGACTGATCTTTCTGTGATGAAGTTTTGGAGCGGAGGGGGAGCAGTGTTGTGGGGTGTTGGGGCGGCTGTGGCTCAGGAGGTAGAGTGGGTCGTCCACAAATCAGAAGGTTGGTGGTTCGATCCCCGGTTCATCCAGTTCGCATGTTGAAGTGTCCTTGGGCGAGACACTGAACCCTGAATTGCTCCCGATGGCTGTGCCAGCACCCTGCGTGGCAGCTGGCTGCCCTCGGTGTGTGAATGGGTGAATGTAGGCACATTGTAAAGCGCTATATAAATGCAGTCCATTGACCATGTTGTATAAGATTTGAACACAAGGCAAAGATTAGCATATCTAACTAGATTATGCCAACTCAGAAGGTTATACTTTTTTAAAGATGGGACAGTAGTCATAAGTATTTAGCTTCCGGTCCCAAATTTTGAGAGATTGTTTGTATAATGTTTCAAGTGGCTTAAGGGTAGTTTTATTGGCTTGTGTAAAACTTGTCATACAGTAAGTGAGGTGAGACATTATCATGGCATTCATAAATAATTTGGCTGCGTCGGTGGTCATTGAATTTCTGATGAATATGAAGTTAGATAGGCTAAACTTGACCTTGTGACATGTTTTCCTAGCGTGGGATTTGAAAGATAGTTGTGAATCAATAAGAATGCCCAGATATTTGAATTCAGAAACAACTTGTAGTTTTTCTCCTGATATCAGTATGTCCGGTTCCGGAGTGGTACGTGGCTGTTTAGAGAAAAACATACTGATCAAACAAACTGGTCATAGAAATTAAACTCATGATGCTCTTACCATGTTGTTATCCTATTAAAACCATATTGCATTGAAAAGTCCTATATTTAGTTTTCTTTAAGATGTTAAATTGATACTGACTCTTGATTTGTTCTGATTTGACTTGCTGTTCTACATTTAGACTTGACATTATGACGTGGACTTGACTTACTGACTTGGGACTCGCGCATGAATTGGTCACACCTCAGGTAGTACAGTTAGTTGCTATTGAAACTGGACGATAATGTCTCTGAGGCTTATATGAGATTGAAAATGAAATGTTTATTTTCCCTTTATATAGGCCTAATGATGATTGTAATTCTAACGGGGGTTGGTCAAAGACTTGAATACCTGTTTAGAAACTTTGACACTGCTCAATATAGGCTATCTCTAAAGTGTGGGAAAGATTCCTTATTTATTTTGATATTAATTAGTTGATCATGTTTCACTTTAGTATCTTGTAAGCGGGCACCAGTATGGCCTATATACACTAATAAAACGCAATCAACCAATAAATGATGAGGAAAAACAAGCTGCCTCCTACAGGAAATGGAATGTTATGCAGGCTTGGATTACAAGGCCACCAAGGCTCTTTCTCGCTGCCATCTATTCAAATCCTGACACTGAAGACTGTTTTACACTTACTGCTATCTTTACTAGCCACATAGTGGGCTAGTTGTTTTTAGTAAGTTAATTGAAAAATCAATTAGATGCCTGATGCACTTGTTCATCTCCATCCTGTCGCTGGCTGCACACGCACGCGCACACACACACACACACACACACACTGTAGGCTATATGCATGCACGCATGCACGCACGCACACACACACGCACACACACACACACACACACACACGCGCACACTTGAAGACAGAAATGTATTGCTGTGATGTCTATTCATCTTACTGGAATATTATAAGACTAGAAGGAACCAGGAGAAGCTCGCACACTGATAGAAAAAATGGAATGTCCACTCCAAAGGTTCACGGATGTGAAGATGCCATATGTTTAATGGTCCATAAATGAATATACAAAACAACAAAGGTGCTACCATGTGAAACAAAAGAAAGAAAACTGAACAGAAACGTTTCGGCTACAAAGCCATCTTCAGTCTGCCTAAAGGCCAAATCACACACCTGTGCTCTATTTATAGATTGGAGGCAGAGTCAATCTGTGAATGGATCCATTCATGTTACAGGGCTATGTCAAGACATTTAAAGGATGTATGATATCTAAAGCTGGTTACAAAAACAGCATATTCTGAGGTTAACAGAGAAGAAGCCTGATTTACTCCAGATTAATAGTAGCCTAATTATTTAAAGTACATTGACAATTTCAAAAATACTATAATATAAAGTCCAAAAACTGAGAGAAAGAAACAAGCTATACATCTGATTATGGCAGACACACATATACTAGCCCAATGTGCTAGATGAAACAATTTAGTGACATCTCTTCATTAAGACCTTTTGGATGCAGAGTTTGGAGATAGAATATCCATTTGCACTCTGCCTGAAGAAGAAGACGTTCCATATTCCCTCCCCTACGTGGTGCTTTTAACTGCTGAATAACACAGAACGTGAGAGAGGAAATAGGATGGGTTAGCATCTCTGAAATGACGGGCATTTTTTCTATCAGTGTGCGAGCTTCTCCTGGTTCCTTCTTGACAATTTTTTGGCCTACGCACCTGATGTGAGTGTTTCTTTGGACTGTAGCAAGAGCGCAAACACCCTATCTCATTTTTGCTATATTATAAGTAGGGATGGGCATTTTAAGCAATTTAAATACTCGAGTACTCTCCTTCTATTATGAACGAGTACTCGAGTACTCGTGCGCGCGTGGGGAAGGGGGGGTCTGTGTGATTACTATGGTAATGACGGAGCAGGGGTAATCTGCTGTGTGTGGGGCTGTTCACACATAACGTTTGCATTTTTGCATGGAGAAAGCGTTACCTGGAGCATGTGAGGAGAGGGACTGACTGACTGTGATATTAGGTGAGGTGACGCTAAGCTAACGTCTAAAGCCTACCTCAGACAGCATCTCCGATGGTTGGATGGATGGCATTAGCGCTTCGGAGCGGACAATATTGTTGTGAAACAAGCGAAGGCTCAATTCCAATACATGTCCATTGTCCAGTATCATCCATTTTACTTCATGATCACTGTTACACTAACGTAAATCCACGGATTACAAGGTCCGGTGTTCTGCCAAAAAGTGAAAACTGACCACTGACCAGTGTGATTAACGTTGCAGCTGCAGCTATAGTGATCACCATGAAACGATTGTCTCCCAAAAAGCGATTCTTTCTCCACATTTCTTGTGACTAACTTATGGGAAACGACAGTGTAGTCAGTAAACTACTGCAAAGTTTTGAATGAGTTTTATCGGGCGTGCGCTATGAAGAAGCGTGCATCTGTCTCCTTCGGGAGCATATCTTCAGCCACCATTTTCGGGATGAGCTGGAAAACTTCCGGTTAAAACTTTCAAAATAATGTTACTTAAACAAAAGTAAATAGCTTATTTATGCACGTTGGAGGAGAAAAGGGTATTTCAACGAACGAAGCAGCAAACCTTGTATCAAAATACTCGTTGTGATGTTATATGGCGTGAAACTATGGCTGTAACGCATTACTCAAAATAAATAAGGTTACAACTTACCTAATAAGCCTTTTATATTGAAATCAACAAAGCGGATGACGTACTTGTACATTCTGGCTGACTTGACGCCCGTGCAGTTCATGCTGCCAGATCCACATAACGATGCATGCGTAGATTTAGACCATTTTTAAAGGGGTGGGGAGTGGGGCGAGTACCCGGACAGCGGAAACGTTACTCGAGTACTGACGTTATGAACGAGTACTCGAGTACCCGAGTACTCGCGCCCATCCCTAATTATAAGACTATAAATTAAATCTGACCCAGACATTAAAATGCAAATAGGCTACTAGCCTACTGTATTATTCTCTGTAATTTGTCAGATTAAATATTTGTAGTTGCTTTTTAGTTTTTATTAAGTATTTTGAATGTTATAAACATTAATGTCACATAAAACCAGAGATTAATTATGTGATAAAACTTTGGTTCCTGCCGTCCTTCCGCCTTCTCTCTTTGTGATTAGCTAAGAGCCTGTGGTGACACAAGGTTAGTGATTGGCTGCAAAGTAGTTATCAGAATCAGAATCAGAATCAGAATCAGAAAAACTTTAATGATCCCCGAGTGGAAATTGTGACAGCTACAGTTGCTCATACTCAGACATGAAAATACCAACAGACCACCTACATAACAGCAAACATAAAACATTATCAGGCATGAAAATATCAAACAAACCACCATATCTAAATAAACAGCAAACATCAACATTCTCAGAGACATAGGACTGTTCCGTACAGTGATAATCAATAAAATAGCATTCAATATAAGTTACAAAGGTTAAGTACCGTACGTGTCAAATTGCAGTAATTGCACATTATGTTCATTGCACATCAGGTTTACATTCTCTAAGTTGGTTGGGTTTTGACGGGTGGGGTGAGTTAGCCACGGCTATCTGACTCAGAGTGACTGGTGTTCTGAGTGAGGATTTGATGGCCACAGGCAGGGATGACTTCCTGTGTCGCTCTGTGCTGCATCTGAAATAAAATATATTATATTATTTCAGTTTCACTATTTCACTATTTCACTTTATAACAGTGTGAGGCAGCAATGCACCAACCCGTGCCTAGTCTGCCGGAAATTAAAAGAAGAAGAAGAATAAGAAGTTAGTGATTGGCTGTTGCTCAGTTACGCGTGGACGTTGACAAAGCGGAAGGGGCGGGGCTTTTTGTTTAAAGGGACTTTGCCGCAGCTCGCTCGCATCAGTTTGTTTTGTCGTTGAACGGATCTAAACTGCGGTAAACAGGTTCGTATTCATTTATAACGTAGCGTCAGAACAACAATAATATCAGCTACCGTTAGCTACTGTAGCCAACGCTAACGTTATTTAACGTTACCGGTTTACTTACCTCTATCATTGACGTTTGCTAGCGTAGCTACTAGCTAATGCATTTTGCTTCACGTTTCTCTTTTTTACTGCAGAATTTGGACGACGGTCTCCCGTTTATAACGTAGCGTCAGTTACATTAGGACAACATCAGCTACCGTTGGCTACTGTAAGTTAACGTTACTTTCGGTTACTTACCTCTACAATTTGACGTTTGCATTTTTGCTTCACTGACGCTTCTCTTTTTTTACAGCAGAATTTGGACGACGGTCTCCCGTTAATAGTAAGTACAGCACACGGTATTCAAACGTGTTTTCGGCTTATCAATGTATAATATGAAGTTTCAATCTAACGTCTAACGTAACTGTCTATATAGGCAGATACCAGACGGTTAGCGACGTTAGCTTGCTAGCGGTAACCCCTGTGTTTTCTTTCGTTCCGTCCTGCCCACCCACAGGAATCACCCAGCGTCTAACTGTTAGCTGGAAAAAGAAGAACATATGATGCCCTCAAAGGGCTCCAAGCAGACTATGGCTGCGGCCTTAAAGATCAAGAAAAATATGCTCCGTGAGTGTGCCATTCAGTTACACATTATTATGAGCAGATGTTGTGGTTGCTCAACTGTTGTACTCAAACAGTAGCTTTATGCTTTTCAGTTTGCAAGAAGACAAAACGTGAAATAATTCTGTGGTCTTTATTCATGTTTACAGGCACCACCTCCTTCAATGTCTCTCTGAAGACCAAAAACAAGGACTTTGCTGCCAAAAACAAGGACTTTGCTCTTGAGGTGCAGATCCAGAAGGAGATGAGAAGGCAGCTGGAGATGGAGAATATGTACCTGCAGAAGCAAGTAAATACTCAGTGCCTTGAGCTGGCCAGCAGGAGATACAAGGAGAGGAAACTGGTTAGTCTGGTTGATTTGTCTAAACAGTATTCAGAGATCTACTCTTGCTGAATTGGTTGTAAATTGTCAATGTCAATTTTTTGTTTTCTCACAGCTCCTCATTCTGAAAGACCTCTATAGCAACACGCAGCAGCAGCAGCACTTGGGCAGGATTGTTGACCTTTTCTTTCCTGATATTGTGAGCATACCTCAATATGTATCAACATAAAAAAAAATCTGTTGCATGTTTGAGTTGTCGAGTCTGTCGGAGTTTGAAAATGTCAGAAAAAGCAGTCGACGCAACCAGAGTCTAAAGTATTTGTGATTATTTCCTATAGGATCTACGTGAACTGTTTGACGACAACAGACAATCTGTCGACCGTAATGATGACAATATGCAGATGGAAAGGTGAGTAAACATTCTCTGCTAGATATATGCTTTTGGACCAAGCACCGTTTTATGTTTTTGAATGAATCACACACATTTTCTCTCCCCCCCCTCCTCCAACTCCTGTGTGTGTAGGCCTACAGTTCAGTCACCTCCTCTGCCAGAACTTTCAAGGGGTGAGATGTGTCCCACTAAACGGAAAGACAATTCTACAAACATTTTAGGTATCCAGAGCCGACCCAGCAAGTCCAGTCATACTTCTAAAGGTATGAGAATATAAGGGTTTGAATTGTTCTAATCAATTACTTTCACATTTTTTATGCCTTTAATGTACAGATGCAGAGTTGACTGAAATATGTTCTCTTTTCTATGTTCTCTTTTCTTCACAGATACCACAAATGATATGGAAAGGCGTTTGGGTCCGGATATGCAAGCTATCCCGATGGGAACATCCTCCCAGTCTAGCAGCCACAGGGATGAAGTAGAGAGGTTCTCAAAGAGACTCTCTCAGTCCCGATGTGATATTAACTCGGTTGACAACACATCGGAAAAGCCACAGCCGTCTGTTGACATTGTTTCTCATCCAAGCAGCTCAGTTATGGCGACTGATAATGGACAAAACACTAAATTCCTGGACACAACCATGGAGATAACTCTAACCAATGCTACTGAAGTAGTCACTGTGGAAACCAAGGGCAAAGAAGACCGTAGCTCTATCAAACTGAAGATGAAGAAAAACACACCTACGGAAAAGGTAACATTTGTCAAGGCAGCAAAGGAAGACAAAAATAATAAGGAACAAGCTAGTGGGGTGGAGAATCAGGAGGCGAGGAAGGTGGCAGATTCTGGGTTGACTGAGATACAATGTCCACCCACTGTCACTTTGTTACAGGCAGACAACCTTCCACAGGAGGCTTTTGCAGACACTGAGGTCTTTGAGCTTCAGCTGCACAACTTACAAAGTCGAAATATTACCTTTCGTAATCGTACTCGCAACCGTCGTAAAAAGCAAATTGTCAAGTCATGTGACCCTGCCAAGTCACAGTGTCATGACTTTGTCTTACCTGAGCAGGATGATTATTTTATGGACTCAGCAATTCAGTGTTCCAAAGGCAAAGATGCTGCAACATTCTCAGTGAAAGATATTCCAGAAGAGGCAAGGTCCGAAACGAACTGCAAGAAGAGTTGTTTCGTTTCTAAGACCGACCACTCGGTCAAAAGGAAAACCTTTGACATCTCAAGTGATTTGCCATCTTGTGACACAGACAGAATAACTCCAAGTGAAAGAAAGGGGTCCAAAACTCTGCAACTTGGGTTAGATCACCATGATGATGAACTGAAAGAAGAAAATAATGGAGAAAACGAAGCATGCCAAGACCACCACTTGCACAAAGAGTTCCTGGCTTGCACAGATAATGTCACACTGC
Organism: Poromitra crassiceps; assembly: GCF_964638095.1. Lineage (NCBI taxonomy): Eukaryota > Metazoa > Chordata > Actinopteri > Beryciformes > Melamphaidae > Poromitra > Poromitra crassiceps. The sequence continues at coordinate 26,542,742 of NC_139635.1, read as the reverse complement.
AAGAGTCAGAACATGTGAGCTGTCTTTCAACAACCTGCAGAAAGACATTTGTTATCTCGGTGGCCAGAGATGGCTCCTCAAACGGTCCATCATCACAAGGTGAAGAATCACCAGCAGTTATTGATGCAAATGTTGTGAGGCAGCATTCTGAACCCAATCCACACAGTTGCCCTGACAGAAGGCACAGCGATGGAGTCTGTCTTGCAGAAACGGGGAGCTCCTGTAAGCGTCCTTGGGTGGCCACTCAGGAGCAAGGAGACATTCCAGAGGAATTGAGTAGCAGTCCTAACCATGAAAGACTGCCATTGGGTAGTGAGTCGACTAAGATCACAGATTTTCAGAGACCTAAAAAGGCCAGGAGGGATAAAACAAGCCGAACCAGCATGAAGAAAAGCACACGGAGGGAGGAGTCTGTTGACTCTACGAAGGACAAGAAAAAGAAACATAGTCATTGCACACAAGGATTTAGGCCTCGGGACAAGGTATGTTCTCCTCAGCACCCCAGTGACACCCTACCCCTCCATGCCAGTCCCTGCATGGATAATATGAACATTGCAAATCTTGAAATGGCAAATCATACAAGAAATAATGAAGTTTTACAAGTGATCGAATCACGTTCTGATATGAGTGAGAAGGATGAAACCTATGAAGATTTCTTGAATTCCAAAGCCACAAACTCAAAGCCCAGGATGGATCTGAAGACAAAACGGCACAGAGACACATACAGGCTACATACAGCCACACCAGCTACAAATCCACCTGTTTCCTCTGGACAAAAAAGGGAGACGTTTGTTGTCTCCATTCACAATTTGACGACATGTAACGTGTCGTTGGCCTGTAGTCCAACAGTAGACCAAAGTGGTGAGGCACTTTTGAGAGACCTGGTAATGGATGACGACACTGAACTGTTCTCTCGTCCCAAGAGAGTGACCCCAGGCAGGGCGGCAGTGTTTGACAAGCCTGCTGCAATCACTGCTGAAGCTTCTCCAGGTGAGGTGTCCTATATTGCTTCTCTTTCTACATTGGTTGTTGAAGATATTGTATGTAGTGATATTAAAAAAAAAATCAGTTATGTGTGTACTTGTAGGGCTGGGCAATATATCAATATATCGATATTGTGATATGAGACAAAACATCGCAAATTTCGTACATTAATATCGTGATATGGCAGAAGTGTTGCCTTTTCCTTGTTTTAAAGGCTACATTACTGTAAAGTGATGTAGTTTTCTGAACTTTGCAGACTGTTCTATTACTTGCCATTACCCACTTAGTGATTTTATCCACATTACCGATGATTATTTATCAAAAATCTCATTGTGTATATATTGTGAAAGCACCAAGTTACAATTGGACATTTAGTCCACTTCATAGAAAATACAGAGATATATTGTCTCACCATTCACCCTAAAAATATTGAGATATGACTTTTGGTCCATATCGCCCAGCCTTATGTGGCCTAGTGTGTTATTTTGTCTGTTTTTATTTGTTGGGACTGTTTGTAATGCTTAATTCTAAAAGGTTTTGTTCTTTGTTCTTTTCTTTTGTGTGTTGTAGCAAGAGTCTTGGCATCACTGACCAACACCATTACAACCCCAGCTGACAGAAGGCAAGGAAAAAGAAAGATGTCCTCAAGTCAGCTACAAGGAGCCGAACATCAAAATGTGAGGACCCCTATAAACACTGTCCTAAACTCCTTTTGATTATTGACCATAATAGGGCTTTTCACACTACACTTAGCTGGGGTTAAGTGTGTCTCTTAGCCCACCAATGATGATGGTAATAATGCGTTAATGGATTTTTTTTATTTTTATTTTTTTGTAACAGTAAAATGAGGCGTGAAGACAAGTCCTCAGACAGCGACTTCCTGAGGGCACCTAAACAAAAGAGAAAGAAGACCAGGCCAGGCAGGGGCGCTGTGTTGGAGGAGCCTGCTGCTGCAACCATAGCTGAAGCCTCTCCAGGTGTGGTGTCTGCTTCTCTTTCTTCATGGTTGAGTGTTGATATGGATGCATTTTAGATTTGATTTGCAGATATTTGATATGTAGTGATATATAAAAAAAAATGCAGATATGTGTGTACTAGTAGGGATGGGCAATATATTGATATTATATCGATATTGTGATATGAGACTAGGTATTGTAAATTTTGTATATTCATATCGGGATAGGTGTTGTCTTTTCCTTGTTTTGAAGGTCTGCATTACTGTAAAATTATGTAGTTTTCTGAACTTCGCAGACTGTTCTATTATTTGCCATTACCCACTTAGTCATTATATCCACGTTACTGATGATTATTGATCAAAAGTCTCTTTCTGTAAATATTTTGTGAAAGCACCAAGTTACAACTGAACATTTAGTCCACTTCGTAGAAAATACAGAGATATATTGTCTCGCCATTCAGCCTAAAAATATCGATATGATTTGTGGCCTAGTGTGTTAGTTTGTCGTGTTTGTTTGTAGTGCTGAATTCTAACAGGCTTTGCGTGTGTTGTAGCAGGAAGAGTCTTCAGAGATGAAAGTGGTGAGGCAGTTCATCATGATGAGATGCCACCATGGGATGTCAGCGCCACCGCTGCTGTCCTGTTCTCCAGTCCCAAGAGGGCGACCTCAGCCAGGGCAGCAGTGTTGGAGGAGCACAGTTACTCCATCAACAGGTGAGGACCTCTACACTATAAACTGTCCTAAACTCCTTTTGATTATTGATCGTTATAGGGCTACACTTCGCCAGGGTTAAGGGAGCTGTTAACGCCAGGCTAAAGCAGATACACTACGACAACTTTGAAAATCTTAACAGATTATTTATGAAAAGACTGGGGAGTTAGTTTATACTACACAACCTTTTCTTTCCGATTTTTTTATCACGACTGAAAAACTCACAGAAATACATTACACGACTGGAATCACAGATCTAAATACACTACCCGACTGTGCGCCCAGCAAACTCACGTGAAAACTGTAATAAGTGAGTTGCTACTTGCTACTTCCCTAAGCCTATCAGCTGGAGCATGCGCAGTAAGCAGTCTAGTCAGACAGATTCAGGAAGTGAACTGCACAGTAGAGCCGAACCATGAGCCGCACAGACATGTAAGCGTACACATTATAAAAATGTATACGACGGTGTCTTTATTGAAGAACCCACAACACAAATAACCATCAAACTGACGTGACCATACTAACCATACGGAAGCTAGACAATTTTAGTTTCAAAATAAAAGCGCCAATGTATTACTGCATCACTCACTAGATTTGCTGTATGTATCTGGCAGCACTGGTTCCAACGGCCCTGGGCTCTACTAACCCTGGGCTAGTTAGAACTGCAGTGTGATAGTACGCATCTGTCCTGGGCAGGGTGGGAATTACACGGAGGCCATCAGGCCATGGCCTGTGTTGCCCCTCCCTCTGGCCGTGATGCCCCGAGATCCCTAAGGTCACCTTGGCAGTGCCCTGCTAGCAGCCTGCTACTGCCAGTTGCTTTAAAAGCGTCAGTGGTCTCAGTTTAATGTAGCCTGCTCTATGCAAAGGATGTGTCATTGGCTCATTTTAACACACATTTCTGAAAAAAAATCACTCTTCATGATGTCAAAGGAGCAATTGCCTTTGTGTGCTGGCATGTGGCCCTGTGCCCTAAAAAATATTGTGATGTCGAAGGCCAGATGGCCTTGCCCCTAAAATGATGAAATTCCCACCCTCGTCCTGGGTTTAGTTTAACCTGGGTTAAATATGTGTGAGTGAAAAGGGGCTAAGTTAGCCCTATTCTTAGCCCAGGCCTAACATAGCCCCAGGCTAAGAGCATGCAGTGTGTGTGAAAAGCTCCAATGTATGTATCACCGATGACGGTAATAATGCATTTATGGATTTTTGTTTTTCTCTAACAGTAAAAAGAGGCGTAGAGACAAGTCCACAGACAGCGACTTCCTGACGTCGCCTGCTATATCAAAAGAAAGGACAAAGAAGAAGGCAAAGAAGAGCAGGCCAGGCAGGGCAGCAGTGTTGGAGGAGCCTGCTGCTGTAATCACAGCCTCTCCAGGTGTGCTGTCCTATACTGCTTCTCTTTCTACATGGTTGAGTGTTGATATGGATGCGTTTTAGATTTTATTTGCAGATATTTGATATGTAGTGATGAAAAAAATGTGTGTACTAGTAGAGCTGGGCAATATATCGATATTGTGATATGAGACTAGGTATCCAATTTTCTATATTCATATGGTGATATGGCATAGGTGTTGTCTTTCCCTTGTTTTGAAGGCTGCATTACTGTAAATTGATGTAGTTTTCTGAACTTTGCAGAATGTTCTATTATTTGCCTTTACCCACTTCATTATATCCACATTACTGATGATTATTTATCAAACATCTCATTGTGTCAATATTTTGTGAAAGCAGCAAGTTACCTAGCCTGGTAAACCAGCCGGTCCTGTGAACTCCCATCTCATTTAATCCTACCAGACCGTCTGGCCTTAAGCATTCACGCAGTGTTTGCACTTAAAAAATAGTGAGGAGGATCACTGCGTATGTAGTCTTTCAAATAGATGTTGTAGGGAACTGGGAAGCTTTGAATGGCTGGAATCAACTTCTACATTTTGCACTGAATCAAATCAGTAGGAAAGCAACAAAGCGTGGGAATCTGATTGCAAAAAACTCAGCCGTGATCGACTTTTCTCAGCCGCCAAGCTTGAATTTGAATTTGATGTTTAAGAAGCTGTTGGGAAGCCGGGACAAACCTGCACATTGTCTGCAGAGTTTCCCCGGCCACTCAGCTCTGTAGGAATTGTGCTGGTGGTGGTGAGTGCTGGGTGCTGATGGAGGGTCTGGTTCCTCTCTGCAGATGTGAAGAGTCCAGGGCAGAAGGACGTGCTGATGAGTGATGAGATTGACGAGGAGCCGTGTGTGTTTGGCTTCAGCTGCTCCACGGACCTGCTGGGGCTGGATGGAGAGGATGACGTCTTCAACCCGTAAGTCTGCCTGCCTGCATGTCTCAGTGTCTCTGGCCTGTCAGTGGATCCCTTTGTTCTTTACCTTAACAGTGTTGTTTTCTTTTACAGCTTTACCTTCATCAAGAACATCCCGTCCCTCTCCCAGCAGGCCAAACCCAGTGCCAGACATATTCCCCCCAAAACCAGGAGCGCACCCAAGGCCACGCTGGTGTTGGACCTGGTGAGTTCAGTCCTGCTGCTTCAGATACATCATCAGAAGGGAGCTGGGGCTCTGTCTGTCTGTTTCTCTGTCTGTCCCACTTATGACATCATCAGTGATGTCATAGATTCACTCACACACACACAGTCCCAGTGATGTCATCAATGATGTCATAAATTGTAACATCAGTGAGTGCGTTTACATGCACACCAATAAACTGATAACTGTGAGTAATCAGTTTATGGCAATAATCTGATTACTGCGTTTACATGCACTTTAATAATCCGACAATAGGAAAAACCCGGGTTTACATGATTCAGTCAATTAGTCGGATTTCTCTCCAGAAGGCGGCGGTAATTCAACTTTTTACATGCAACTTGTACATGCGCAAATGTATAAACCCACAAGAAACCTGATACGCTGTATACATGCACTCAAAAGACAGGTTATTGGCCAAAAACCTAGGTGTGTTAATCGGTTTTCTCATAACCCGTTTATGACCATAAACGGATAAAGCTTATCAGTTTATGCTGTTTACATGACCACTTGAATAATCAGGTAACTCTAGAAATCCGCTAATAAACTGTTTATTGTCTGCATGTAAACGCACTCAGTGATGTCATAAATTGTGACATCATCATTGAGGCACGCATACACACACACACAAGATACACACACACACACACACACACATGTGCACACACAGACATAGAAGAGACAGACAGGCACACACAAACACACACGAGACAGACACACACACTGATGACATCAGCCGGTCACGTGAACTCACATTTATTTGGTTCTTCATTCCCGTCTGGCCTGAAGCTTTCACCCAACGTTTTGCAGTGGGCGGAAGTTGGGCGAGTGTAGTTGCCTTGACAGACAACTCCTTCAGCCAATCAGCGTCGTCAAACCCAAACAAAAACACATTTTCTGCCGAGAAACAGAAGCTGTTGCATACTCCTGTACTTGTTTAATTGTCATTGAGTCTATTTCTGCAATAACTGCACTTTATGGCTGTTTAAACTCGACAAACATTAACATTACTCCTCGAGACGGACAGGCAAGGAGGCGGCCATTATTGTTTTGTTAGTGCAGTGCTAGTGGCGTTCCTGATTGGCCAACTTGCGCAGTCGCTGATTGGCTCTTCCACTTTGCAGTTTCTGCTTAAAGCCCTCCCAGTGCTTGAGGCCAGATGGTCCCGCAGAACGAAATGAAATGTGAGTTCACGTGACCGCCTGGTTTACCAGGCTACGTCATTACAGTACACAAAGCCATCTTGGTTTCCTACTATAAGGTAGTCTCTCCCCAGACTCAAATATTAGGTTGAATCGCTGCGCTCCGCATACTACATAAATTAGTCTGTGCCACTTCACAGCCACTGCTGGTTTTTAAGGCGGGTTGAAATTGAATGAGTGACAGGTCGTAGCACCGATGAGAGAGCGGTTCGAAATATGGGCTGCGCCTCCCGTCGTCCCGTGTCGTCTGATCGCAAAGTCGTTACTGATTGCAAAGTCGTTACTGATTGCAAAGTCGTTACTGATTGGGGAGGACTGAATCCATCACTGGCCAAGTGAACCGTTTCCTCCCATAACCAGCCCTCTGAGGAAAAGTGTCCCAGACCCAGAGAGAGCTCTGCAGCATGCAGTAACGTAGTGTATCAGACCCAGAAAGAGCTCTGCAGCATGCAGTAACGTAGTGTATCAGCGTAAGAACTCTCATGGGTCTGGCGTTGAGACTAACTATAAGTTGACTCTGTCTCTGTGCCTGCAGGACGAAACCCTGATGTTCAGCTCGCTGAACGTGATCGAGGAGGCGGAGTACACCTTCCACACCACCTTCCACCACCACCACCAGTACAAGGTGAGGCTGTGGCACATCAACAGTGTGCCTCTTTGATGTTTCCTCCTATCACAACACAAGCCATATGAATCAGACAAACGCTCGCAGGAAAGTGAGGAAAAAGCTGTTGATCCTCAGCTGCCCCCTGTTTTGCCTCATTTATTGAATGTTCTTTGTTAGTACAGCTTGTTAGTTTGTTGCTGCTGCTGACTTGCATGTGTGTGTGAGAGGGACAGCGGCGCTTGTGGGAAATGTAGTCCAGTAGCCTGTACTACAAAGCTAGTTTAATGCCTTATCCGAGTAAGTTTGAGTTTAAACCTGGTTTAGCCGTACTACAAAGCAAGTTAACTTTCAATCACCATGGCAACTGACGCTGCAAAGCTAACCTGGTCCCGACCAGGTTAGCTTCAGAGGATAAGATCAAAATCCATGACAGACCCATATAATCGGCTCTCTGGAGTCACTCACCATTCATATAAGATCGCCATGTGAAAAATAGATTGCAGTCAACTGTCAATCCCTGTTCAATTCCAGTTCATATTACTGTCACAAATAAAGTTCCTGCTATCCACCTCACCAGACGCAGCAGAAACCCTGATCATTTTCCACATCTTATCAACCCTAATATTCCCTTCATTATCACTGGCGGTCTCTGGAACTGCCAGTCAGCTATCAGGAAAGCTGAGATCATCTCTGCCCACGCCCTATCTCAATCACTTCTCTTTCTCGCCCTTACCGAAACATGGATAATTCCTGAGAACACAGCGACTCCAGCTGCTCTATCTGCCGCCTTTTCTTTCTCCCACACTCCCCGAGCCTCCGGACGTGGGGGTGGCACTGGGCTGCTTATCTCCCCTAAGTGGACCTATGCAGTCACCCCTCTCTCACATCTCTCTCTTTCCTCTTTCGAGGCTCACGCCGTCTCTGTATCGCTACCCACTAAGCTCACCATCGTTGTCATCTACCGCCCGCCTGGTCAGCTGGGTGACTTCTACGAGGAGATGGATACTCTCCTCTCCCTGTACCCCGAGGATGGCTCGCCACTCATCCTCTTGGGGGATTTTAACGTCTCAGGGGCTATAGTTCATTCTTCTTTTTTCATTAGTTTTTTCTCATCGTTTGACCTCTTTCTCTCTTCTTCTCCTCCCACTCACAAGGCTGGAAACCAGCTTGACCTTATCTTCTCCCGATCCTGTCGCACATCTAACCTCACTGTCACTCCGCTTCCGGTTTCCGATCACCACTTCATAACCTTCTCCCTTCCCATCTCCCTCCCCACCCCCCTCCCTGCTCCCACTCATACCATCACCACCCGGCGAAACCTACTCTCCCTCTCACCCACTGCCCTCTGTTCTGTTGTCCTCTCCACCCTTCCCTCTATTGAGCAGTTTTCTACTCTCTCCACCAGTGAGGCCTCTTCCACCCTCCTCTCCTCCCTCTCCTCCGCTCTCGACTCTCTCTGTCCCCTCATCACTAAACCTGCCAGATCATCCCCCCCTGCTCCTTGGCTGTCCGAGGCTCTGAGGTCCAACAGGACTGAGCTTCGGGCAGCTGAGCGAAAATGGAAAAAAACTCATCACCCCACTGACCTGTCTGCCTATCACCTCATCCTCTCAAACTTCACTGCTACTGTCTCATCTGCTAAGTCTTCCTTTTATATCTCTTTAATCCAGTCATCAGCCTCCAACCCTAGTAAATTGTTTTCCACCTTCTCCTCTCTGCTTAACCCCCCACCTCCTCCCCCCCCCTCCTCCCTCACTGCCGATGATTTTATGTCTTTCTTCACCAGAAAGATAGATGTCATTCGCTCTTCTTTCCCCCCCCCAGTCATTAACAACAGTCCTTTTGTCACCACACCTCACTCTCTGACTCCTCCCACCGGACTTGCCTCCTTCTCTCCCCTCTCCCCAGAAGATGTTCTCAAACTTGTCATATCCAACCGTGCCACTTCCTGTCCCCTGGATCCTATCCCCTCCTCTCTACTCCAAGCCATCTCCACAGACATTTCTCCTTTCCTCACTGTCTTCATCAACTCATCCCTGTCCTCTGGTACTGTGCCGGTTTCCCTCAAGACTGCCAGACTCACGCCACTACTCAAAAAACCCTCTCTCGACCCCACTATCACCCACAACTACCGTCCCGTCTCCCTTCTTTCTTTCTTATCCAAGACTCTAGAACGCGCCGTTTCCGACCAACTCTCAAACTATCTCACCCTGAACGATCTACTTGACCCTCTACAATCTGGTTTTAAGCAACGACACTCCACCGAGACAGCCCTCCTTTCAGTCACCCACGCCCTTCATACTGCCAAAGCCTCATCCCTTTCTTCTGTCCTTGTTCTTTTAGATTTGTCTGCAGCCTTTGACACTGTAAATCACCATATACTTCTCACCACTCTCTCCGACCTGGGCATTTCTGGATCTGCACTCTCTTGGTTTACATCCTATCTCTCCGACCGCTCACATCAGGTACAATGGCGAGGATCACTATCCAGACCTTCCATTCTCAACACGGGTGTCCCCCAGGGCTCAGTCCTGGGCCCTTTTCTTTTCCTCTTGTACATTAGATCCCTAGGCACTGTAATATCTTCTCACGGCTTCCAATATCATTGTTATGCAGATGACACACAACTTTTTCTTTCTTTCCCCCCCTCTGACACCAGCATAGAAGCACGCCTGGCATTATGCCTCAAAGACATCGTATCTTGGATGTCTGCCCACCATCTCAAACTGAACCCCGACAAAACTGAGCTCCTCTTTCTCCCCGCAAAAGACTGTCCTCTCACTGACCTCACAATCACCATTGAAAACACTACTGTATTGCCCTCTGAAACTGTAAAAAACCTGGGAGTAATTCTCGATAGCCAGCTATCCAGCTCCGCCTTCATTGCAGCTACTGCCCGTGCCTGTAGATTCTCTATGTACAACATCCGTAGGATTCGGTCCTCTCTCACAAATGAGGCAACTCAACTCCTGGTCCAGGCACTTGTTCTCTCCCGCCTGGACTATTGTAATGTTCTGTTGGCAGGGCTACCTGCATCTGCCATCCGACCTCTTCAGCTTATCCAAAATGCTGCAGTGCGTCTGGTGTTTAACCTACCCAAGTTCTCTCATGTCACTCCCCTCTTCCGTAAACTACACTGGCTTCCCATTCTTGCTCGCATCAAATTCAAGACACTGGTGCTGGCCTACAGGGCAGTCCACAGGACAGCCCCGGTATACCTACAATCTATGGTTAGGTTCCAACCACTGCATAGCTCCCTCCGCTCCTCCACCCGCCCTGATCGTCTCGCCCCTCCACTGCTGCGCGGACCCAGGGGTCGTGCATCTCGATCGCGTCTCTTTGACTACCTGGCGCCACAATGGTGGAATGAGCTCCCCCGTTTGGTCAGTTCGGCCGAGTCGCTGCCGATTTTTCGGCGTAGACTAAAGACTCACCTGTTCAGAATTTACCTCGACCCTTCTGGAATTGACGTTTCATAAGTGCGATTTTTATTGTCTGCCTTTTTGTGCCACTTTGTGTTGCTTGCTATGTTTTCTTTTTAACTCTATAATTGATGTTGCCTATACTGTAATTAATTTGAACTTGTTGTATTTTGTTGTAAGTCGCTTTGGATAAAGGCGTCTGCTAAATGAAATAAAGTAAAGTAACTGAGAATAGAATAAGAAAAACATTCGTGGCTCTGTAGGTTACATAATTAAATTAAGCCTACTTACCACTTTATGTCTTAACAGCTCAACGATGCGTGGAGAAATATGATCACTATTAATCACCGCAGCGCATATCGTGAACGAAGCCTCAAATGGAGTGAGGGTGATATTCTCCTACATGCCAGAAAAGCCTATACATATAATATAGATATGGGATAAATATGGGATAGCCCCAATACTAAATATGCAGGCTTCTTGCATGTTTCAGCTGGAACTGTGTCCTGTAGGCTGTATGCCAATATATGAGCAAAAATAGGCTAGTTTTTATCAATGAAAAGTATGCCCGCATCGTCTCAATTCAGTCCAGCAGTTTTCTCTTTTATATTAGGATATCATTATTATAGCCTATATATGAATTATTCGATCAGTGCAACTACACGCATAATGAGTGATAGAGATCATTATTCATTGAGCATGCTTTCTAAATCTATGGTCTAAATAGGCTTACAGATTGTGGAAATTTATAGACTGAGATTACACATTTAATGTACATTTACACTCGCACAAAGCTGTAGGAGACAGAAATCGCTGATCAAAGTAAATCAAATGACTGATGTGAATACAAGCGGCAGCTTTAGACAGTCCTTCCGCAGACTATATCCAACGCGGATTTTCATTCTGCCATAGGCTACATTAAATATCCGCAAAAATCTCTGATCCCACTGTGGCTGCGCTTTCATTCAATGAGGAAATGGATGTGGAAATGGGTGTGGGCGTGGATCAACTCAGCTGTTCATAATGTGATGGGCTAGCGCACCTCTTTCGCGTGGACGCGCGCCTGTGCACGAGCGAAAAACGTGCGCGTGCACAGGCAGATCCCAGATAGACCCAGCTTCAGTTATCGAGTAGAAAACCATCGTCGTAGTATCGGTAAACTAGATAGCTTTGATCCTGTTCAGTCAAACCAGATCAAAGTGACAGATCGCGCGTCTGTTAAGACAGCTTCGTAGTACAGGGTGCTGGGCCCAGTTGCACAAAGTTTCACTTTTTTCTTTTCTTTTAAGATTTCCCTTAGAGTCAGAGTTAAGGTGTCCATAAAATAGAATCTGCTGCACAAAACACCCTTCTCAATAAGGCTAAACATTTTAAGGAAAACATAAGCACAAGATTGAAGGGTGTTTTGTGCAGCAGATTCTATAATCTTAAAAGGTCTTGAATTTAACTTTGGGATTCCTGCATATACCCTGAAAATAGATTTAGTAAAATATTTGTGTGACTGAAGTGCTAGGTGAACAAGGAGGAACTAAGGAGAACATGTAGAATATATATGCATTCATTATAGTACAGGACTTTATTTATTGACTCCCTCATCTTCTCATCAGGTATACATGGTCCTGCGGCCGCATGTGATGGAGTTCCTGCAGTCCATGGCAAAGATCTACGAGGTAAGTTTCACGCCCAAGAAAACAAGAGTTTTGAATAGATTTCAAATGAAGCTGCCTGGTTCCTGTGACTACACTACAATAGTTTTCTTTGGACAAGCAAGTGCTTTCTGTCTATGTTTTCAGTGACAATATTCATCAGAATATATACTGAATAATATTATAGGCATTTCCCCCATTTCTTTTATCTCTCTACACAAACGGTAAATGGATCTTTCTGTGCTGCTTATCTTATCGTCTTTATACATGCAAATAAACTCTGGTAAACCATGTTAGCGCTCTGCTCTGGGTGGGATGGTTTCAGCTGTTGTTTGTCTTTGTGTTCCAGATGTTTGTTTACACGACAACCAAGAAGCAGTACGCAGAGAAGATCCTGAACATCCTGGACCCCCACCGGAAGCTGTTTCGGTGCGTCTTCCCCACATCCGCGTACACCCGTGTTTCATCAAAGTTTTCCACAACACAGAGACTCGCACTTCATCGGCTTTATTAGTTACACCTGTGTTTCATCAAAGTTTTCCACAACACAGAGACTCGCACTCCATCAGCTTTATTAGTTACACCTGTGTTTCATCAAAGTTTTCCACAACACAGAGACTCGCACTCCGTCAGGTTTATCAGTTACAGTGAACCCTTCTGCACCCGTGACTTCCTGTTAGTCGAGGTGCTTCTTGCTTTTTTCCTGTAATCTGCCTCGTCAGCGTCTGGGATTTATCCAGACTTTATCACAGTAACGGACTATGTTTACACACACAAAATATTCACGTTTTTGCCCTTACTAAAAAAAAAGACAATATTCCTCCTAAGATGTTTACATGCTAATGAAAATGAATATGCCATTACTATTCGCGTTTACATGCAGCTGTCCATAGTCCGATTACTGTAACCTAAAATGTCCACATAATGTCCGCTACGTCGCTCCACCTTTCATGCGTTCAAACACCTTCTTGAAAAGGTCTGCGTTATTTGCACATATCCAAAAACCTGTTGATATCCAAGTCTGGGTGAAACTGTTTCTCCTTCCGACCAGAAAAGTGGGCTTTTCTTTCAGGATGCATCTCTGGCTAGTTGGATTGTTTACAAGCACATACTGTAACTGACTGTGAACAGGCAAGAGGCCAGGTGTGTCGCAAACTGCCTTAAAACTCCTGATTGAGACGCATGTTCTGAATGTGCTTGTTGTAGGCTACACATGTCCAAAGAATGCTCCTAAAACCAGAATAATATCAGCATATCCCACCTCTTAAAAAATGATACATTAAAGCCTAATTCAGAATATCCAAACGCAATATGCTCACCCGTATAAAATTCAGAATATTGTCATTTTGGTTTGGTTTATTTGAAAGTTAAAGTGATAATACGGAAGATTTCAGTTTTCTTGTCTCTGACAACACCTACGGCCAGGAGCAGTAATTGCAGATGAGATCCACACAGTGGCGCATATGTGACGTGAAGGTTTTTTTTCCTTCTTCTTCTTAATACATTTAAGTTGGCCAGTGGGGGCAGTAATGCAACACTTGGACGCCAACCACGCACACATCTCTCAAATGAAGAAGTTGGTCAGCGGTGCTCATGGATCCCACTGCAGAGCGCTATGACACGTGGGCGCCTGGGCGGTGTTTGTGTGTGTGGGGGGGGGATTTGAGCTGTCAGAAGGGACTGCTGCGTAGGCAGGTGCAGGTTGTGTTCTGCCCAAATCTCCAGTGGGATCATCATAACGCAGAAACAACAGCAACTTGCTTCGACTCCGCCTACCCTCTCTGGCGAGTGCTGGGTGATGAGAAACACGTCAAGAACTGTGCGCCGCTTGTGATATCTTTGTTTTTTAGTTTGGGGGCGGGGAAAGTGTCGCCACAGACACAAGTTCATAAATGTTGCAATACAGAGAGATGCAACGGCTTTCATCAATGGACCATAGGCTCAATCACCATTGTGTTAACTCACTTGAGGATATATAGTGACTTTACAGACATTTATTTACATGAAAATCTTCCAGATTATCACTTTAAAAAGAAAAAACACACAAATAGTCTGCCCATCCCACAGACAGGAAAGAACCACAGTATGCCATTCCATAACTAACGGGAATAATAGTGGACAATATTAGTGTGCATGCGTGTAAACATTCTTAATGAGTTGAGCAGTAAAATGAGCTTGAAGCATTTTAAGCATGTTGTGTGACGTGTTGTTTGTGTCTTTATCTAGGTACCGTCTGTACCAGGAGGACTGCATCTGTGTCTTGGGACATTATGTGAAGGACCTGCGCATTCTGGGCAGAGACCTGGCCAAGACGGTGGTCCTGGACAACGCCCCCTACACCTACCCATACCATGTAAGCACCCACACCGACCTACTCACCCATTTACAAGAAGCCAACACAATTAGAGAATGTATCAGAACGACTGGTTTGATCATAGCTTCACTGTTATCTCTCTACCTACAATACACATGATGGCATTCTGGACAAAATCATATCTGACAATACAAATATTCTCATATTTGGGTCAGAGAGACAACATTTCATCAAATGGAGGTCCGTGGCTCTAATGTGGACTCAATTAGTATCAACCAAGTATTTAAATTTCAGTTATCCGTCTCAGTCACAATTGTAGCACAGTTTGCAGCTCGAAAGATTTCATGTTAAGAAGATGAATTCCAAACATGAAGACTACATGAAAGAGACTTTTTGGGGTGGTGTCCTAATGTAACTCCCTCTTATCTCACCTCAGTCCAGAGGGAAGAGCGTTTGTATTTGGGGTGGTGTACTAATGTAACTCCCTCTTATCTCACCTCAGTCCAGAGGGAAGAGCGTTTGTATTTGGGGTGGTGTACTAATGTAACTCCCTCTTATCTCACCTCAGTCCAGAGGGAAGAGCGTTTGTATGAATTGAGGGTGATTTATATTTTGTTTTGTAGCTGAGGAACACGATGCCCATCACCAGCTGGTCTGGAGCGCAGGAGGACACAGAGCTGCAGAGGCTCATCCCCTACCTGGATCAACTGGCTACCACTGTAAGTTACTGCTATCACATGACATCACCTTTATTACCCGCTTGTTTCATTTGTGGAGGAGTTTTTTTTTTATTGTTATTAATTTATTTTCTTTTTATTATTATTTATTTATTTTTCTTGATCGAGGCCCATTCCCACCATGAATTCTGAGAAATAGTCGAGGGCGATATTGGTCCATGATCGGCGAGCTGCGCAATAACTGGACAGGCGACCTGTCGATCACACCCAAGCCTTTTTTTTTTTTTTTTTACTATTTTACTATTTTTTACTATTTGACTCTAAACGGGTGAATTAGATAGAACTTCGCCCCCCATACAGTTTCCATAAAACTTAACTATAGAGACCAAAACTGTTTTTTGTACCAGCCTGGGCTGTAAACATGTTTATTTCTGCTGTAAAGTCAGGCGTTTTAACATTGGGTGAATGGGGAATGACTCCCTTTTGGAGCCAGCCTCAAGTGGCCATTCGAGGAAGTTGGCACCTTGCATGACTGCAGATGGCGACGGTGTGTGATGTGAGCTGGGTGGATGGGTGAATGTAGACATTACTGTAAAGCACTTTGAGCGGTCGTCAGACTGCCAAAAAGCACTACAGTATATAAATCCAGTTAATTTACCATTTTACATGTGAGGGTGTCATCTTATTTTTCACCATTTTATAGACCAAATGACTAATTGATTCATCGAGAAAATAATCAACAGATTAATCCATAATGAAAATAATCGGTAGTTGCAACCCTAGTCCTGTTCTCCTCCAAACATCTGGTCAGCTGCTGAAACTATGATTTATTTACCTTGATTATACCTTCATACGCCACAGGATATCAGTCTATGGAATAAAACTCCTTGTGATTATTGTCAAGTCAAGTCAATTTTATTTATATAGCACATTTCATACACAAAGCAATTCAAAGTGCTTCACAAGACAATACAGACATAAGAGAATAAAAGAAGATAAAAAGACAATAAAAAGCAAAAAAGCAGTGAGATGCTACACGTTTGGTCAATACAGGAAAATAATAGGATAAATAGACATTTCAACAGTTAAAAGCAGTGCTAAACAGAAACGTTTTTAGACCATTTTTAAAAATAGGAAGTGTTGAGGAAAATCTGAGGGCCTCAGGCAGGTTGTTCCAGCTAACAGCAGCACAGTGTGTAAAGGCGGCCCTGCCCTGGTTTGAGTGGATCCTTGGGACAGCTATTAGGCCAGACCCAGCTGACCTGAGAGGTCTAGTTGGTTCATAGCGAGGGAGGAGATCTGCTAAGTATTGTGGGCCTAGGCCGTTGAGCGATTTGTAAGCTAAAAGAAGGATTTTAAATTTAATTCTGTAACCTACAGGGTTACGACCTACATTGTGGTATTGATGTCTAGTGTGTGTGTGTGTGTGCGTGTTCTCGTATGTGTGTGTTTAGGAGGATTTCCGGGAGACGCTGGAGGAGGAAGGATCATTTCCACCGGCTGCCGTCTGAAGACTGACACTGCTCCCCGCTTCAATTGCTTGTTTCTCTCATGAGATCTGGCAACCCTGCTCCTCTCCCTCAGACTCACGGTTCCAGACTGAATCCTTGCTGCTTTGGCTGAAAGCAGAATCCAGATGCAGCTTGACTTGTACCGTCTTGAAGCCAGTCAAAAGCCCCAGCACACCCTTTGTCTCCCCTAATGACTCAAAAGGCTGAGTGGTGTGACGTTTCAGACGTGTGGCTGGAGATTCCTCACCAAGACCCCTCCCCCCCTACTCCTCACATTACTTTCTGCAGAGCAATAACGGTGTATATAAGACAGCACTTTAAATTTGAAATACTTTTATACTGTTTATACTGTTATACTGTTTTATACTCTTTATAGTCTTTATACTGTTTATACTTGTAACTTTAAATTCTATTAATATGCTGTTCTTTTTTGCAAATATAATTGATGTACTATTATATTATGTTGTGAATAAATCATTATTTTTCAGGCACACTGACTATTTGCTTTTGGAAATATACATGTTACATACTGTATATAATGCATTTCAATACTATATATTAATATTAGTCTTCATTCTTTATATATATTTTACATCCAGTCTGCCCCACAGTGAGAGCAGTGAGAATGATCTGAACAGTCTCCTGTCTTTCTCTCACTGCTTTGTTCAAATGAAAGTCAAATTATTCCCATCCAGGAATCCAGTTTGTCTCTCATTAATGTGCTAATCCATAAGATTCTAGTTGGGTGTTTCTATTTTATTCAGTCTTTGTTGCTGACAGCTAAGACTGAACACAATGCTTTGTCGGAAAGTGTTGAAAGTATTGTCATGACACAGGCGAGGCTATTTTACAACCTGTGATCTCTGGATTACACGTATCTAGAGAGGTAATGTATTTTTACTTCAGAAACGTGATATTCTACGTATCAGTGGATTGCAGAAGTGTACAATGCTGCCAACATTTTATTCTGGGTTAGGCTGACTTGTATCAAGTGAAATTTAGAGGCTGCTGTTAAACCTTTTCACACTGCCAGTAGATGGAGAAACACCTGTCACACCTGCTGTCAATCATAGAGGAGACCTTGTAGCCTGTTCTTATCATGATGCACTCAGCAAGAGGTTTATGTAAAACCACATGCATCTCATCAACCTGAAGGTCATTTCCTTTCTTCAAGTCTTTGCACACAGTCAGTTTTTTCATCCAAAATTGACGCACGAAAAAAAAAATACGACCTCATTTGTGTCAATATGCTCTATGCTGTGGTGAAATAGCGCCTTCTAGAGGTTAAGTCATGCTTCATTCATTTTTCTATGATCATATGCTGGCATGCCTTCTGAATCAGCGCTTACATGGAAAGATCATCGTGTCAAAACAAAACAACACAGACAGAAGTTAGGGCTACACTCATATATTGACTTGCTGATCATTTATGTACATATTTACTTATTAAAAATCAGTCAGTCACTGTTTGTCCATTGATGATTGGTGATTGCATATTTACTGTATACGTCAGCATGAATAATACTAATAATAATGTACTTGGTGTGAAAGGAGAGTTCTATCATATTTGACCCAGAGTTTTGATTGTTCCGGTCATGGGAGGAGGAAGTGAGGGGAATGGTAGTGCTTAGGTGGTGACTGTTAGGAGAAACAGCGTTTCACTCCCCTCTCGAGAGGTCAAGTGGTGACAGTCTTTCACACACACATCATGAGGCCTGCAGTGTGCGACTACAGTCCGTGCAGTCTCTCCACCTCATAGCAAATCAGTGCAGCCTGTAATTAAATACTCTAATCTGATATGAGATGCATGTGTGAAGAGGCGTTGGAGCTGACTTAGTGCAGCCTGTTGTTGATGATGTGATTGTGAAGCAGCTCCTGGTCCTTGTTGCGCTGGGCGGGGCTCACCTCTTCTTCCCAGAGCCGGGCGTTCTTCCGGATCTCCTCCAGGGAGTAGTCCTGCAGGAGGACGCCGTTCTCAAACACCGTCACCAGCAGATCCTGAGGAGAGGAGGCAGAGCACACACAGATACTGGACATGAGGCACCAAGAGTTTCCTGAGGAGGTAAAGCACAAAACACATATTATACCGAGTAAGATCCAACTAAACTCAATATCCCACCTCTTCAGGCTTGCCTGCCCCTCTCTCTACTGTCTCTAGGAAGCCATCAGAATTTCTCCTCAGTGGTAGTCGACCCCTCTTTGACCCCTTGGACGGGTCGGTCACCGGCTGCTTGTACACGTCCATCTAAGCAAGACACACAAACAAAACAAACAAATTTAAACTTGGAAATATTCTAGTCTTCGAGTATTATCTGGGAAAGTGGTACAGAATTAAAATACAACTCAAGCCAGTCCATTCATCTACATATTTTATGATCTCATTACAGAACGGGCAGTTCAATACATAGTAAAAGACGCTTTGGCTGCTTTTGCCGTGTCCATTGGCCCAATATCAGGACTTGTAGCCCACAGAGTTCACTGAACACTCGAAACACTCCTCTAAGATCTTGATGACCTAAGAAACCAAACACAAGGCATTAATACATACAACTCCCAAAATATTCCTCTGTAGACCAGGAGCCATCTGAGTCATGAGCATCAGATGTGTCTGGCAAGGTGTGCTCTGTCTCCAACAGACTACGTCCAGAAGTTTAGGGATATTTCTGAAAAGACATTTTTTTCTCTCCTCTGTTTTCAAAAAGATTCCCGTTCACAACAGCCAACAATTTAAAGCTCATTATTTCCTATAGAGACACTGCATGAAATAGGCCACGCCCATCACGGTGGAAAGCGCTCCATTCACTTCCATACACCAGCGTAATTTTCCTTGAATTAAACATAGCTAAAAGCTGTTGTGTGGTGGGGCTGCGCAGACAACAAATGTAAAAAATCGCCAATTAAAGTTTTTTTGTACTCCTGAGCAAAACAAGGAAGCCATTGAGAATTGTCGAGAAGAAAAATGTGGATCTAGCTGTCAAGGAAGTAAGTTGGAGTGTTCATATTCCGTATATATGATCTTTGTGTGCAACGTGACCATGCACGCGACATAGAAGAACGCCAGGATTGGGGGGGAGTTTTTGTTTTCCCCCGTCTTGGGCGTGGTTTCTGAATGATGACGCGGTCCACAGTGTCTCTATGGTAGGGTTAGGGTACAGATTCCACACTCACCCCCGTGGTTGGTCGCGCAAAGAGTGGAAAATAGTTCAAATTGCAAAAGCTCTGTTTTCATGTGCACGGGAGGCCAAAATGCAGAGAAAATAATACATTTTCGAAAATTATATCCGTATATGTGTGGGCGGGGCCTCAGTGAGCCCAAATTTGATAGGGCATAGAGTCAGGTGTGTCCAAACCTCAATAAGGGTCTCGGCGGGGTCTCCGGAGTCTGGCCGGATGACCAGATAGGAATCCTGGCTGCGCTCCATGACTCGCTCCTTCAGCTTGTCTCCCCAGATGTGTTTACAGGCCTTGAAGATGTCGTAGCTGTCGCTGACCACTAGTGCTGCACGATTAATCGAATCGCAATCGCAATCGCGATGTCAGCACGTGCGATTGCATAACCGCAAAAGTGTGCGATTATTTTATTTTTTTCACGTCTTTTTGAGTGTGTGTGTGTGTGTGTGTGAGAGCCTCCTTTAAACTAACGTTACACGCGACGCAGCAAACACACGTTTCTCAGCCATCACACTGGGCATCAATACTAGCGGGAGACTTCTCCCATGCACTCCCGCAAATAAGTAATGTTATGTGCAGCAAGGTACATATTATCTACAGAGAGGGCGAGAGAGAACATCCATGATCGCTAACAGCAAGCTATGCTAATAACTAGCTAGCCGTTCGTTCAGAAACGCATGTAAACAGCCGTGTGATCAGTGAGAACGTCAGTAAAATAAGGAGAGAGCTGCAGGTGCTTATGCAGAACTAGTGCGCGATTAAGTACACAGTGGGGATGATCCGCTGTGATGAAGAATATAACGAGATTAACAAGGTTGATAGCAAAACACTGTCGCAGCTGCCAGCACTGGCAGCATCACCTCCAGGCTAGCTAACTAGCCTGTCACATGACGCCTTCATGGTCCCTCGTTAAAAGTCTGCAGATGCACGTTCTCACCTCTCTCTCTCAAGAAGCGTCACGTGAGTGTGGCGTTTAAGGCCATCTGTCGCTACAAAATAAATAAACGGGGTGTATCATTCATTAGTATTGCTGGACAGACATGTAACTAACTTTGCAACTTTGCTGAGCCATCTTCTATGTGCTGTAACACAGTGCAGTTTCTATTTGACTGGTGTTTCTTTTTTACATGTTTGGGACAGGCAAATGTCTCAAAATGTTTTATTTTTTTGTAAAGATAATTTAATTTCAAATTGTTTTATTTTTTTAGTTTTAATATATTTTAAATTGTAACATATTTCATGTATGTTAATCTGTGATGTGTGAAACCGTGGTATTTTTGTCCAAGGTTATCATACCGTCAAAAACTCATGCCGGCACATCCCTAGATACCTAGTGGCAGTGGTGGCCCAACGGTTAGAGAAGCGAGCTTCAATCCCCGGGACCGGCAGGATAAATCTGGGTGGGGAAAGTGAAAAGGCAGCGCTTGCCCCTCCCTCATTACCACCACTGAGGTGCCCTTGAGCAAGGCCTTAACCCCAACTGCTCCAGTGGAGCTGATCAGTGGCCAGCAGATCAGACTGTGGTTGTACTGGTCAGCTTCCAGGTATGAATGTGTGTGTGAATGTGAACAGGGCACTCCTGAAAAAGAGAGCATTGCTCTCAGTGAGACTCCCCCTGTATAAATAAAGGTAAAAAAAAAAAAAAAACTCTTGTTTATTATATCGCAATCACAATCGCAATCGCAATATTGTCCACCCTAATCGCTAATCGCACCTTTTCCCCAAATCGTGCAGCACTACTGACCACTGACACCGGACCACTGGAGAACTGGTCGAGGAGCTGCTCAAACGCCTCCTTCTCCCTGCTCCTTCCCCACGAGATGATGGTACTGGAGGACAGCAAAGACAGGACACAGTGTCACAGTGCTGGATATACTAATTACACGTTACACCGCCACCTAGCGGCCTGGCATGCACACTACAGTGTTTTCAGTCACTTTTAGGGCACCGTCTGCACGTGATTCATTATCATACAACACTGTGTGTAAACGCAGAACCAAAGTCCAGAACACAACAGCAGTTTGCCATTTTATCCAGGGAGCGACGCCATGTAAACATGGCCTAAGTTTACATGCACGCAGGTGTGTGTGTGTGTGTGTGTGTGTGTGTGTGCGTGTGTGCCCCTTAAGTTCACATCCATCAGTCTTATGACATCACTGATGAGATCATCACTGTCTTACACGACTGCTTTTGTCCACAAGGGCTGCTAAAATCAACACAAAATGAAAGTTCCCCATAGCTGCTTTAAGAATGATAAGAATGATACTTTATTACTGTCACATTGCTACTGTAATATCCAACAAATAAATTCTACATTGCATATTTGCTCCGTATTGTACGAGTAAGATTGTGAAAAAAACACACATCTAGAAAACATGTAGCATTTTAGCCTAAATATTGCATTGCTGGGCTGTGTGTGTGTGTGTGTCTCTGTGTGTGTGTGTGTGTGCGTGCGTGCGTGCGTGTGTGTGTGTGTGTGTGCATGCGTGCTACCTGTGTTCTGCTGCTGGAATGGAGAAGCCAGCCATAGGACAGCTATAGTAGCGCTGTGCCATCAGCAGCCCTGCTACTGTATCTGTGCTGCAGAAATTCACCAGGTGAGCAGCCCCTCCTAATGCTGCTGACTAGAGAGAGAGAGACACAGAGAGAGAGAGACAGAGAGAGAGAGACAGAAAGAGAGACACAGAGAGAGAGACAGAAAGAGACAGAGAGAGACAGAGAGAGAGAGATAGACAGAGAGAGAGAGAGACAGAAAGAGAGACACAGAGAGAGAGAGAGAGAGAGAGAGAAATGAGCTCAACGCTGCACTTGACATTTCTGCACTGCAGTCTCATATCATGTCAGATTGACTTTATGTAAATATGAGCTGCTGACGAGGTAAAGCTGTTCAAGAATGGTGGCATTGTGGCAATACTACTGATGTGAAAATAATACAAATGATCAGTTATATTCACACTAAAGCTGTCTTCACACCGAGATATTTATTTTTCTCTCTGTCGCTCGATTCAACCCTTTGGAATCGCTCTGTCGCGGTGTTTAAATCGCTCGTCAACAGGCACAAGAATTGGCGGACATCTGGGGGCTATAACGTTGCGCAATGTCACGATGTTTGTCCACTACGAGCCACCGTATTGTTTACAAGCTAAGCCTATCAGCGTGCTCCTAACGCGAGCTCTATACCGGTAGTACAGACTTCACTTCATGTCAGCTGTCAGCCTGTCAATCAGCTGTCAATGTGGTTTGTTGCCACACAATAAACCAGCGGTTTGTTCCAAGCCAGTGTGATCCTTGACTCACTCTCACACGGCAGCCAATCAGCGTTGAACAGCGAGCGACTGTTGGCAGCAAAATTTCGCTCGAGTTGGGATATTTCATCTCGGGCTACAAGCTAATTTTCACCCTATCGCTCTGTCTCTGTCGCTCGGACGCCCAGCGATTTTTCTCCCGGGCGAATATACGCTCAATCGCTCGTTTGCATTGACTTTGTATGTAAACTCGATGCCAGCGAAAAACTTTAATAGGTTGGTGTGAACGCACCTTAAGACAACCACCTCTACTTATGCAAGAGATAAACAACAGCTGTGGCAGTTTGTTTATGGCTGATTTGAAAGTCACCTCTTGGCAACAATCAAGCTTATGATTGCCATGTTGGATGTGGGCATTCCAACCAGATACACATGTGAATAAGTTCTAAGTTGTAGCAACGAGATGTCGTCCCACTTTTCTTCTGATATATCGTTAAGAATGACGATTAGGTTGGCATCCAAGTTTCATTCCTAAAGACTAGAACAACTTCACCGCAGATATACAACAAGTGAACAGTTGACATCATGTCTGTCAAGAGCTTTGAGCCAAATGTGAAGAAATTCCATCATGGCGTTCCTGAGATATCGCATTAACGAGCTAGAAAATGGCATTCATGAGGTCACAGTGACCTTGAACTTTTGACCTTTGACGCCCCAAAATCGAATCAGTTCATCCTTGAGTCCAAGTGGACGTTTGTGGCAAATTCGAAGAAATTCCTTTAAGGCATACCTGAGATATCGTGTTATCGAGCATGAAACGGGCGGTCGTGAGATCACCGTGACCTCGAACTTTGACCACCAAATTCTAATCAGTTCACCCTTGGTCCAAGTGGATGTTTGAGGCAAATTCGAAGAAATTCCGTCAAGGCGTTACTTACTGAGATACCGTGTTAACGACCTTGAAAATGGCGTTTGTGAGCTCACAGTGACCTTGACCTTTCACCACCAAAATCTAATCTGTCATGTTTGGTTAGAATGGAACTAAAGACCTTGAACTAAAGATATTCACATTAATTTGAGCACAGTCAAAGGTTAAGAATGACATCAGAATCAGTATCACCCAAGTGTTCCTAAGAATAATGATATTCCCACGTCCACTGAATGCAGCATAAACTCCAGCCATATTGGCCAGGTGAGTGGGGGCAGTCGTATGGAAGGAGAAAGGAAAAGGTCAAAAACACCGGTAGAAAAATCGATATTGTTGACTGATGATTGATGTTGCAGCCATGCGTTTTGCTCATGAAAGACTTTGGCCTGTGACTGTCATTGGGTCCTGTTCATGTCAATATTGACATCAGTGATGTTGAGTACGACTAGTGAGAAGGAATGAAAGAAGCTCCTGCTGACCTCCTGTGAGGAGACTCCTCTGTAGCCGAAGTCGTGCAGTTTGAAGTCCAGACCTTCCAGGCTCCCTGAAGTGGCCTTCAGGTGCTTGGCCAGGATCTTCTTAAACTCCCTGGATATTGTGGCCACTGTGATGGGATACCACATCTGGACCAGCATGGTCTATCCTCAGCAAAGGGAGGGTTGGGGGGAAACAGGAATGAGGGGGAAGGGGCAAGAGAGGAGAAGGGGAGTTGTTGAGGAAAAGGACAGGAAAGAGATCAATACTTCTCATGCATCATGTCATAACTTCTCGTCTATGGGTGTGGCCACACCAAGCCTGTTTGATGGTTCAGCATAGGGCTGTGACGATGACCACATGACCGCGGTCATGTGACCGCAGTTATTATTATTATTATTATTTACGTTATTGTAATCTACTTTATTATATTATTTAGAGGTACACTGCCAAAATAAGTTCAGTAGGTTGTTATGAATTACAACATAATCCAAACAACTACAGGTCATAATTACCCCAAAACACAGTAATATGGGTGTAAGGAGACGGATGTGGACAAACCCAGTCTGGCTCAGTGACAGAGTCTTAACACTATGAAGACATTTCTGTGTTTAGTTTTACCTCGATGTAGTTGGTGAGCCAGAAGAAGTCGGGGTCTGTATTTTCCACGGTGAAGAGCACGTTCCCTCGTGGTATGACCCTGCCCTCAGGAACAGCTTTGATCCGGATGGGAAGACGACCATCGTATTTCTGCCAGCAGAAAGCACATTCACATCAGTTTAGTGTCGAGATGTATGATGAAGGATGAACACCTCTTTGTGTGAATGGGCTGTGTCTGTGTGATGGACAGATAGGTAGAACACTTTTAGGATACCTCTAGGAGTTTCCTCCAGCCTTCTTCATCGAATACAGTCTGTCTGAAGTGCATCTGGTAGAAGAGCTTGGCTTCCTGAATCTTCTCCTCTGTGACCACTGGGCCTGCAGAGAAGAAACAGAGTTACTACTGGACCCTCAACCATGGACAGAAAATACACAAGACTAGGGTTCAACCATTATTTGAAGTAGGGGTGTGTGCAACTAACGATTATTTTCATTATCGATTCAACTGTAGATTATTGTCTTGACTAATAATCGATTAGTTGTTTAGTCTATAAAATGTCACTAATCAACATTAACAGTGAGTCAGCTAGCAGCGTTTGTTTTGTTCGTTATATTTATTAGATTCTACAAAACCTTGGCTGCCAGATGGCAATTTGAGACGGGTTTTATCATTATCTTAGTTACATATCAATGTGCGCAGTCCGGTTTTGCAACATAATAACCTGGCACCATAGCAACATCACCTCCAAACATCTTCAGCTCCCACGTCATAGCTTTGGCTCCATTATGTTTGTAGGCAGGTATCTGCTGCTCACCTGCAGCTCCTCTGTGGTCCCTACTGCTACCTCTGCATTTTACACCTTTATGTACATTTGGGGTCTATGTATTTTTTAGTGGCCTAATTCTATTTTCCTCCCTCTCTGCTTCTCTCTCTCCTTTCCACTTTCCAGGCCTCGTTTATGCTGAAAGACGCACAGGCTGAGCTCTATATTCAGGTAGCAAAACATATATTTTTCTTTTTTGTCATTTTATTTTCTGTTTTACAAAGGAGAGATGGTAAACCAAGTCCTTTGTAAATGTTACATTGTATCTGCTGTTTCTTACCAGGAAAAGGGACAACGCCTTGTATACTAGGATGGATTTAGGAAATGACACTGCTGGTTCTTCCTTTATTCCATGCAGATGGTGGCGGAACAGCAGCAAGCTCTAGCATAATGTGAACTTACTGTATATCTATGCTGTATCACCGGGTTTGCTACCGGGCCCTGCATCTCGTAGCATACCGCGAGAGCTCCTCATCTTGTAGCATACCGCGAGAGCTCCTCATCTTGTAGCATACCGCGAGAGCTCCTCATCTTGTAGCATACCGCGAGAGCTCCTCATCTCGTAGCATACCGCGAGAGCTCCTCATCTTGTAGCATACCGCGAGAGCTCCTCATCTCGTAGCATACCGCGAGAGCTCCCCAGTTTTTCTGTCTTCCTTTCTTTTCTTTTTGAGAAATATCAGATTTTGAAAATCTACTTCCAGAGGCTGCAGCGTGTAGCGGGCTCAGATTTAAAGCCAGAGTGACGTTTCTGGTATCATATAAAACTAGAAGACCTAAGGCATCGATTGGCACCAACCGTGTCACACTAGCTTGTTAGCAAGGTGGCTAAATAATGCTCCAAATTTAGCGAGGGGAAGAAAAAAAAACATTTTCAAGGCGGTCCTCTTACACAGCCTATTGTTGGCGTGTGTGTGTGTGTGTGTGTGTGTGTGTGTGTGTGTGTGTGTGTGTGTGTGTGTGTAGCCTTATGTTGTTATTTAGCCTTTCTGATGCTACTGAATGGTTAAATCAGCACATTTTATTTTATGAGGAAACATTATTGTATCCGCAGTGGAAGTGGTCCGTGCGGAAATTTGGTTTGGTACATAGCGGTACTTGGTCTGAAAAGTTTGGGAACCCCTGAGTTAGAAAATGGGATAGTCCTAAAGAGAAGCAGATGCAGTAATGCCAGAATTATGTTTAAATTAGTTAGTTTAGTTCTAAAGCTTTAAACAGCACTTAAGGTATATATATATATAACCTATACATTTAATGTTTCGATAACAGTCTTCACCTACTGCAACTGGGAAGACGCTGCAACCATACACTTTGGATTCTGACTGCGAGGACTCCACCCCACCTCCACTGCACCGCATTTACACCTGGTTTTTAAATGTGACCTGTATCCGGATAAGTGATCTGGATAATGGTCACATTTAAAAACCAGGTGTAAATGGGGTGTGAAAGATCTGAACACAATGTGAGCCAGACTACCTCCAGATGTGGTCGGGAAGTTCTGATCACATCCTGATCACGATGCATTTACACCTGGCATTAACATGCATTTTTTTACATACCAGGCTGTTAACATATCCCTTGTAACTGGTAATACTTAGTTGATTTAAGGGGTAATAGTAATATTACCAGGTAAATACTTAGTAATTAGGGGACTGCAAAAGGAAGCGTTAGTGTATTTTGGGGGTTATGAACCCCAGAGATGGGAAGCAACTAAGTACAAATACTTTGTTACTGTACTTAGTAGGATTTTCAGGTATCTGTAATCTATTTTACTTTTACTCCCTACATTTTAACACACATATCTGTACTTTCTACTCCTTACATGTTCAAAACAGGCTATTAGTTTAGTTTTAAAGCACGACAGATAAAAACGGTGTAATGTTGTTTGTCTCTCTTGTCTCCTGCTCTCCCAGCTTTCGTGCATTATGTGCACCCTTTTTGTGAACAACCATATCACAAAAATTATTAATCAAAGTATAGTATTTATACATCTTAAAACATGTTTGGAGGGGATCGTTTAAGTTTAATAGTCTTATAATTATATTAATGTGATGTGAGTTTCATTTAGCTTTGCACAGTAACAGCCGGTAGAAATACTTTTTTACTTTGATACTTTATTACATTTCAGAGCCTGTACTTTTTTTTAACTTTTACAAAACAAGTTGAATCAGTACTTCTACTTTTACCAGTCTTTTTTTTTTATGACCGGGAAGATCTCTTTCTCGATGGACGTCGGCCTGAGCTACACACACACACACACACACGCGCGCGCGTGCGCACGTATACACACGCATGCATGCACGCAAGCACATACACACGCATACACACACACGTACACGCACACGCACACGCACACACACACACACACACACACACACACAGACAGTCAGACTTAGGGCGACCAGATCCCAGCAAACGAAATGTGGGACAAAGAGTACGTTTATGTGGGACACATTACCGATGCTTTGAGGTAGTCTAAAACTTCGATATATTGTCTAACTTACAAAAAATATACATTTCTATTCACCCCTCTCTATGCTTTGCCCTCTGGTTGATTCACACAATCTGCAAATAAAAACATAAATTATTTTATTTGAATGCAACTTTTGAAACTCCCACACTGGGTAAATGTTTTCACTTTTTTGCATTTTCACACCCCAAGAATGCCGTTCCCGTGTAAAAGGAAGGCACTAACGCTAAAAAGGTTTGCTGTTTTATGCAGGGAGCGTTGCTGTGTAAACAGGGCCTCAGTTTGTCAGAGCTGCCTACATAGTGTGCTGTGCTCTGTGTGTGTGTGTGTGTGTGTGTGTGTGTGTGTGTGTGTGTGTGTGTGTGTGTGTGTGTGTGTGTGTGTGTGTGTGTGTGTGTGTACCTGGATCCTGCTGAGCATGCTGGGATTGAAGATGTACATGCCGGCGTTGATCTTGTTGGAGACGAAGACCTGAGGCTTCTCCACGAAGCGCTGGATCCTCCCGGCGCCAGGCTCGTACACCACCACACCGTACTTAGAGGGCTCCTCCACCCGCGTCACCTGCACACACACACACACACACACACACACACACACACACACAAGTCACCCCACCGGCACACAGTTTAATCACTTTTTTATATCACTGGATGATAAATATTAGGAAAATTGTCTGTATGTCTGTCTCTCCCCATCTGTATGTCTGTCAGTCTGTCTCTCCCCATCTGTATGTCTGTCAGTCTGTCTCTCCCCATCTGTCTGTCTGTCAGTCTGTCTCTCCCCATCTGTATGTCTGTCTCTCCCCATCTGTCAGTCTCTCCTCGTCTGTAAGTCTGTCTGTCTGTCTGTCTGTCTCTCCTCGTCTGTAAGTCTGTCTGTCTGTCTGTCAGTCTCTCCTCGTCTGTAAGTCTGTCTGTCTGTCTCTCACCACGATGGTCCCCTCTCTGCCGTGGCTCTGGTGGAACTGCAGCATGTGTGTGAAGGGGAAGTCACAGATGACGTCGGAGTTCAGGACGAAGAACGGCTCGTTGTCCACGGTCAGCAGCTCTCTGGCCAGCGCCAGGGGACCGGCTACACACACACACACACACACACACACACACACACACACGCACACACACACACACACACACACACACACACACACACACACACACACACACGATGTTTTCCCCAAACTTTTGAAAATGACCAACATGGTTTGATTGTCTGAGGAAGTTCCC
Source organism: Poromitra crassiceps (assembly GCF_964638095.1). Lineage (NCBI taxonomy): Eukaryota > Metazoa > Chordata > Actinopteri > Beryciformes > Melamphaidae > Poromitra > Poromitra crassiceps. The sequence goes on along the minus strand of NC_139635.1, from coordinate 26,513,260 downwards.
GCACAAAACTTGCAGGTTCCTCTAATGAGAACTAGCAACTCTACAGAAGCTCACAGACAACTATTAAAGAGAGAGAGAGGCTTCAGGCTTGAATGTGTGAGTAGGGATGCAGCGGTTTCCGATTTGAAGGTATACCGCGGTTTGAAAAAGCCACGGTATCAAAACCACTAAATTTTGCCTTCATACCTTCTCCACGGTATCAGCTGTTTCCCTGAGAGAAAGTGCCTGGGGTCCCTTGCAGAGACAGAGTGCAGTTACGCGGCCCCTCCCCCCTGCTGCATGTGTGTGTAGAGAGCAATCAGTAATCAAGGAGTCATCATAGAGTGCGTTTACATGCACACCAATAAACTGTTTATTAGCGGATTTCTGAGTTACCTGATTATTCAAGTGGTCATGTAAACAGCATACACCGATAAGCTTTATCCGTTTATGGTCATAAACGGGTTATGAATAAACCGATAAACACACCTAGGTTTCTGGGCAATAATCGGTGTTCTCTCTGCATGTATACAGCATAACCAGCTTTCTTTCGGGTTTATACATCTGCGCATGTACACGTTGCGGGAGAGAGAGGCAGCTGGAGACGCGCGCTGCTCACTCACTCACTCACTGGCCCCTTTCTGCTTCTTCTCCCCGGCCATGGCGCACCACAGCCGGCTTGATGAGATGAAGGTGAGCAGCACGGAGCTCCTGCAACAGGCGTTTCCCGACCTGCTGCCTCCCCGTTGCTGCACTGCTATGTTGTAATGTGGATACAGGAGATGACGAATATTTGTCTTGAATTGCGAATAGAACGACGCATTAATAAAACGCATTGGACTCAGTGTGCAAGCCGTGATCTGTGTGTGACGGGTTTTTTCAGATGACGGATTAAAAAGATTTATACGAACAAAACGTAGCCTACTCAGCTGTTCAAAACACAAGTTATCCGCCACTAAAGACCTTAATTCGCTCAGTTTTCTGACAGCTATTTAAATTCAGTTGGGTCAAGATCTGTATCGTTCATGTTATTTGACGTGCTTCAGTCGCCTGCCTGTCTCTGTGCGCTTGGTAAAGTTGGAAATATATGACAGATTCACACTTCCAAAGCGACGCCTCCCGACAACGAGATACAAACTAATTTTCACCTAAACCATCCTCCGAGCCAGACAAGAAGTAATGAAAATGTGATTTTGCATTTTGCAACTTCTTTTGTTGTTTTATTGCGGAATTACCGCTGCCTTCTGGAGAGAAATCCGACTAATTGACTGAATCATGTAAACCCGGGTTTTTCCTATTGTCGGATTATTAAAGTGCATGTAAACGCAGAAATCAGATTATTGCCATAAACTGATTATTCTCAGTTATCCGTTTATTGTCTGCATGTAAACGCACTCATTGTTGTGAGTGACAATGGCTGCCAGAGATGTTGGTTTCACTTTCATGTGACTCATTAAGCTGCGTTCAGAATCGTTCACTCATTCACTCACTATTCCCCATGTAGTGTTGTAGTGATGGGGAACGACCAAATTAGTTTTCACTAAATTGTGTTTAAGAACCCCCCGAACTTTTTCCCCCGTCAAAAAAGGACAAAATCGGTAGTGTGGGACTATTTTGGTTATCAGAAAAACACGGATGGCCAGGGCTTACAGGAGGAAGGACAGCCGACATGCAAGACATGCATGAGTGGCTGCACTAGGAGGCAATACCTCAATCATGATAGCCCATCTGAGAGAACACCACCCGTCCTCATTTGCAAAATTCAAGGTACGTTAACGTTAAATAATAATAATAATAATAGATGGGGCTTATATAGCGCTTTTCCATAGCTCAAAGACGCTTTACAGTAGGCTACACAAAAACTAAACACTGGGGGGGGGGGGGGCGGGGGGAGACGTTAGTGAACATATAACGACAGAGATTACACTAAACACTGAGTACTATGTGGGGGGGGGGGGGCGATAGTGGTGGGACAAGACAGTAGACAGAGACAGCACACAAGCAAGGATGGGGGGAGGGAGCAGAGGGACTAAGAGAAGGCGGTGGAAAAGAGATGGGTTTTGAGGCGGGAGTGGAAGACTGTGAGGGACTCTGATGTTCTGATTTCTTGGGGGAGGGCGTTCCAGAGTCTGGGAGCTGCCCGAGAGAAAGCTCTGTCCCCAAAGCTGCGGAGTTTGGACTTGGGGGTGGAAAGGAGGTTGGCTGAGGAGGATCTGAGGGACCGGGAGGGTTGGTAGGGGGAGAGGAGGTCTTGCTTCATCATACATCACATCGGACATAACGCTAAACCATTTCCACCGGCAGGTTTGAGGAGTAGCTAACATTAACGTCAGATAAACACTCATGATGACTCATCATAGGCTATCGTTAACATGGCGAATTAGCATCAGCTGACTAACGTTAACGTAACGTTACTTCTTGACTGAGTGATCACGTCTTGTGTAGGCCAGGCTGGCCAGCGCCTCGTTATCAAAAACACATTGCACTGAAGAGAAGTAACGTTCAAGACTCCTCCAACCTGCCAGTGAATTGAGGCACAAACAGTGTGTGTGTGTGTGTGTGTGTGAGAGAGAGAGAGAGAGGGGGAAAAGACAAGCGCTCAGCACAGGGGCAGAGGCTAATGTGTGAGACAGAGGGAGAGGGGGGTGTGTGAGTGGGGGTGTGCGCTGTGCGCCATCAACATTGAAACAATCATTTGTGTCCACTGTCCAGTGCAGTCAGTGTCCATCCGATTTTTACAAAAGATAAGCATCTATTTGATATTATGTGTTTTAGTTTTACATAAAATTAGATTAAATAAATCGTCATTTATGATAAGTAAGAATAGTACTGTTATATATCCAAGCACACACACATTCGCAACAGTTAACTGTCATTACAGATGTAGGTTACATTAACATGTATTTTTTCTTTTTTTAGGCTAGCAGTAGTACTGGCACCAGCGGAGGGGTATCCACATCAACAGCTGCAGAGACCAGCCAACAATTCAACATGCATTTGAGAAACAAATGGCCTATGCACCCAAATCCAAACCATGCCAAATAATTAAATGATGCTGTGGCATACTTCATTGCCAAAGATATTTTTGTCATCATGGTCCCCATTCAACTATCATTTTGTTCATGGTAAAAATTAAAATTGTATGTTTTTTTTGTGCCATATTTGACAAGAATACATAAAAGGGCCGCGATACCGTGATAATTTTCTCCAAGGTTATCATACCGTCAAAAAATCATACCGCTGCATCTGAGTATAGTATAGTATAGTATATATACTATACTATAGTTTAGTAAAATTAATATCAAAATAACTTTTCTATTCTTGCACAAAATAGATAAATTCAAGCACTTTCAATGACCCATATCTATTCATGTCTATTTTCAAAAAGTTGCAAGGCCTCGAGCGCTCACCTGTTCCCAGAGGCTCCTTCTCATGAGACAGAGAGATACGGATCCCAAGCTGAGGAGAAAACAGCTCATCTGATCAGTCTGGACATGACCTCCACTACTAATACCACATATTATAATCATCAGCACTACTGATTCTACATATCATAATAATAATCACCTTATTTTTCTTTCAGAATAAAAGCAAATGTCATCCACATAAAAGCAGGTCCGCCTGCAACTAACGATTCTTTTCATTGTGGATTATTTCCTCACAGTGTTTCCCACAGGATTTGGAGAGATTGTGGTGGGTTGATCTCACACACACTAGGGGGGTCCGGGGGCCAGATTGAGTGCACTTTGAGAGCAAAATATAGAGGCTAGCTCTATGAAGGACTACACACTCATTACATTAATATCCTCTTTACTGTTCTGTGGCATTACAATAATAAAAAAATAAATGTCTTCCTATAGTATATTCTGCACACAGGTCATTATATTGTAGAATACTGCTTGCTTAAATACAATGGCCCGTCTATACCAAAACTGTCAGGGAAGAACTCAAGCACAAACTAACATTTGTAGACATAAACAAAAGTCAAATAAAATAAAGGGAATTTCCTAACTTTGATTGGAATAATGTGTTCAGCCAAGACAATACTTATACAGCCCAAGCCCTAAAGCAGGAGTCACTTTGCATTGCTTTGACACAAAATGCACTCAGTGGTCAGGCCTGTCCAGGCAGCCATGTGTGTGACTCACTCTCTGCTCCTGGACTCTCATCTCTCTCTCCAGCAGGTCCGACATGTAGCTGACCACTAGGACCACGTGATCCACACCGGCCTGGGCGCGCGCGCGCGCGCGCACGCACACACACACACACACACACACACACACACACACACAAACTATTGTGAATAAAAGTGAAATGTCAACAAAAATACAATCAAAATATTAATTTCACTTAATTCACTTCACTCACACTTAGGCTACGTTCACACAGCCATGCTTAGTGCTTGAATCTAATCTTTTCCCCCCTAAGTGACTCAGGTCAGTCTTTTTCATGACTGTGTGAACAGTACAAGTCACATTGAAAGTGACTTTTTTAAAGATGACCTGGGCTACTTTCAAATGTGGAAAAACATCAGATTTGAATCTGATGTTTTGGAACAGACATCTGGCCCATATCTGACTTAAAGGAGAATTTCGTTTTTTTTTAACCTGGAGCCATTTCCTGGCATTAATTATGAATTGGCCACTCACCTAGCGATGTCTGCAGCGTTTCTGGGCGTCCTAGCGTTGTTTTGAGATCAATATCGTCCAAGTCAGTGTAAAATGGAGTTGATTTGGGGCCAAGTGGTAGCCTGTATTTCCTGCATCTAAATAGCTATTTTTCTTCCCGTTTTCGCCACATATCGCCATAATCAGATCCGTCAACATCCAGCCGAGTGTTATTTCACCCCAGGCTGTTTCCTGGACTGCACACGGATCAAATTACCTCAAACGTGATCTAGGTCACCAAGTCTCGTGAAGTCCCGCGATACTTTCCTGTCGACTGGCCAAATACAGGCAGGACGCTTTGCGGTCGTGGTTTTAGCGTAACCTATGTGGGGTTTGGCGTAACCTATGTGGGATTCGAAATAACGAAGGTTATGCCAAACCCCACATAGGTTACGCCAAACCCCACATAGGTTACGCTAAAACCACGACCGCAAAGCGTCCTGCCTGTATTTGGCCAGTCGACAGGAAAGTATCGCGGGACTTCACGAGACTTGGTGACCTAGATCACGTTTGAGGTAATTTGATCCGTGTGCAGTCCAGGAAACAGCCTGGGGTGAAATAACACTCGGCTGGATGTTGACGGATCTGATTATGGCGATATGTGGCGAAAACGGGAAGAAAAATAGCTATTTAGATGCAGGAAATACAGGCTACCACTTGGCCCCAAATCAACTCCATTTTACACTGACTTGGACGATATTGATCTCAAAACAACGCTGGGACGCCCAGAAACGCTGCAGACATCGCTAGGTGAGTGGCCAATTCATAATTAATGCCAGGAAATGGCTCCAGGTTCAAAAAAACCGAAATTCTCCTTTAATGCTTCAATGTGACTTTTACGTCATTCCAGAGCGACATTCGTCACTATTCTGCACTGGTGGGAGGAGGGAGGACCAAGCAGGTAGATTGTGATTACAAACATGGAGGACAGCTGTGAGGGAGCTAATCAGTGGAGGGACAGTGAGGTTTTAGACCTTATAAGTATTTGCAAGAAGTAGCAGCTATTGCTCCACAGAAAGCCATCATTAAAATGTTTTCTAAAGGCTCTCTTTCTCCTCCTCCTCGCTGTCATCTGCACCCGTATCCGCTGGCTTCCACTGCACAATAACTTGTAAATTGAACCGTAAACAACAGATGAAACAACATCGTCAGTTACCTCCATGTTCACTGCTGTCTTCTTCCGGGTTTATGTAGAACAGCAGTGTGCTGCATGTGACTTTATTGTTGTTCTTCTGCACATGCGGGTCACTTCAGGTCCACGACCTGTTCACACTGGAGTCTGATATGGGCCACTTTTAAAAAGTCTGTGTGAACAGCCACACAAAAAATCAGATGTGAGCACCAAGTCAGATTCAAGCACTAAGGATGGCTGTGTGAACGTAGCCTTATAGACACTATACATACAGGTATATGCATGATTATATATAAACGTATAAACGATTGAATCTGCGCTTCCACAGTTACAGATGCTAACGTACGTTGTACGTTCCGATCACCCTTATTTTACTGCTTCTGCTTGTACTCTCTAGTCTCTATTTGCTTACCTTTATGCAGTGTTTATAACTGGTTTGCTGGGGGGAGGGGTGCTCTAAATATCCCCAAATGTTCTTGTCTCGACTTGTTTCAGTGAGAGAAAATCAAGCTAGCAAGCTAAACATGTTTAACTTCTTATACGTACTTCACAATAAAATTGTACCGTTTGTCAGTGGACATAGTTGGGTTTGTTTGAAGTGGGGTCCTATCAGCTAGTTCGATACACTAACTTAATTAGGTACAGTGTTCAGGAGGCTGGGCACAGCGTGTAACGAGACCCGACACTCAGAGCAGCAGCCAAACCAGCTTTTTCTCTGTAAGTACGTGGGGTCAAGAACTAAAACGTAATTTAGCACCTAAAACAACGCCCACCTAAACAAATCGATATCTGTGTACATGCACGCTCTATTTTGACAATTTTCAGCGCTTTACTTTTCCGCCAAACAGCAGTTTCATTCGGCACTGCTTTTTCTCCCAACCGTACAACTACCGTATTCCTCCGCTAAAAGCCTGCACAGAGCGCTGGATTACTCCGCAGATCAGCTGTTATTTTGGGTTATTTTATTTCTCCCAGTTTGTTAGTGAAGACACAACAAATATAATACACGAACGAAAATATGAGTGATTTTGATAGCGAGGATGATATGCCATTCACCTTGATGACAAGAGGATACAATTATGAACCAGAGAGAGTAATATACAGAAGAGGAACTTTTGCAGAGAGTGAACAGGCAGAAAGAGAGATGCGAGGAACTGCCTGCTGCCTAAATGCCGGTGTCCTCCAGAACTTTTTCACCATTCCCAGGATAAATTGTGGAAAACGTCCCAGACCAGAGAGGCCAGGTGACTTGTTGTCTCTAAAGTAAGTCAGTGTTTTATCTCTCTTCTAAGCCTTCCTGTTTTGTAAACCGCGGCTCTGTGCTCTGTCCAGGCTTTTAGCGGAGGAATACGGTAGTTGTACGGTTGGGAGAAAAAGCAGTGCCGAATGAAACTGCTGTTTGGCGGAAAAGTAAAGCGCTGAAAATTGTCAAAATAGAGCGTGCATGTACACAGATATCGATTTGTTTAGGTGGGCGTTGTTTTAGGTGGCTAAATTACGTTTTAGTTCTTGACCCCACGTACTTACAGAGAAAAAGCTGGTTTGGCTGCTGCTCTGAGTGTCGGGTCTCGTTACACGCTGCGCCCAGCCTCCAGAACACTGCACCTAATTCAGTTAGTGTATCAAACTAGCTGATAGGACCCCACTTCAAACAAACCCAACTATCCCTTTAAGGTAAAAAATGGGGGTTTAACTCTTTTTTATTTATATTTTAATCCTCTTTTTATACAATGTTTTATTTCCTCTCACACCTTCATAGCCAAAAAGAATCCATCCAGATGTTGTTTATAGATTGTCTTTGTGATGTTGCGAATTGTGATGTTGCGAATTGCGATGAGCTCACCGTGACCAGCGCCTCCACCTGGTGCAGTAGGATGGGCTTGTTGCAGAACTCCACCAGCGGTTTGGGCGCTCAGTGTGAGGGGGCGGAGCCTCGTGCCATACCCGCCGACCAGGATCAGAGCCTTCATGCTGCTGCCGTTAGCAACCGGGGATGGGATGACCAACCGTTACTGGGATGACCAACCGCGGGTCATCAATACAGGAGCCCAACCTGGAGCTGACCAGGACAGAGGAGAGTCAGTGAGACACAGTCTGTCTGTCTGTCTGTCTGTAAGAATGTCATTATGTCTATTTTTTAAGATAGCTTATCTACAAGACACCTAGACTATCCTAAGAGCCTAAAAAGTGCTACTAATATGCCATATTTCGGAGAGGAGAAGCTTCCTAGTGCCGACAGGAACCTTGGGAGTTTGAGTATTTCATGACGTTTTGCTTCCCAGGTGCGCTGGATTTGATCACTGACTGAGCCGCCGTCTCCATGTGACTGCATGTGTTTGCTTGCTGCGTGCAAGCGGCGCACCATGATAGTGAGATCAAACACACCCTGCTGTAAATTCAGCACAGGCTGTGGAAAGACTGCTTTTAAACGGTTGTTTCACACAGACAGCAGTATTATTTTAACTGCCCCGGCTAAATTACTGGCTTCCGTAGGAGGACTATCATATCTTCGGATCTGCAATCGGACATCGGAGACAGGTGGGAGAGCGTTTTGAACAGCCGTTCACAGCCCCTATTGCCTTATGGAAGTGGGTGTGATGCTAGGACTGTACGAGTGTATATGGAGTACAGTAGTAGCATCACTTATGGGGCTAGGGGGTGAGTACATAACGACTGCATTTTGATTTTTGGGTGAACTTATCCTTAAGGCAGCAGTTGCTGCTAAAAGCTGGAGACTTCTGAAGTCTACTCTGTTATTTCCACTTAACACATGTCTTTGTGTGTGTGTGTGTGTGTGTGTGTGTGTGTGTGTGTGTGTGTGTGTGTGTGTGTGTGTGTGTGTGTGTGTATCTAACCTATTTAATCAATGTACACTGATGGAATAAATACTATTCTATATTGCACATATTATTATTATATACATATCAATTTATTAGTGGTACTTTTTAGGGTCTTAGGATAGTCTACTACAGTCTTGTAGGTTACTAACAGTATCTGCTTGGTGTCTGTGCCCCTATTCTCAAGCTTCAGATAGCTTACCGGGGTGTATGATTGTACTTGTGAATAAACTGAACTGTCTGACGGATGAATGGGAGCAGGTGTTTTTAGCATGCAGCTAGCCAGTGGTTTACTTGTCTCTCCCACAGACACACACACAACAGATTGATGGTAAGAGTAACGTGAAGTCTTTGAGCTCCGACCCAAATAAACATAGTGATTCCAGCTAGGCTAGCTAAGCTAAGCTAAGCTAAGGCTGACTTGCAGCAAAGTTCCCCACAGTGCTCTGGCTGACTGAGGAAGAAGAGGCGGAAACTCACAGACAGTTGACAGCCAGACTCTCTGGCTGCACCTGGACGACGTGAAACTCTCATAAAGACGTATAAATAGAACTCTGGAGCAGCTGAGTGAACTGAAATCAACTGTACTGAACTGAATGACACGTCGTTTCTGACACTCGACCCAGATCCGTGTTCCGTTTCCTGCACGAGTGACACAGCCACTTCCTGTCAAGAGTTCCAAAATAAGTAAAAGGGACTTCTACCAGATACGTTTAAATTATCCGTCTCTACTTCTACGTGACTTTTACACACAAGACACACAACGTTATCATTTTAGTCTACTTTAACTCTAATTATTTCACTGAATATTTTAAAAAATCTCTCTGGGTCTGTCCTCACTGAGGTCATGGGCGCAACATAATTAGGGGAGTTGGTCCTGGGAGCCACATTGACATTGTGTGACATGTCACCAAGACCCCAGGAACAGCTCTGGGCCATCATGGCTCTGGCCACTAGTAGGTGGTACTGGTACGCCTTCATCGGAAACAGGCAGGGTGACAAAATCACTTGTGAACGGAGGCCAACAAAACCTAACCTCTCCCACCCCCACGCCTAAACCTAAGGTCGGCATTGCGGGTGGTCGGCATAGCGGGTGGACACCATTTGGAAAAAAAAGGGGAACATAGGACCTGGGGAACATAGGGATGACCCCCTCTCAGCTCTCACGCACGGGCGTGTGGCGTGTGCGCGATTTCGCTACGAGATGTGAGTTGATGGGCCAATCATAAATATGTGCATCTTTGATGGGCCAATCATAAATATGTGCATCTTTCAAATCTGAGCGGAGACTATAAAAGACACGGGGTCATCCCTATGTTCCGCACTCGACGGTTTTCTCTTAAGAAGTCAGACGGGTATTTTGACACGGAGCAACACCTCTTTCTTTACTTGAAGAGCACTGTATCGATTTTCACTCTCATCATGAAGAACCAGCAGCAGGTAGGCAGAAACACATTTCACGGCAATTTGGGGATGACATAAAACAAGTATTGTTTTGAAATGAACGACACACAAACGGGGTTTGATGAACAGGTGTTTGATGTCAGTCAGGTAACGTTAGCTACATTAACTTTGCCAGTTCTAGTTTGCCAGTAAGTTTGTTACCACAACAATATCCTTAGCTAACGCTAACTTTCTGACAGGAAACTTAGCAATTTTGTGGTGCGTTAGAGCCGATCCCCAGTCGGCCGACACAGCAGCCATCTTTGCTCCAGGTACTGTAGGCTACAGTCAGTCGTTGCCGTTACGGAGCCTCGTTTGAAACTAATGCCAGTTAGCTTGTTGTGTTGAACTCACTTAGCTTGCTAAACGGAATGTACCCAAGAATATGGATAGTTGGTGACGTTATTTTGCACAAGTCCGTATTTTTCGCACATTTAAAAAATAACGAACAGAGAAGCAGCGAGTTTTGCACCCCCCGCCAAATGCATCCCACCTCACGGGAGCGTATATTGTAATGATTTATACGGAAACTTAAACTGTTAAATGATATAATTGTCTGGGGCAGACGTGATCTCCAGGCCAGTGGGTGTGTCCTGGCTCATGGGGACCGACTAGATGCATCAAATCCACATCGAGGTGACTTCCATGCTGGGGGGTCTCTTCTGACTCATGCAGGCCGATTTTGGTGCTTAAAATCTGGCTACAGGTGACCTCAGAGGCGGTACTTGAACCAGGCCGAACAGGCAGCCGCCTGGAGCCTAGTCCACTAGAGGGCCTCGCAGACTTGAGCATTTATTTTTTAGTATCTCCCGAGTCCGTGCATCTGTGACGAAGGACTAGTCCAGACATGCCCACCCCCCCTCCCCCCCCCCCCCTTCCCCCCCCCCCCTTCCTCTGATGCCGCAGGAGACCAGCAGCCAGCAGAGCAGAAACGAAACTTAACTGCATGAAAGTAGAAAGTGCGCTGCTGGTTAGAGAGTAGAAAGTGCACTGCTGGTCGAATAGTCCAGTAAAAATGTCACTTGACCTCACACTAATTGCAACAAAACCAAACTCAGCTGATTTTGTATCCTCAATATGTCCTCAATGAAGGAAAAAAAGTGTTAAGGAAATGTATGAAGGGAAATTTTTGAAAATGACCCATATGATGCTACCAAAAACGTTTATTTATTTATTTTTTAACATTTTATTTTATTTTTTATTTTTTTTATTTTCTCCTTGAAGCAAAAAACACATAAGTGATGAGATTTATGGCACATAAAAAAAAAAAAGGCTTCCATAGGCTTCCATAGGCTACCATCATATTTAGGTCATTTTCAAAACTTTCCCTTCATACATTTCCTTAACACTTTTTTTCCTTCATTGAGGACATATTGAGGATACAAAATCAGTTGAGTTTGGTTTTGTTGCAATTAGTGTGAGGTTGACCCACATATTTGCGTAAAATGCCTGGACTAGAAGAGCTTTGCTAATGTTTACAGAGTGGACTCTATTGGTAGTTTTGCTGATCCAGTTGCTGGTTTTTTTTGTTGTTATATGTTGCTGTGGGTCCAAGGAACAAGTGAGTGTTATTATTTGTTGTTGTCTGTGTGGAATGACGTTTATACTGTGTTCTACATGCGGTGGATTCGTCCGCCATGTGGCTCCTTGTTCATGCTAAATTGCAGTGCCCGTTCACTGTCCACTGATAGTGCCTTCATTTGAATTATTGATGTTTCTTTGTATTGTGCAAGTGCCTTATTGTTTACTTATTATTTACACATTGATGTTTATTTGTAGATTGATGTTGAGTTGAATGAGTGATCCTACTTTTCAGATAGGTTTAACGTTGAAGGATACGTTCATATCAAATTACATAGCGCCCTGGCTATGTAATTTGATATGAACGTATCCTTCAACGTTACATAGCCTGGATGCTTCCAGGCTATGTAATTTGATATGAACGTATCCTTCAATCCTTAAACCTATCTGAAAAGTAGGCTACTAATGATAGAATAACGCTCATTCATCCATTTAATAAAACAATGTTAGCATGGAAACGTCATAGCACCTACAAGTGGCCAATATCTACTTACAGCTAACTGACGATGTCAGCAATGTTAGCGCTACTAAAGTTGTCAGATTACAAATTAATCGTGTTAGATTGATTCATGATTAACATGCAAAAATCACGATAAGTGAAGTTAATATGACGGCGGAGCAAGCACTGCACAGATAGCAAGTCTATGTACACAGTAACGTTGCACCCTAATTTACCTTGAATATCGTGGATGTACCCTTCAATCCAGTTACTGTAGCCCTTCTTTTGAATCATTATGGGGATGTTGACGTTGTCATCTGCCCATTTATCAATTTGATCAAAAGAAATTGGTGGAACAGAACTCAGGTTTTGGGACCACCGCTCCATTGTTTACATGGGTTGTAACGCAGGCTCAGACGCGTTGCCACCCTGTGCGATGACGTAATCCAAGATGGCCGCGCTGTGAATAAGGTCTATGGTATGCGCCAGGCATGGAAGGTGGATCCATGTTGTGATTTTGATAGCCCTGGTCATATTGGAGGCATTGTCGGTTATGCAGCAAACCACTTTATTCTCCACTCCCCATTCTTTTGCCACTCTGAGCAGGTTTTCAGCCAGGTTGTCTCCTGTGTGCCGGTCAAGTGGGCTGTTACTGCCATGAATGGGGTTGTAGCCCTTGATGTCCAGCAATCTGTTGTTAAGCAAACTGCTGACAATTTAGACAGTCTCTCCTTCAGTGATGCTGCTTCTCTCTGATCAATGTTTGACACTGTCTTGGTTACTGTCTTCCTTGATGGAAGAGTGTAGGAAGGGTTAAGAGCTTTGCAGAATCGCTCAAATCCTTTGTCGTCTACAATTCTGTATGGCTGGAAGTCAGTGGCAATCATTTTAGCAAGCTCTTCATCTATCTTCCCCTGTCTCAATGGGGTTATGATGACAGGTGCTGCATAATCATGGAGAGATGTCTGTCTTGTTTTTGGTATTGTGCCTGTGGTTCTTGGTGCCTGGGCAGGCAGAGATGTAGACCCAGTTCTATTTTCAGACTGAGAGGTAGATGCAGCATGGGTGTGACTGACGGTGGATGACTGACTTGTAGTACTACCTGATGATGTGGGAGTGGTTTCAGCAGTAGTATTGTAGTACTACCTGATGATGTGGGAGTGGTTTCAGCAGTAGTATTGATGATGTGGGAGTGGTTTCAGCAGTAGTATAGACCAGAACTGCAACGCGTCATCGCACTGCACCGCGCCCCTTTTTGGGGGAATGCGGAAATCCTCTTTGACTCAGGCTGAACGGACATGACGACAGTCCAGTCAACCTTAATTTATTCATATATCTCGACCGTTCAGGTTCGGGCAAGGTCGCAAAATAATTAGTAGACATGTTTATCAAACCAAAAAAACACTTGAACCCGAAATTAATGAATTGGTATTTTGTCTATGCTAGCTAAAAACATGGCAAAAATACCATCACAACAACGCTATTCATTCTTTCTATCCCCCAAAAAGGGGCGCGGCCTTGACACTTTGGATGTGCAGTTCTGGTCTATTGATGATGTGGGAGTGGTTTCAGCAGTAGTACCTGATGATGTGGGAGTGGTTTCAGCAGTAGTACCTGATGATGTGGGAGTGGTTTCAGCAGTAGTACCTGATGATGTGGGAGTGGTTTCAGCAGTAGTATTGATGATGTGGGAGTGGTTTCAGCAGTAGTACCTGATGATGTGGGAGTGGTTTCAGCAGTAGTACCTGATGATGTGGGAGTGGTTTCAGCAGTAGTATTGAGGATGTGGGAGTGGTTTCAGCAGTAGTATTGATGATGTGGGAGTGGTTTCAGCAGTAGTATTGATGATGTGGGAGTGGTTTCAGCAGTAGTACCTGATGATGTGGGAGTGGTTTCAGCAGTAGTACCTGATGATGTGGGAGTGGTTTCAGCAGTAGTATTGATGATGTGGGAGTGGTTTCAGCAGTAGTATTGTAGTACTACCTGATGATGTGGGAGTGGTTTCAGCAGTAGTATTGATGATGTGGGAGTGGTTTCAGCAGTAGTATTGATGATGTGGGAGTGGTTTCAGCAGTAGTATTGATGATGTGGGAGTGGTTTCAGCAGTAGTATTGTAGTACTACCTGATGATGTGGGAGTGGTTTCAGCAGTAGTATTGTAGTACTACCTGAAGATGTGGGAGTGGTTTCAGCAGTAGTATTGTAGTACTACCTGATGATGTGGGAGTGGTTTCAGCAGTAGTATTGATGATGTGGGAGTGGTTTCAGCAGTAGTATTGTGATGATGTGGGAGTGGTTTCAGCAGTAGTATTGATGATGTGGGAGTGGTTTCAGCAGTAGTATTGTGATGATGTGGGAGTGGTTTCAGCAGTAGTATTGTGATGATGTGGGAGTGGTTTCAGCAGTAGTATTGTGATGATGTGGGAGTGGTTTCAGCAGTAGTATTGTGATGATGTGGGAGTGGTTTCAGCAGTAGTATTGATGATGTGGGAGTGGTTTCAGCAGTAGTATTGTGATGATGTGGGAGTGGTTTCAGCAGTAGTATTGATGATGTGGGAGTGGTTTCAGCAGTAGTATTGTGATGATGTGGGAGTGGTTTCAGCAGTAGTATTGATGATGTGGGAGTGGTTTCAGCAGTAGTATTGATGATGTGGGAGTGGTTTCAGCAGTAGTATTGTGATGATGTGGGAGTGGTTTCAGCAGTAGTATTGATGATGTGGGAGTTGTTTCAGCAGTAGTATTGTGATGATGTGGGAGTGGTTTCAGCAGTAGTATTGATGATGTGGGAGTGGTTTCAGCAGTAGTATTGTGATGATGTGGGAGTGGTTTCAGCAGTAGTATTGATGATGTGGGAGTGGTTTCAGCAGTAGTATTGATGATGTGGGAGTGGTTTCAGCAGTAGTATTGATGATGTGGGAGTGGTTTCAGCAGTAGTATTGTGATGATGTGGGAGTGGTTTCAGCAGTAGTATTGTGATGATGTGGGAGTGGTTTCAGCAGTAGTATTGATGATGTGGGAGTGGTTTCAGCAGTAGTATTGTGATGATGTGGGAGTGGTTTCAGCAGTAGTATTGTGATGATGTGGGAGTGGTTTCAGCAGTAGTATTGATGATGTGGGAGTGGTTTCAGCAGTAGTATTGTGATGATGTGGGAGTGGTTTCAGCAGTAGTATTGTGATGATGTGGGAGTGGTTTCAGCAGTAGTACCTGATGATGTGGGAGTGGTTTCAGCAGTATTGTCGCCATCGTTATCTTCTTGGTCATCATCGTCATCGGGAGTGGGCCGTCGTCTCGTCGGATGCTGTGTTTTTAAGTGGCGGTGAAGGTTGTGTGTTGATCCTGATGCTGTGTTTTTAAGTGGTGGTGAAGGTTGTTTGTTGATCCTGCTTTGAAAGATATATTTTCTTTGCAAATATTGCATTCCGCTTTATCATTAGTTTTACTTGTGAATTGCATCCAGATGCTGCTGCGTTTGCGAGTTTGGCTCATTTTCATCCCATGTCGTCTACCTCTCCTGGCTGGTTCTTCTTGTCACGCTGCCTAATGACCGACTGACTGGCTCTGTCTCTGACTTTGCGAGTAAACCTCTCAGAAAGTTCACGTCAAAGTTCACGTCATTATTTTTGCATATCAAATGAGGATGCACTTGTTATGCTCACCGCGGTGTAGTGTGTTATTTTAAGTGCTGACACCGCCCGCTTGAGCCAGTAAACGGGGTGCGCTTTTTAACATGACAAGCAAGCCTCCTGCTCCCCAGTGAGCCCGCTTGTGTTTACTTAGTAGGGGGAGGTGTGTGTGTGTGTGTGTGTGTGCGTGCGTGCGTGCGTGCGTGCGTGTGTGTGTGTGTGTGTGTGTGTGTGTGTGTGTGTGTGTGTATGTGCGTGCGTGTGCTGTGTGTGTGTGTGTGTGTGTGTGTGTGTGTGTGTGTGTGTATGTGCGTGCGTGTGCTGTGTGTGTGTGTGTGTGTGTGTGTGTGTGTGTGTGTGTGTGTGTTGTGTGTGTGCGTGCGTGTGCTGTGTGCGCGCTCTATAGTCCGGTGAGTGTGACTGACAGAAACCTGAGAGGAGAGGAAAAAAGAACGAAGGGGGGAAAAGAACGGTTCTCAACGACGACGACTCGGTTCCCGTCGTTCCGACCAAAGAGCCGTTCAATAGATTCGGGTCGTTCGCGAACGTCACAACACTATTCCACTCGTTTTATTGGCTCGACATAGCTCGACATGCACACACACACTGACACACACAAAACATCCCTCTGAGAAGCGTTCTACGGGCACTACACCTATGATTGTAACCTGTGCGTTACGACTGCGTTGTGTTTGTGTGTGTGTGTGTGTGTGGTGACACTCAGGAGGCAAGAGGCAGTACTGGGTCTCAGGTTGTTTACTGTGTGACACATAGAGCAGGGTTTGGTGTACATTATGCGCGGTCTCCCTCCCCTCGTTGACATTCCAGGAGGCGAGATTTTTTCCCATGATGGCGAAGGCTAGGCGAAGGCATGACCCGCCCCTCTCTGCCTCGGATTGACTGACTGCACTCGGCTGCTCTCGCCTGCTTCCCAGGCGAGCCAGAAGTCATCTCAAACGAGCCTAATATAGCCTATACTTTCATTCAATGTCACGATGCTGCGGGGGGAAGTAGGCTACTTACAAGCGTTATTACTATAACTAGATAGGCGATTAGTGGAGTGTTTGCTGGACAGCTAACTAACATTCATACTTTATTCAAATGACTCTGCAGTCAGTTAGTTTCTGCTGAGGATGTAAGGGTCATCTAAGCATTCATTTGTTCATAACGTGAGCAGCAGGTGCAAAACAATCATTCAATCAACAAGCATGAGATGGCAGATGGCAGCATATAGAATCAAAAGGTTATGTGTGAGATCTTACTTTATTATATTAAACGTTACAATTGCAAACCGTATAACAGTTATTTAGGCCTACTTAGCCTATTACACAAGCATATGAATGTGTATTTTCTCTTGTCATTCTAAATTTCATCACCTTGTTTCCTCTGATTAATATTTAAATTACAATAATACATAAAATACATGTCATTCTTGTGTTACAATGAGCTGAATAACCCTGTTTTATATCACCCTTGATCAATTCTCTGTCTATAGGCTACGTACGTGCACTGCCAAGAGTAGCGGCAGCGTTATAAACCATAGATGACTATATTAAAAACATAAACACACTGGCGTCTTTCATGCAGGCTAGCAAGCGTAACTGCTGTCTGTCTGAGTCTGACGGTCTGACCACAGACTGTAGAAAGAGATGTAATGCAGGATAGCCAAGCAAATGTGTTTGGATGGAAGTTTGACGCTAGGCCAATCAGAGGCAGAGAGGGGCGGGTTATGCCTTCCCATAGCCATCGCTATCATCCGAAAAAAGATATGGCTTCCAGGAGACTGTGACCGGAGCTGCGTGCATGCGCACATAATGACGTTGCTGCGGTGGGTGCGTTTGGAAACACTAAACTCTAGAGCACACAAGTAGGAGATTCCCAGAGGAAAATAAGGTGTTTTGGTGAAATTCATAAGCGGGACCATATTAACCTGTTACATCATCATGGATTAATTCCTCATCAACACCTAGCATTAATTAATACCATAATTCATGTGTTAATTACCACCATCGACATCCAGCTATCCAGCTAAAATTGCCCCAATATTTTGATAATTTCATTTTCATCCAATTCATTTAATTTCCATCTCTAACACACACTCAGCACCTGCAAGCTCGTTGCCAGAAGACAACGATGAAGAACACACTCACACAAACATCTCTGTTTACACTACGCTTTAGCAACTTTATGCACTAATTATTATTATTTTTAATGCCCCCAAAATGTTGTAAATGCCCCGAGTTTTTAGAGGGTGGGGGCAAAAGTTGCCCCCAAAATATTTTTTAAATATCCTACACTGCCCTCATGATACGTCAACACCTGCCTTCAGAGGAAGGAATAAGAATCACATTTTTATTCATTTCTTTCAGAGCAAAGGAATGCAACTTCAGCAGCTTGATAACAATTGTAGACATCTATCGCTACATTACAAGTTTCACATGTGCTCCTACGTGGTTTTCTAGCTAGACCACACCTTTTATTCCTAGCCGGTAAACTCTAGTGTGCCAGTCTTTGGCAGGTGAGCCTAAATTAATTTCTGCTCTTAAATGTACAAGTATGCCCCTCAAGACTACAAATGTTGTCTCCTTCAGGTACACATGCCAGTCGCCCAAGCGGCCCCCGTGCGTGTCGTGCAATATGACATGGAGTTTCTCCTGGGCTTCCGGTTCGTCCCTGCCAGCCTGAGCAAGCCTCAGGGTCTGCCAGCCATCCGGGGAGTCGTATTAGACAAGGTAAAGACACGTTACAGCCATTCAGACACGAGACATGCCCTTTTATGAATGAAGACCTGTTTAAACCTGTACACATAGTTAGGGGTAAAGAACTAGAATGGTTCTACTGTATTGGCAATGTGGGTAGTATACTGTACATTTCTTTCTTTTCCTATTTGTTGCTTAAATCTCTATATGTAGATCTTAAACTTTTTTAAGAGTATAGTTATTCTGATTGTATACTTGCAGGGGGACTAACAATGTCAATCAGTCTTGTGACTGCAATTGTCATGCATTTACATTTTGCTAAACGACAGTGACATCACTGGTCCACACTAACTCAAATTAATAACTCATTAACTCAAATCAACTCTCAATAACTGTCAAACTAGATAAATGACTTCAAAACCGTTTACAGTTTGAGAGTTGATTTGAGTTAATGAGTTATTCATTTGAGTTAGTGTGGACCAGTGATGTCACTGGTCCACATTTTAACACTCAATAACTGTCAAATTAAATGACAGACTTCAAAACAGTTTACAGTTTTCTGATATACTACCTCTGCTCTGTGTTCCTCTCTATTCAGGCGAATGAGACCCCTCTACGTCAACTGGACCCCAGTCGTCTACCAGGGATGAACTGCGGCCCTGACTACTTCACACCCTGCTACGCCAATCTTGGCAGACCTAACATGGGGGGAGGAGGCAGAGGACCAGTAAGTGACCCTCAGCAAATGTTTAGTGGATAGAAGCCTGCACTTGAAGGTTGTAGTTGGGTAATTCAATGTTTTTGGCTGAAATCTCTCATCGTCTCACTCCTTCTTCCATCTCCTTGTCCTTCCCTTCCCATCCCTCCTTCTAGCCTCGAGGCACGGGCATGATCGGTGTCGGCGGGCCACGCCATTCCCAACAGGGCCAGAGGGAAGAGCCTCGCCCGAGGAAGATCATCACCCTTATGTCGCTTAACGACGACGTGCACCTCAACAAGGCCCAGAAGGCTTGGAAGCCCTCGGCCAAAAAGCCAGCCCGCACTCGCGGAGCAGAGGAGCCCGAGGAGAGCGAGCTTACCAAGACCCAGGACCTGTTCAAGCGTGTGCGAAGCATCCTCAACAAGCTGACCCCGCAGATGTTTCAACAGCTGATGAAGCAGGTCCAAGAGCTGACCATAGACACAGAGGAGAGGTTAAAAGGAGTCATAGACCTCATCTTTGAGAAGGCCATCTCCGAGCCAAACTTCTCTGTGGTCTATGCAAACATGTGCTGCTGCCTTATGACGGTAGGTGCCTATGCATGCTCCTGCCTGCCATGCTCCAGTCTTTAAAGGAACACTCCGCCCATTTTCAACCAGCTTTGTATCATTAGAACATCAGTAGTATATCAGAAAACTGTAAACGGTTTTGAAGTCTGTCATTTAATTTGACAGTTATTGAGTGTTAAAGTGTGGACCAGTGACATCACTGGTCCACACTAACTCAAATTAATAACTCATTAACTCAAATCAACTCTCAATAACTGTCAAACTATTCATCATTCATCTAGTTTGACAGTTATTGAGAGTTGATTTGAGTTAATGAGTTATTAATTTGAGTTAGTGTGGACCAGTGATGTCACTGGTCCACACTTTAACACTCAATAACTGTCAAATTAAATGACAGACTTCAAAACAGTTTACAGTTTTCTGATATACTACTGATGTTCTAATGATACAAAGCTGGTTGAAAATGGGCAGTGTTCCTTTAACTTGTGCCACGTCTCTGAGCCACTGACTTATTAAGTGATGAGATGAAGGAACTGAGAGCCACCCCTTCTCCCTTATACGTCCTCAACCAAGTTAACCAACTGTGTACCCTAACTGTCCCTTTACTCTGCTCTCCTCAGCTAAAAGTCCCCACCACAGATGAGCCGGGAGTCACTGTGGATTTCCGCAAGCTGCTACTCAAGCGCTGCCAGAAGGAGTTTGAGAAGGACAAAGATGACAACGACATCTTTGAGAAGAAGCAGAAAGAACTGGACGCTGCCTCAGGGGTATGTACAGTATGTGCCTGCCACAGAATATATTGAAGGGGGAGGGTCGAGTCGAGTTGATGGTCAAACCTTGAAGTGTGGTGGGAGGGATTTGAAGGTGACCGTGTGTTGGGAGGAAGAATTTGCACCATTACATTAAGATCCAATTTGGTCAAATTTTCTGATGTTTAGTGTTAAAGTCCCTGGAAACCAAAATCCACAAAAACGTTCTAACTATGTTATTTAGGGTCTTATGTTAGTAATTTTGTGCCTCCGAAATTATTATACATTACTTTCAACCCAAAGCCTTAAAATCGACACTTTTCTACAAGATTCTACAAGATACTTCCTCATTGAAGAGAGCAGTGCGCGAGGTGCTAAAATGCAGGAGCTTGTGACGGCATAAGCTCTATATAACCTTTGTACACGCGCGCAATCCGCACCCACCCTCCTTTTGTCCGTTCTTTGCCCCCAGTGACAGCGCTCGCTCAGTATGTCTGCCTCCCTCCCACTCTGTGCCGAGCGCTATGCTTCTCTCTCTCTCTCTCTCTCTCTCTCTCTCTCTCTCTCTCTCTTCTCTCTCCTCTCTCTCTCCTCTCCTCTCCTCTCCTCTCTCTCTCTCTTTCTCTCTCTCTCTCTCTCTCCTCTCCTCTCCTCTCTCTCTCTCTCTCTCTCCCCTCGTGTGAGAGAGAGCACAGAGAGAGACACAGCCTGGTGACGCGAGGTTACTCACACATACACACACACACACGCTGTGCAGTCGCAGCAAGAGTCTCTCCCTCTCCGAGCAACGAACACACACACACACACACACACACACACACACACACACACGGTGTGTGTGTGTGTGTGTGTGTGTGTGTGTGTGTGTGTCGATCTCTCTTTCTCTCTTTCTCCGTTTCCCTCCCCCCCTCTCTCTCGCGCTCTCCGAGAGACAGAAATTTCCCTGCTGTAGACGGGACACGCCCACACAGTCCGCGGGAGAAAATACACTCTAAAAAATAATCGATTCTCATTACTTTTGCCAGACTGTCAAACCTAAATTTATATACTTTGCGACGTTCATCATCGTTCAAATTTGGCTGGTGGCTTATTAACATAGGCTCCTGTGATGTGATGAACTCAAAATGCTAAATAATAATAAAATATTTCTGGTTTCCAGGGACTTTAAATTATCTGTGCGCATAAATTCACCAGAAATGTAATGTAAGCCAACCCTGTCCCGCTCCCTTCCCTGACCTCTGACCTCTCTGTTTCTGCAGGACGAGACCAAGCAGCTCAGAGAGGAGCTGGAGGAGTCTAAGGCCAAGGCGAGAAAACGCTCCCTCGGCAACATCAAGCTCATCGGTGAACTGTACAAAATCAAAATGCTGAGCGAGGCCATCATGCACTCCTGCATTGGAAAGCTGCTCAAGAACCACGACGAGGAGTCCCTGGAGTGCCTCTGCAGACTGCTGTCCACCATCGGCAAGGACCTGGACTTCGAGAAGGCCAAGGTACAACAACGCACACATAGAGGAGATCTTGAGAAAGAGTTAGGTCTAGTGTAGTGGTGGAATGGGCAAGTTCGGTATGGTTTACATTGTTTCGGCTTGCAAATTGAACACAATGAAACGTACGCTCACCAAAGCGTCTTGGTTTGTCTTTATAGCCTCAGATGGACCAGTACTTCAACCAGATGGAGAAGATCATCAAGGAAAGGAAAATCTCCTCCAGGATCCGCTTTATGCTGCAGGACATGGTGGACCTGCGACGGGTGAGTTCAACCCTAGCTTACTCTAGCAGTCTTCTGAAAAGAAGTCCATGTTTTTGCTAACTTACCAGTGAGGCCTAGTGACTTAAGAATGAATAGAGGTCTCTTGGTCTCTTGTGCTGCTTCATTGCGTCTCCTCACAGCGATGTTGGCTGGCCAGCAACAGTTGTTTGCAGTTAAAGGACATGTGGTTGTATTAAAATGGCCGTAGCCAATTGAGCACAGCCATTAGTGTTGAGGGCAATGAGCACAGCCATTAGTGTTGAGGGCAATGCACCATACCATACGACCTCCTCCTGCCGCAACCCAAGCCAACACTGATTTCACTCACTCACTGAAATGGTTCTCATAGTTTATATAGCTTCATAATACATTAAACCATTGGTATGGGAGATTTTATCATCATTTCTCTTTTGACAATCATCCCGCGACCCCGTGGGGGGTCCCGACCCCCAGGTTGAGAACCACTGCTGTAGCGGACTACAAAGCCACTGGACTGTTTTCCCCCTCACCCTCTTATTTCAGTGCTGCTCTATAAAGCCCGTTCAGTGTAGTGGCATTAGAATGAATGTGGCTTCCTGGCTAAATTCTGTTCCCTGAAAGAATACAGCAGTTTTTACAAGGCAAGATGAGCTGGTCCGAGTCAGCACATTGGCCAATGAGGTTTACACTGAAGCACACACACTTTTATTCTTTCCTTTCTGCGCAAAAGCTGTACTCACCATCTCTCTCCAACCCCAGTGCAACTGGGTGCCCAGGCGAGGCGAGGCGGGCCCCAAGACCATCGACCAGATCCACAAAGACGCCAAGCTGGAGGAGAACAGGGAGCAGATGAAGGTCCAGCAGGTTCTCCTCTCCAAGATGGGCGGAGGGGGTCCCGGGGGCCGCGGAGGCCCTCACACCCCGGGCCCACGCAGCGCTCCCCAGGACGAGGGCTGGAACACGGCGCCCATCTCCACCAAGAGCCGACCCATTGACACCAGCCGCCTCAGCAAGATCGCCCAGGCAGTGCCAGTCACCCAGGCAGCAGCGCCCGCCCAAGCAGCCCCCGCCCAGGCTGCGCCCGGGGGCGCAGTGCCACCACCTGTCACTGAGGCAGAGACATCTCCTCCCACAGAGACAGTTGCAGCAATTGCCGCTGCCCCAGAAACGGTGCCCTCCCCCGCCCCTCCCACAGGAGAAGAGGAGAGGGAGGAGCCATCCCCTCAGCCCACAGCCACCCCCGCCCCTGAAGAAACGACTATGCAAGGTCAGTGGATCTGTCTCATAAATAAGAATAAGCTTATTTTATAACATGCTTTCCAAGACATATCCAAGAGCAATGAATGAATCAGTCATGGAGTTTTGTGGTGCTATTGCTCAGACTCTGCATTCATCTAAGGCTGATTGTAATTGTATTCCTTCCTGTAGCTGCTGTGTCTGTGCCAGAGAAGAAGAGGAAGGTGAAGGAACTGAACAAGGAGGAGGCTGTTGGAGACCTCCTGGATGCCTATGCAGAGGTGTGTGTGATTTTGTTTGTTTTCCACTCTCAACCTGCCTGTTTGCCAGTCACTTGGTGGGCCGTTTCTACTGGGGACCCTGCACTAATCTTCCTCCCCTATCGCTCTCTGCCCTCCCTGCTTCCTTCCAGGATCAGGTGGTGGAGGCCCCACCGGAGCCCGAGCCGACCGCCGCCCCGGCACCAGAAGCCCAGGCCCCCGCCACTTCCTCTCCTGCCCCCGAGGATCCTGACCTCACCTGGGAGGACAAGGAGGACAAACTGGTGGATGCTGAGAACATTAAGCCGGAGCCTCCCAAGTCGGGCGCCACCGACAACAAGTACCAGTACAAAGAGGGTGGGTCCCTGGACTTTGGTCCCATTCAGCAACTATGATCTTATCTCACTCACTATATTGGGTTACTTTGCAGACTCACTTTGCAATCTCTTGGGCTTGAGTGAGGATTTTTAAAAGGGAAAGCTTACCCCCCCCCACCAAGAAAAAGACACCATTTAATAGGCTTTGTTTCTTTGTCATCGTCAGTTTTTGTCTTTCTTTCTGTCGTTTTGCACCACAGACAAACAGGCAAACTGAACTCACACACGTTTCTCTCCCGCTCCTCTTTCAGAAAATTGGAAGCCCATCATCCTAGAGGAGAAGATACAAGCTGCCAGGGAGTTCCTCCGCCCGTTCCGCCTCCTGTTCATGGCCACAGAGACAGTTGCCGCTGCCCCGGAAACGGTGCCCTCCCCCGCCCCTCCCACAGGAGAAAAGGAGAGGGAGGAGCCATCCCCTCCCCCCACAGCCACCCCCGCCGCTGAAGAAACGACTCTGCCAGGTCAGTGGATCTGTCTCATGAATAAGAATACGCTTATTTTATAACATGCTTTCCAAGACACATCCAAATGTGAGCAATGAATGAATCAGTCATTGAGTTTTGTTGTGCTATTGCTATTCCATTCATCTAAGGCTGATTGATTACTTTGCAGACTCACTTTGCAATCTTTTGGGCTTGAGTGAGGATTTTTAAAAGGGAAAGCCCCCCCCCACCAAGAAAAAGACCAAATTTAATAGGCTTTGTTTCTTTCTGTCGTTTTGCACCACAGACAAACAGGCAAACTGAACTCACACACGTTTATCTCCCTCTCCTGTTTCAGAAAACATCTGGGCGGACCGCCAGGCTCAGATGTTGGCTCGGCGGATGTTTGCCACCTACCAGAGGCGCCCCTGCGGCCGTGAGCGTGACATCTACAGCCTCCTGCATTGGCCGCCAGTCAGCGTGGATGTCAAGGCGGACAGCCCAGTGCCACCTGTCACTGAGGTATGCTTTTGCTTAATCGGTACTGGCTTTGACCTGGTGACTGGAGGTCACTGGAAGAACATGGTTCTCTATCTGTTATGAATTTTTTCTTATATATGGCCTGAGACTAGGGGTGTCACAATATATCGTCCCACGAAATTTCGCGATAGTAAAACGTCACGATATGTATCGTTAAGATGAAATCTCATATCGTGGGGAAAAAAAAAAAAAAAAAAATTTTTTTTTTTTTTTTTCAAAAGTAGACAAAGAAACGTCTTTGTTTGTTGAAGTTCAATGTGTGGAAAGTAGTTCAGTTGAACAAGTCTCTGAAGAGACACATGAGAAGTTATACAGGAGAGAAACCATTCAATTGAGTTTCTGGCAAAACTGTTTACTTGACAGGAAAAACTGAAGATGCATAAAAAATAGACTAAGAAAAGTCTTGTTGTTTGAGTTTGAAGAAAAACTGAAGATGCATAATGAGAATTTATACTGCTGAGAAACCTTTTAGTTCAAAGTAAATCTAAGTGACGGTGTAACTCATTCTATTTCAAGATAAGCCTTATCTCCAATCTCATGTTTTTTCTAGTTGTTATTGTAATAACAATTTCCCACAACAGCATGTTTTGTATTTGTGCATTTCAAATAAAATACTACTTTTCCAGTCATATATTGTCATTATTCAAGTTTAAAAAAATATTGTTAAAATCGTATCGTATCGTTATCGTGAACCCAGTATCGTGATACGTATCGTATCGTGAACTGAGTGTATCGTGACACCCCTACCTGAGACCCACATCTTATATAGCCTCAGACCAACATAACATTGTCACTGATGACATCAGCGATCAATGTCACTCCTCCTCGTACCTCTTCTCCTCCCAGGGGGATCTTCAACCTCCGCTGCTGCAGCCAGAATTGGCATTAATCTGGCTTTCATGTTTACAGTCAACAACATCAAACAGACGAAACCAGCTGGCTCCCGTCCGTGTGATCGTTGCGTCCTGAACTGTACTGCACGCGACTGCAGGGGAAATCAAAACAAAGCACACACAAAAACGCTCTATGCGCTGTGTTTTGTGTGCAATGGAAGCACTCTCGACATGATTTCCAAAGTGTTCACACACGTTTGGTGTGCACGCCGCCTAAGAAAGTCCGGCTCCATCATCACTGATGACAGCATCACTGAACTATAGCATCAGCCTTCGGGCATTCAGCATTAGGGCAATTAATCTGCCCTAATTATAAAATCCGGCTCCGTCAGGTCACCTGCACGGGTGCTCTTTACACACCCTGAAGGTTTCAGGTCTAGTGACATAAGAATGAATTTGGTCTCTTGTGCTGCTTCATTGCGTCTCCTCATAGCGATGTTGGCTGGCCAGCAACAGTTGTTTGCAGTTAAAGGACATGTGGTTGTATTAAAATGGCCGTAGTCAATTGACCACAGCCATTAGTGTCGAGGGCAATGCACCATATTTGTAACGAATGCATGTGAGAATACTATGAATCCATTTCACACTTTGTCACTCACCAAACACTCTCCTGTTTACCAACGCTTGTTGGTAATTGGAATCTCTCTGGTCGCCCTCATACTCACCACACCATAGTGGGGGTTATTAGCCGATGTTGCCCTTTTATTACAACTTTTCACAAAACAATATTTTCTCATAAATCATGGCATACTATAGGCAGTTTAGGTCAGCTCTAGAACCTGACAATAATTATTTGGAACATTAAGCCCGACCAGACTATTTTGAGATGTTTTCATGATTCACAATATGCATTTTTCATTCTTCTAATTTAAAAAAACATCCTAATGCATTCTAAGGTGAAGCTACAAGTTACTGTCATTTAAAACCCAAATAACATTACAGTACTCAATTTACAGCCTTCAAAGAAAGTGTATTGAAACAACAACAACACATTAGATGCAAGTGAAAGAAAGACGTGAGGAAAAGCATCAGGATCGGGGAAAGTAGCTTCTCAGACTTGTTTTAGGTAAACGAGTACTGCCAAGCTCTCATGAATACCTACCCTGTACTCACCATCTCTCTCCAACCCCAGTGCACGACATAATGATATCTTCACAAATCAAATGTACAAGTATGCCCCTCAAAAGATCCAAATCTTGTCTCCTTCAGGCAGCCCCCGTGCCTGTCACTCTGGACGCTGCTCCGGGAAAGGTGCCCTCCCCCGCCCCTCCCACAGGAGAAAAGGAGAGGGAGGAGCCATCCCCTCCCCCCACAGCCACCCCCGCCGCTGAAGAAACGACTCTGCCAGGTCAGTGGATCTGTCTCATAAATAAGAATACGCTTATTTTATAACATGCTTTCCAAGACACATCCAAATGTGAGCAATGAATGAATCAGTCATGGAGTTTTGTTGTGCTATTGCTATTCCATTCATCTAAGGCTGATTGATTACTTTGCAGACTCACTTTGCAATCTTTTGGGCTTGAGTGAGGATTTTTAAAAGGGAAAGCC
Organism: Poromitra crassiceps; assembly: GCF_964638095.1. NCBI lineage: Eukaryota > Metazoa > Chordata > Actinopteri > Beryciformes > Melamphaidae > Poromitra > Poromitra crassiceps. Next base: position 26,485,831 of record NC_139635.1, on the reverse strand, counting down.
CCCCCCCCACCAAGAAAAAGACCAAATTTAATAGGCTTTGTTTCTTTCTGTCGTTTTGCACCACAGACAAACAGGCAAACTGAACTCACACAGGTTTATCTCCCTCTCCTGTTTCAGAAAACATCTGGGCGGACCGCCAGGCTCAGATGTTGGCTCGGCGGATGTTTGCCACCTACCAGAGGCGCCCCTGCGGCCGTGAGCGTGACATCTACAGCCTCCTGCATTGGCCGCCAGTCAGCGTGGATGTCAAGGCGGACAGCCCAGTGCCACCTGTCACTGAGGTATGCTTTTGCTTAATCGGTACTGGCTTTGACCTGGTGACTGGAGGTCCACTGGAAGAACATGGTTCTCTATCTGTTATGAATTCTTTCTTATATATGGCCTGAGACCCACATCTTATATAGCCTCAGACCAACATAACATTGTCACTGATGACATCACCGATCAATGAACCACCTCCGTACTGAAGTGACCCTGTATATCTTGAGGCATTTGGTTTGTAACAACAGTCAGTCACCAGTTATTCTATACTCTGTCAAAGTACTCATCCAGCCCCTTTCAAATGCATTGTCAATGTCATGCAATAGGAGGTATTATCTGTTCCACAGTGTTTTAAAGAAACATATAAAGAATCTCAGGTAACATTTACTTGTACTGTATATGCTCTGGTCTCTCCATTACATTTCCCACCGCTGTTCATGTTTGTATGGGTCCATTTGAGATTTTCTAAACTACACAACATTTGGATTGTGGAGAATGCAAACCATTGCTACAGCGCCACGAGCGCCACCCATGGAGGAAGGCCTTACCAGAAACATCACACCAAAGTTGGAATAAATGTTTTGCAATTTGAATAATGAATCCTGGACATAGTAAGCTTTTAAAATAAATGTTTACTGACAATTGCAGATTTTTCCAGAGACACCCCTCGTACTGTGGAATCAGGACATGGTGATGTCGTTTCTCTTTTGAGCAGTTCATCGCATGAGGGCTTTATTCCTGGTTTGACTTTCATCTAAATTGGGATGCCACTGTTTGTGCTTGTCTTGCAGGTGCCAGCCAGCAAGTCAACAGGCAGCAGCCATAGCTGGAGGTCTACCTGCTTTTCCTGGCCCCATCCTGCTGTCTCCTACATCCCCTTTCATCACCCCAGGATTTGACCCCATGAAGTTGCCACCAGGTAAGACATGTATGAAATGTGGGATGAAATTGTGGAATTGTGGGCAGTGGTGGCCTAAAAGTTATAGAAGCGAGCTTGTGACCAGAAGGTCGTCGGTTCAATCCCCGGGCCCGGCAGGAAAAATCTAGGTGGGGAAAGATGGCCCCTCGCTCATTACCACCACCGAGGTGCCCTTGAGCAAGGCCCTTAACCCCCAACCGCTCTCAGTGGAGCTGATCAGTGGCCAGCAGATCAGACTGTGGTTGTACTGGCCAGCTTCCAGGTGTGAATGTTGGGGGAATGTGAATAAGGCGCTCCCTCCCCCTGTATAAATAAAGGTTAATTATTTTATTTTTTCAAGTATCACCTAAAGGTAAAATGTAGGAGCTTATAACCAGGTTTGGTTTAAATGTTTACTCTTTGGACTTGAGGTATTGTATATGAAACAATGTATATTTCAGTATTTATATGAAAAGATCCATATTTCAATATTTTCACCATGATTGTAATTGGTTTGATGTTTTGACACTTGTGCTTTCCTTTAGCAGGTTTAGCTGGAAAACCCACAGAGGAATCCAGCCAAGACCAGCTGGGATCTCCAGGAGCGCCCATGATGAGCCTGCCTGGCCCGGTGGGTCCCAGACTGGGTATGCCGCCCCTGCAGCACCCCCCGGGCATGCCAAACCCGGCCATGCCAAATCCTCATCTACCTCCATTCCTCCCACCTCCAAACATGTCACACATGCCCCCTCAAATGATGCCCAGAGGGCCGATGTTTCCACCGGATCGGTTCAGGATGCCCATGCCCTTCGGCCCCCGCGGCCCTCCTTTCCCACCACGGCACCCTATGGGACCAGCGGGCATGGACGACAGGGGACGGGGGCATTTCCGAAACGGGAGGCCGGGCTTCGTGTGCCCACCCTTCCACAGAGGGAGATGGTAGAGCTTGGGTGATCCAGTATGTCCAGAACTCAGCTGCCAGGGTTCTCACTCACACCAAGCCCTGGCAGCACATCACCCCCACCCTCATTCACCTCCACTGGCTCCCCATCAAGTCCCGCATCATATATAAGATCATCCTCCTCACCTACAAGTCCCTCCATGCCCGTGCCCCCCAGTATCTCTCCGACCTCCTCCACTTCCATGCCCCCCCCCCCCCCCCCCCCCCCCCCCCCCCGGAACCTGAGGTCCTCTGACTCCGGGCTGCTTGTCACCCCCCAGACCAGGCTGCGGACCTTCGGGGACAGGGCCTTCAGTGCCTCAGCCCCCACCCTCTGGAACTCACTCCCCACTGATATCAGGAACATTCCCACCCTGGACGCCTTCAAAACGGCACTCAAATCTCATCTGTTCATCTGCCTTTGGCCCTAATTAACTGTTCCTGCCTGTCTATTTGTCCCTCTCTGTGCTCTTGTGCCTTTTGCTTTGTTTTATTTTTGTCCCTGTGCGCTCGTCTTTTGTGTGTCTACCGTTCCTTGTTTTGTTCTCTCCTGTGAAGCGTCCTTGGGTTCGAGAAAGGCGCTATATAAGTCCAAGTTATTATTATTATTATTATGGACCTGAGGGGAGGGAGGGTGATGAACCACTATGACACATACTAACTGTTCCAGAAACATTCTGTTTTATACCCACGGAAACACTTTTTTTTAAAGTATCAAACTATGAGAAACAAGCATTGTTTTGAATGTGGTCCCTGGTAATAACTCTTCCGACTTGGAAGTCCACGCCAGAGCTGAGATTGTAAATACTGTATATGCTTGTAGCTGTTTGATCTTTTTGTATATTTGAAGTCGTGTAGTTCATGCTTACGTCTGTAAACTTCGTAGTTGGAGGAGAAAAGAAAAGGCAAAGTCTGTATTTTTGTGGCTTATTCCCACCACACTTGTTTTGCGTATGGATTTTTTTTTTTTTTTAATATCTACCATCTTCCACAGAGGGAGATGGTAGAGCTTGGGTGATCCATGGACCTGAGGGGAGAGAGGGTGATGAACCACTATGACACATACTGTACTAATAGTGGATCTGGTTTCACAAGGACTGCTGTGAACAAAACTGTTCCAGAAACATTCTGTTTCATACCCACGGAAACACTTTTTTTTTTATTTAATTTCATTTATTTAATGTGACTCATTGACCATGATCACATGGTATGGAGCACAAACAAAACATACAAAAACAATATACAATGGCACACGGCATGGCTAGTGCATGTCATTTGAACAAAGGCAGGACATTCTTCAAAAAGGCACCTAATTTACACATGACTTTTTGTCTGTCTGATTGTAGTAGCAAAATCAGTTTAAACATAGATGGACGAGTTAAATAATATCTGGGTAAATATAACTGTCTGAAATTCAAAATAATTACATTCTTGCATTCAAACAAAACATGATACTCGTCTCCCACACAGTTGTCACTACAGAGATTACAGATCCTCATACTTCTATGCAGTCCTTTATATCTGCCAACAACCTTGGGGATTCTGGTGTTATTAACCCTGAAGTTACAAATTGCATGTCTATGCCTCTGGTCTACATACAGCAGATAATTTTCCAGTTTAAGTTCTTTTTTGAATTCTACGTACAAGTCACATGACGTCATACTTTTGAGCTCACTTTGCCATTTCTGCATAAACTGGTCCTTAAGACTTTGCTCAACAGTTAACTTCAACCAGTCAATGTTGTTGCACTGCTGTGTAAGCCAGAGGTAAGACAAGCCACAGTCATCCAGAATCTGTTTGACACGCACGACCCACGGCGAGGCATAGACGCCAGAGTTGTGCAAGTCAAGCAGGCAGTTGTACATAATACGGCTAAGTTTGTTCTCCTTGCCATCAATCAACCTTGCCCAGTAACTAATCATTCTATGAGAAACAAGCATCAAACTATGAGAAACAAGCATTGTTTTGAATGTGGTCCCTGGTAATAACTCTTCCGACTTGGAAGTCCATGCCAGAGCTGAGATTGTAAATACTGTATGCTTGTAGCTGTTTGATATCTTTTTGTATATTTGAAGTTGTGTAGTTCATGCTTATGTCTGGAAACTTGGTAGTTGGAGGAGAAAAGAAAAGGCAAAGTCTGTATTTTTGTGGTTTATTCCCACCACACTTGTTTTGCGTATGGAAAAAAATATTGAAACATATTACTTAATACCTTTTGGTATTTCAATATTTGTTTTTAGTAAAATGCCTTTGGACTAAGCCGATTTTCCATACATCCCCGTTTTAATCAGATCATTTGCATTTGGTTTATATCAGCTTTTGACACAATGAGAAGTGATCTCATATCCTACCAGTAGAGGGTAGAGTAAACCTTGTTACCCAGTGTTGGGCAAGTTACTTTCAAAATGTAATATACTACATATTACTAGTTACTTTCATTTGAAAGTAATAAGTTACTTTACAATATTACTTTCTGTGTAGAGTAACTCGTTACTTAGTACGCTACTTTTGCATTACTTTTACCAAAACAACAGCAGCAGCAGAATGACATCGCTGCCCCGGAACATCCCGAAAAATAATTTCAACCGCCTTGAAGTCAGTGTAAACAATCCAAGATTCTAAATGTTATCCTTTTCCTTTGTTATTGTCATCTATAGTGGTTATTTGCATAAAAACACACAGTTTGATTAGGAAATGATTGTATCTTTTTTAAATATGTGCTTTGATTTAATAAAATGTAACTCAATTTGTAACTTGAGTTACTTGAGAAAGTAACTGGTATAATATTACTGAAATCCTATAAGTAATAAGTTATATTACTGAGTTACTGCTAAAAGTAATATATTACATGTAATATGTTACTTTTGTAATGAGTTACCCCCAACACTGTTGTTACCACCACAAACCTCTGTTGCATGTTAATGTCACACCTTGTAAGCCTCATGTGCTATGAATTAAAATGAAGGACATCAAAATGAGATCCAGCCTTGCCTTCCCTGTTCTTTGTGTGTTTAAACAAGTAATCTATTGGGTAGCCTATATTGCTTACTTTGATTAATAATGGATTATTGACATTATTATCCCATGCCTTATATCAGAGAATATTATGCGTTTAGCCTACACAGTAGCCTACGATTAATGGCCAATACCAGTGCTTACCTGTAATCATGATTACAGTATAGTGTAATATAATAGTATAATCCATTGATAGAAAAGTCTTTAACAGCAGAAAATATGACCACAGGTAACTCTGCCCTGTTATAATCTCAGAGGTATCTGGTGGCATGAGATCTTTGGCAATAATACGCATAGATGGGCATTATGTCGCTGGGGCTTTCCTTTTTCCCCTTCATTACGGAAGAAAAAAGTGCAACATAATATTATGTTTAGTTGAAATTATTTTATTTTGAAAGTTAGAATTGGACATTTTCATTCTGGTTATCTTAACACTCTTCCTCCATGGCGTCAGCAACCATAGCAACGAGGAAACGTGAGAGATGTCGCCCCCTGCTGGCTTTATTTCACAAATTTGACAAAACATTCCCTGAATAGACCCTTTTCATGGGGGCCATTTTGTGCCGAAAAGGCAGGGTAAACACAGGTGCAAGCAAAACACTAATGAGGGTTTCCAACTCCAATGATTGGAATTTGGAAACCCTCATTAGTGTGTTGATTGCACCTGTGTTTATCCTACATTTTCAGCACAAAATGGCGCCCATGAAATGGGTCTATTTGGGACGTCACTACTGTTTTCTGTAATTTTTTTATACAGAGAAGTTGAGCCTTCGCCCCAGTATTAAAGGTAACATAGGTTTTTGACCTAGTCTTGTTTCACTTTAAAAGTGCCGAAAACACCAGCGGAGTCATTTTCTTACTCTCCCCCCTTTTGAATCCAACTCCAAACAATTGAGGTAATTGTCCTTCAACTATATAATAATAATAATGATAATGATAATAATAATAATAATAATAATAATAATAATAATAATAATAATAATAATAATAATAACAATAATAACAATAATAATATTATTATTATTATTATTATTATTATTATTATTATTATTATTATTATTATTATTATAAAACAATGCTGTGACCAAGACTTGGTGGCTCAGTTAACTAAGGTACATGACGGATTAAGAAAACGCATATGAAGAACAAGCGAACTGTGTGTGCAACAACCTTTAATCTTAAAGTAGGTACTGAAATGCTAGTTCACATGCCTGACCGGAATTTGGACACAAAGCTCTCCAGTATTAATTTTAATACGTTTTAAGTAGTCTACTACAAATACACTGAGGAAAAACCCTATAGTAGTGAGTTTGATGATAATATCAATATTCCTATAGTATGCATTATTGTGGTGATTCTCAAACTTTTTCAGATTCAGATTCACTCAGCCACATACTGTAAGTAATCAGATTACAAATGAGGAAATTGGCTTAGTGTGCAGTAGCGGTCACATCAATAATGGAGGACTAAAACAATGTAGAAAGACAAACACAAAGATTGAAAGTGCAGTCCTTTAAAGTGGTGTATGATGAGTGGGAGTAGGATCATGTCAGTGGGGGGACCTCGACCCGTTACCAAGCCGGTTGTGTGTTCAGGGGCCACCTTGGTGATAAAGTTCTTATTCATGGGTCTTTCAGGTCTCCTTGAAGAGGTTCTTACTTCTTTTGAAAGGCCGCAGTCTACTGCCATGGGGGAGTGCAACAAAAAGTCTATGTTGTGGGTGGGAGGGGTCAGTCATGATTTTCCGAGACCGCTTCAGTGCCCTTGCGGTGTGCACCTCCTGAAGGGATGGCAGGCTGCATCCGACCACCGTTTCAGCAGAATGATACGCCGCAGTCTACAGATGTCCTTGAGGGCAGTGGCAGCAGCATACCAGATGGAGGAGGTGAGGATGGGCTCGACAGTGGAGATGTGGAAGAGCACCACCGTTGCTTTTGGCACTTTGAATTTCATATCAAGGACCCCCTAATTTAGCCCACATTAGGGCCACAGTCCCCCATTTGATTGTTTCTCGAGAATATTGATATTGTTAGATATGATTTTGTCCGGAATTCCTTGACTATTTGTATTCTGGGCGATAACAGGAGAGATAACAGTGAATCTATGACCAAAACAGTCATTCTTCTACATGATTGTGTTCCCTTCTTGCAAATGAAATAATGTTAATTCATCAGTCACCTGCTGGAACCCCCTCATGGAGCTCACATTGAGAACCACTGGCCTAGTGACTTTATGACCTTATCCTACTTTCATGCTCTTTGTGTTGATCCATCTTGTGATGTGTGTCACAGATGTGTGAGAGAAGTGTTAAAGCTGTGCTGGAGTATGCATACAGGAGTTGCAGGTTGATTGCAAGATGAACACTAAAGCGATGAGCAATTTGGATTGAACATCTGTTGAATTTTGAGAAACTACAGGATTCAAATGTCAATCTCCACTTGTTGTGACCCTGTTTTTCACTGATTTTTTCTAGTGCCAACTGTTTCCGACTGCACCCCCCCCCCCCCCCACACACACACACACACTTGAATAATTTATTTATGTCCAAATAAATACAAATAGCCTATGCAAAGGACATCAACACTAGATGATATTGGGATACAGATATTGGGAGTCAGTCAGTTACATAAGTGCCCAAACGGCAACCACAATGCATTCACACACAATTTTGTTACACGGTCCATTATGTTGTGGATTCTGAGCGACGAAAAAACCACTTTGCTATTTGGATTCACCTTGATTGAGGTACTGCGAGGGCCACACCTTGTTTACCCACGGATTATACCAAATCGACTCCTGAAGTTTCGGAGCTGACCCTGAAGGCAGCATGTTGTAGCGTGGCGGTGGCGAGGGCGGGGCCGTGTGACGTAGAGCCGTGCGCTGTTTATTGTTCCTTCTTCAGCAGAGACCGACAGAGGAAAAACCACACAGGCTAGCAGGCTGCCAGCTACCTTCTCCCTACGGCTCGCAGTCGGTTTAACACAGGTGTAAGGGCCGAGACAGGTGACCACACAGACCAGGGGCCATGGCGTATGCGTACCTCTTCAAATACATCATCATCGGAGACACGGGTAAGAAAGAGGCAGCTAGTGACAGCTTGCCTGCCAGTTAGCATTGAGCTAGCTGAGTTAGCTGCGAGCTAGCGGTCTATTTCCGCAGTGTTGGATAGTCCAATGACGTGGTAAAAGCAGAGATGCATAAGGGGTGGGATGACAGCTTCAATTATCCACTGCTAACCTCTTAGGAAAACATATCAAATGCATTGACAGTGCCCCGAAATAGCACACACACCCCTTACCACCACGTATTTATAGACTTCACTAGCGTAGCCCGCTAGCAACTGTTGACAGCATCAGTTTGGGCCTTTTGTCTGTTTGCGTCGGTTGAGGGTGGGGGTGTTAGCCATATGCTAGCTAGCTCAGCTAACTGCCTGTTTCACTCACCTAATATTAACCACATAGCTGTCCACAGCAGTAAATATGACTGCTCAGCAGAACGAGTGACATAAACGGACCATCATATCACCCCCACCCCTTTCGTCTGCGTTCTGGATGCATTAACTAACAACCCTGTTAACGTTAGCTTCATGTCAAAGAAGGCCAGATCGTCAAGCTAAATCCTCCAGTAACGTTATTGCCTGAAATGGCGTAGAGCAGTTCGCATTTCTGGCCACATTTCCGTTGCTGATGGCCCGGCTTTCCTTGGCTGTATTTCTCACTTAAGATTGGAACTATATTTAGCACCCATAATGTGTCACATCAGCAGGCCAGCGGTTATTGTTGTCACTTCTTGTTTACTCTATTAGCTAGCCTAGCTGTTCTGATGATGAGGGGCCCTGCTGCTCAGCTGGCTGCCGTGTGGCAGCAGGTGCATTACATACAAGCTGCTGTAATTGAGAGATGTAGCATCATCAGCACTACTGAAACGGTCAGAAATGACAGTTGAAAATGTGGAGATAAGTGTAAGGATCCTTTTGTTACAGGGAGACAAACCAAAGCCTTGGGCTAAATATTCAACCGCCTAATGTGTGATTTCATTTCGGTGTAGAAAAGGCCAAATTATGATTATAGCATACATTTGATCTTTGACACTGATGGTGTAGTGCAGCAGCCCTAAGCAAGGGACACTTTACATGGGAGTTGTTCAAATAACTAACTGCATGGAAAGGATGCATATTATACAGCATTATTTCACAATGTAATCTAGAGTGGTCAGTGTGGCGGGCAGTGAGTTTACTACAGTGTTGTTGCCAAACAGGCTCATGACTCGTGGTGTCAGGGGTGTTTTTGTTTATCTCCAGTCACTAGTGCTGAAGAGAGCTGCTGCCAGGATCGCAGCTTGATTACATGTGCCCCCTATGCTAGAAATATCCAGCGCCCCCTGTCCCCCTGTCCGTCAACACCCCCCCCCCCCCCGCCCCTTCACACCATCCCCCACATTAATGCTTATTTTTCTAATCACTGGTTCTCCAAGAAGGCTCCTTTGGGGAGGTGTACTTCATTAAAAAATTGACTAAATCTTATCCAAGCCTGTCTGTGAGATGAAAACATTTGAGAAACCCCTGATCTAGAATATGAGAAAAATCCTACAGTATTATTGTAACTTTATATAATGATGATGTTTTTTGCCGTCAGGAGGACTCGGTTCCATTAGCCTTACTTCTGCTCCTAAAGGTCATTTGTGTGCTGTCAGCAAACCTGCTTGTACAAAATTCCTCTCTAAAAGTGTGGGGAATCCAAGATATTTTGTCTGTGTAGGAATATTTCCTTCAGTGGAAATAGAAGTAAACACAACAAGCTTACCTGGGTCTCATTGTTTCCCAAAATATGGGTCGGTACCCAATTTGGGTCGCGGACCCGTGGGGGGTGGGTCGCCAACTGGTCGTCATGGCAACTCATTACCGTGTGTTTTTTGTCAGTTTGGGTCCCAGGGAGACACAAGCTTTATCTTTTAGGTGCCAAGATGAAAAAGTTTGGGAACCCCTCCCTTGTTAATAGCATAGATAGACTAGCTGTTAGCAAGGAGGTGCCCAAGGGTTTGGGATCAGCATGGTTCTGTTGTAGTCTACTCTTTTTTGTTTGTTCTACCAAGAAAATTAGTCTAGTTGGAGGCTGTTTGCCAACAGTGGATCATATGTCAAACTTTGTCAACAACAGACAGTTAGGCTGGTCTAAATTGTGTATATACACAGTTGAATACACACACACACACACACACACACACAGATCATATTCGGCCGGAAACTAGGCTATGAAGAGCACATAATAGATATGAGCCTGGGTTATGACTGTTGTTGATAAGGTTTGGTTTTGCTTATTGTGTTTGGTGGGTGTATCTGGCTAATTGGTTGCTGTGGGCACCGGTGAGACTCAACACCACCACTTGAGTTCTGGTAGATGTTGGCCCGATTCTTATTTAGTGAGTGAGTGAGTGAGTGAGTGAGTGGGTTATCCCTCCTACTGCCTGACACCAATCTCATATTTGAATCATTCAGAATGAGGAAGGAGATGGGTCTGTGAGGGAGAAAGCAAAGCGGATGGCATGCAGGAAAGCTTCTGAGAATCTGAGGTGACAAAATAAATGTCCCAGGCCACAGTTCACTATATTTTACCTCAAGCCATCTGGCTTTAAAAGTCAAGGGTGGAATTGCAGAACGGCTTTGTCATTAGCTTTACACTTACAGGCAAAGGACTCAAACACAGTATTTTGGGGGGAAAAACTTGTTTTAGCGTAGCATTTATTAGATCATGTGACCTCTTTCTCCCGCAGACTGCTGGGGATCCACCGGTCGTTATTGAATGGACTCAGACATCTTTTCACGATCCTTTTTATCTAGAAGGCTCGTGTTGGTCTACTACAGTAAGCGGACATGTTGAGCTGCTGGGTGTGTCTGCTTCTACTGTGTCAATGACCAGTTTGAGTCATGAAGCAAATAACCCAAGACCAGCAGTCCACAGGCGCAGCAGCTAAAGCTAAAGCTAGCAGTCTCCTTGCTGCTCCCACTGTCTCCTAACATCGTGCTTTATTGTCATGAAGGAAAGTCGCTGTTAGAAAGTTTCTATCGCCAATCGAAGGTCCTTGGTCTTCCGTACCTGCATCTTCCCACCTGACAACCACACTCTATGCATTTTTCAACCAAAGGCTGATTCAGCTGTCAGACAAGACGATCAAAAGCCATTTCCAAACATGAAGTCTGGACTGTTCCCGTTAAATCAGGTCCGGGTATTTCCCGGAGTTACCCTTCCAGACAAAGACAGGCCTCACTGTGGACAGATAGCTGTCCAACAGGACTGGATATACTGTGGATAGTTAAAAAAGGGCAGAGGGAAACCCCCGTTAGTGACCCTTCCAGTTGAGTTAGATCTGTGATTTTCATGGCTACGAACGACACCAAGAGAAAGAGGAAGGGCCGATGTTATCCAGCTGTATATTTTTCGCAACTACAACTAATGATTTCTTTTTTTTATCAATTACTATGTTGATTATTTTCTTGACTAATAGACCCTTCTCACGGGGGCCATTTTGTGTCGAAAAGGCAGGGTAAACACAGGTGCAAGCAAAACACTAATGAGGGTTTCAAACTTCCATGATTGGAATTTGGAAACCCTCATTAGTGTTTTGCTTGCACCTGTGTTTACCCTGCCTTTTCGACACAAAATGGCCCCCGTGAAAAGGGTCTATTGATTAGTTGTTTTTTGGTCTTGAAAATGTCACAAAATGAAAAATGTCAATCACTTTTTTTTCCCCCAAAGCCCAAGATGATATTCTCAAATGTCTTCTTTTGTCCTGATCAACAATCCACAACCCAAAGACAATCAGTTTACTGTCATAGAGGGCTGCTATCGCTACTCTGTAAGTTATGAACTGAAATAACCCAGTATCAAGTAGTATCAGAACTTCTCCACAGTCAAATGATATTCCATGATATATGAGATTCCATCCTTTTTGCACCTGAGATTTAGAAAAAAAACTACTATTTGTATGGTTTTGCTCGCAGCCAATCACTGCAAGCGTTCTTTGATTTAATACAACATGTGATTGGCCCACTACAGCAGCAGCCACCCATACAGCCTGTGGCGGTGAAGTTGAGTGCGTGTGTGTATGTGGCGGAGCTGCCAGTGCCTAGATGCCCCCGAAATATTCAAAACATATGGCTATACTACACAAAAAATGTATTGCTCGATTGGTATGGGTATCACTTTAAGGGCACTGGTATTTGTACTGGTATCTTACATTTTTAAACGATACCCAGCCCTACATGGAACACTAAAGAAACCATAAAATATTCATATTTATGAAGCAGGAACGGGAGACTCTTTTTTTCTTAAAAATTGGTCTAAACAAGGAATCTATTGTAACAGTCAGTTGGTGATTAATTTTCTGTTGCTCAACTAATCTTAATCTCTCTCACCTTTATTGTTTTATTGTTGTATTTTGTAAGTGTTTTGAAGTCTTACATAACCTCAGTTGCCTTTCCTTAACCTACACTTATGCCTCTTTAGCGTCGGTTGAATACTGTGTGACAGTCAGTTTGCCTGAAAAGTAATCTTGCTAAATTATAATAATAATATAATTATTCATAATTATTGGTGACACAGCAGGAATCTATAGTGTAGCTCCTTCCAGACTCTAAGACTTGAAGTTCTTTAACAGTACATAGAGTCGAGATAGCTGTCTCACTGTGTGTTTCTGAAATTGGAAATTCACCCTAAAACAGAAGTGACAGATTCAGTCTTCCATTCATTTGCTGGAGCAGCTCCAGGGTTTTGTCTCTTGACATTAGGAGAGACATGGCTCTCTCACTCTTAGCCGTTGTCTGGGAGTTGTCCACGTACACGGCTATCGATTAGTCGTGTCTGAGAGTTGTCCACGTACACGGCTATCGATTAGTCGTGTCTGAGAGTTGTCCACGTACACAGCTATCGATTAGTCGTGTCTGAGGGTTGTCCACGTACACAGCTATCGATTAGTCGTGTCTGAGAGTTGTCCACATACACAGCTATCGATTAGTCGTGTCTGAGAGTTGTCCACGTACACAGCTATCGATTAGTCGTGTCTGAGAGTTGTCCACGTACACAGCTATCGATTAGTCGTGTCTGAGAGTTGTCCACGTACACAGCTATCGATTAGTCGTGTCTGAGAGTTGTCCACGTACACAGCTATCGATTAGTCGTGTCTGAGAGTTGTCCACGTACACATCTATCGATTAGTCGTGTCAGAGAGTTGTCCACGTACACAGCTATCGATGGGACTGTCTGCGTTCATAACACGGGAATTCTGTTTCAGGGTGGATTTCCACTTTATCCTTGGCTGGAAGGCGGCCTGTCCAGAGATCTGGCTGGCAGCAAGGCGGCTTCATCCCACAAAGATGATAAATGATAAGTGCTCTACTCTGTCTGTACACGACCAAGCCTCCAGAAATAGACATGGAACACTGCTAATAGGGCTGAAAACTTCCAGAAACTGTCCCCTGTCTGGGGGAATTTTGAGTCCATTTTGGGAATATTTAGGTCCATTTTTGGATCAGTGGAAAACTATGGGAATGGAAGTTGTAGTTGAAGCAAATTATGATGCTGTTGTATATATATATATATATATATTATTTTCTTTTCTTGGTATTTATATTATGCTGTGTATTATATACGGTATATATTTTTTTCAATTGGAAAACATGGACTGTTGCACATTCCTGACAGCATTCCTGATATATCACAGTAAAAATATTTCTTAGCATTATTACCTGTCTCAAACTGGTTTTACAGTTGTCGCTCAGCAACTAGAGCCGCAACTAGTATCTCCCCCAACCACTAGTGCTGTGAATCTTCACTGGCCTCACGATTCCATTCCATTACGATTCATCTTTCAATGATTCGATTCGATTCCACAATGCATCACGAATCACGATACAGCTCGAAGTATTGCATCCTCAATGTTCTATATTATTAGTGCACATGGCTCCTTTTTCATCAATTAATACAAGCAGTCAGATAAATATCAAGTCCCTTTTTTACTTTACTCGAGTTATTACTTTTAGCGGCGTTGTTTTTCATCAAGGCCATGTCCAGGTCAGGAGATGTTGGCTCATAATAAGTGTCTGCAAATGCAGATAGATAGGAGAGAGCCTGTTGTCTGTGTTTCAATCACAAAAGTGTTTATTTAGTTAACAATTATTTTATAACATCTGATTTTTTTTAAATACTGTGATGGATTGGATTGTTTCTTCACTAATTTGTGCGGCAAGGTAAAAATCAATATATGGCTGCAGGTCTAAAGGGGACTGTCAGCTGCACTCGAGTCTGGTACAGTTGCAAACTTTGCTCGATGATGGGTCGCTTTTGACATGTTAATTAGTTTTTTCAAATAGGCTTGTAGTAGCCTGGTAAACCAGCCGGTCACGTGAACTCACACATTTCATTTTCGTTCTTCGTTTCCGTCTGGCCTGACGCTTTCACTCAGTCTTTGCAGTGGGCGGAAGTTGGGCGGGTGTACTTGCCTTGACAGACAACTCCTTCAGCCAATCGGCGTCCAGTCGAACCCAAATCCACTCGGGAGAACGGCAAAAACACATTTTCCGCCGAGAAACTCCGCTGTTGCATCCTCCTGTACTTGTTTAATTGTTGTTATTGAGTCTATTTCTCAAATAACTGCACTTTATGGCTGTTTAAACTAGTCGAACGTCGACATTACTCCTCGAGGCGGACAGGCAAGGAGGCGGCCATTACTGTTTTTGCTAGCGACGTTCCTGATTGGCCGCTTTACGATGTCGACTACGAGGCGGGTCGTTGATTGGCTCGTCCGCTTTGCGGTTTCTGCAGAAGCCCTCCCAGAGCTTGAGGCCAGACGGTCTGTCTGGTAGAACGAAATGAAATGTGAGTTCACGTGACCGGCTGGTTGACCAGGCTATGTTTGTAGGGAACTGGGCAGAGCGACTTATCCATCTTGCACTTGCCGGGCAGAACTATGGTTCATGAAACGAGATCACATGAAGGAAATCTGATGAATGAACGCACATCCATGGACAGCTGTCGACAAGCTTGTTCAGCGTCCTTACATCAGCTGAGCTTCACTGTCTAGTGTCTGCTCAGCTCTATAGGTCTGAATAGGCTTCCAGTGACCTGTTGATGCTGTTGCATCTACCATGGGTTGAGTTCAAGTGAAACTTTGAACAGTTGTACGGAGGCACATCATAACATTTATTTGACCATTTATTTATAGAGAAACACATAATTACAGGTATTTTCTGTAACACATATTTGAAGAATACTCAAACTCCTTTTAAGTTCCAGAAAACTATTAAGCTCTCAGTAGAATCTCTAACTGCTGATAAGAAGATGGAAAAGCCAGTTCAGCTCATTTTATGAACCCTGATATGAGATCCACAATTCATTAAGATCAATCATGAGAGTAATTCAAACAGTATCTTAGGGCCATGCTGGAGTCTGCCATGTACCAACCAACCACACAGTGAACTGGGAGCAGCTGGCCTTCAACAGTTCTGGCTGCCCCGTCTGGCAGACGGCTAAACCACATTATGTAGATGTGGGAAAAATAATCATACAATATGGTGGGTGCCCCAGGAATACGCTCGTTACACAGAGAAATGTATGAGGAATGGTGTAATAACATGACCAGATATTCTAATGGATGTCACGATGTCAGTCCAAACCCACCCACCCTAGATCTTATGGCATCCCTTGTTTATCTGAGAGTTTAAACTAGGAAGTGGCCAGAAAGGGAATGATATGGGAGAAAGTATGATTCAAACATAGAACAACGCAAATAACTGTAATGAACAGGGCCTGGCCTTGTTGGTACTTCTTTTGACGACTCAAGCTTTCCTAGAGGCGAGTCGCAGCGGTGTACTGGTCTAAATGCAGCGGTGTACTGGTCTAAATGGTAGTTTTGATACACTTTAAATCAGGGGTTCCCAACCTTTTTTGGCTTGTTGTGACCCGACTTTGACGTCACAAAAATCTAGGGACTCGAGACATTCAAATACCATCGATAATATATCATCAGTGTCAGTGACATAATCAGTGACATTGTCAGTGATGTCACATGTGACAGTATGCTTCTTTTTTCCCCCTCAGAATTCTGACTTTAATCAGAGAATTCAGATTTTTTTCCTCAAAATTGACAACTCGTAATTCTGACTTTAATCTCAAAATTCTAACTCTTTATTCTCAGAATCCAGATTTAAAGTTATAATCTCAAAGATTCAGATTCAGAAAAAAGTCAGATAGTGAGTTAACACAATGTTGATTGAGGCTATGGCCCATTGATGGGAGCATTTGCAGTATAGACCTTATTCGATTGACGTCACTCACGTACGGGCACGCCCGCTGCCGCCATGTTGTTGACATAGCGCAGCCGCTTTAAGTGACAGCCTATGTGAGAGCAGAGTTTATAGGAAGCTAGCCGCCGTTAGCGTTACCTGTATCGTTCCAATTGTGTTCGGATGGTGACCTGCGTTACACACGGCTGTAGTAATGACAGCAATAAAGTCCCCGTGGTTTGTTTCTATCTCTACCGTCTACAGACGTGAAGGGAGCGAGACGGAGGATACGTCAGCAGCACAGGAGATGTGTGGATAGTTAGGAGAGACAGGTGAAACTTTCTGACAGCTCCTCACAGCAAAGTCTGTTCACCTCGTTTTTTCTTTTGTTTATTATTACAGGCATTATCGGCAGCATACAAACAACAACTCTGGGTTTTTTATTGCTGTTATCACTATCATCGATATTTTGTAATGGAACAGAAACGACAATAAGGCCGTTACTATAGTTGTCAGCTGCAGGACGGTATGTCAACAATATGGCGCCGTCCGGGGTTAGCGAATAAGGTCTATAGTGAGTAACGTTATGTCACATAATGCAACACTGTTTGGATCTCACCTGCAATTACCACTCATCGCCATAGGTGACAAAACTGAAATCATAGAGATTATGACTTTAAACTCAACGACCCTAATCATCTTCAGTAGTTTTAATTGTGTGTAGTGTAAGAGAAAAGAAAAGAGAAAGACATCAGGCGACCCTATTTGAATTCCAGGCGACCCCACTTAGCTTCGCGACCCTACGGTTGGGAACCACTGCTGTAAAATGCTAAAAAAAGAGATACACTTTAAATGCTAAAAACCCTCAACCTCAGTCAGTTAATTTAATTTAATTGTAGTGCTTCTCCTTCTCTTATGGCAGGCTTAGCTAGTTTGTCCGCGCAGTCAGTGACTAGTGGATCCAACAGGGCTAATGTGGTTGGTTGGCTGAACAGGCTAGACGAGTAGAAGCCATCGGGAATGCTAGCTGGCCGGGCGTCTGAGGTATGCTTGGCCCTGTAGCCATCATGTGACCTGGCTCACGCAGCTCTACACTGCTGACTGGCTGGCTGGCTCACCAGCTGTTTTGACTGTTGTATTTTGAAATATTGTTGCATGGTCTACATTGTGCTGTTGTGCATGTAAACTATGCTACTGGCTGTAATCACTGGCCATTAACTAGCTCTGCTGCTGCTACTACCTGTTAATGACTTGCCGCCTGTTGACTGCTCTCCTGCTGTGTGTTGATCATGGCTGTTGATGTATTTTGAAAAATGTGTGGTGGAAAATTGGTGTTGTTTTAAACCACTATATGGCATTTTCTGGAAAAATGTACAGGCAGCCACTGAGCAGCTCCACTGAGGCGGATGGGAGGTTGAATGCCTTGCTCAAGGACCCCTCAGCATCAGTTAAGGCAGAGCTTTATATTCAGGCACTCCCTCTGACCAGATATTCTCTGCAGGGATTCAAACTGCTGACCGTCAGGTTACTGCTGTAAGTGAGCAGCCTGGTAGCACTGTGCCGCAATTAGCCTCTTGGTGACACTACATTCTTTTTGGTAGCAATTTAAAGCCTATCATCATTGACTTGGTGCCTGTACGTTTTTAAGCCTCCAGTGAGTCGGCTTTAATTCACTGAATTCAGTTTTTCTGCTAACAATTATTGGCCTAATTCTGACCCATTTAGTGTCTGAAAAGAAACTTGGTGTAGTCAGTAGGGGTGTGTGTGTGTGTGTGTGTGTGTGTGGGGGGGGGGGGGGGGCGATACAGTATAGTCTCGTGATATTTTGCGTAGCAAGAATATATCATATTGCACGAATGCCAAGTATCACAATATTTTATTGTAGAAATTGTCATGCCAGGTGCATGCAACATTTTTATGACAGTGTTGGTCAGTCTGTCTGCTTGACAATTTTGCTTCAGTAAAAATGATTTGAAGTGAGATGAACAGACTGGAAAATGTATCTTACATAAAACACCGTTTTTCTTTGGGGACATAATTTGCAATGGAAGAAAGTTAATATATCGCAATACTCGATATACCGCAATCCTAGCTAGCATATCGCAATATCGTATTGTGACTTATCGAAGTATCGTGATAACATTGTATCGTGGGGCATCTGGTGATTCCCACCCCTAGTGGTGAGTCGTAGTTCACACCAGCACTAGAGGTTGAAGGGAAGGCGTTGCATGGTAACAGGCTTCTTCTGTATGCCCAGAGGACGAGGGTAGCCCTTCTGTATCCTCCTCCTCATCACTATCCAAACATCTCAGCAGGCTAAGATCTCATGATCACTACCAAACATCTCAGCAGCAGGCTAAGATCCTGGACTGCCATTGAAATGGAGTTTTGGCCAGGTTGGAGCATCACGGCGGAAACGCAAAGTAGCGCCGGCCGTGTGTAAAGATGTGGCAAAACTGGCAATGACCTACTACGAGTTGTATTCTGTGTAATCCAGCTAATGGGAAGACTAATGTGCACTGAAGGGCTTAACGTCAGGTCTACGTAGGTGATAGGGAAAAATTTAAATCACATTAGCCTTTATTTGGACAATCACTAGTTAATATATTCATATACATTTTCATTTAAGTAACACATAGTTATTGTACATACATAGACAGTCAGACACCATAACCTGTAGCGTACATTTGGAGCTCCTCTCTATCTCACACTATGTTCTGTCACTGTGTCACTATGTTCTGTACAGAGCCAGAATAACAGATAGGTTGTCTGCAGATTAGCCTTCAAATGTGCATCAAGACACATGTAATCTGATGTGTGTCCTATAAGTATCTTTGACTTTCTGTTCATTGCATTGTAAGCCTGTGTATCCATTCATGAATATACAAGAGTGCATCTCTTGGCCAAGATCTATGTTAATACTTATATTTAAGACGACTTCTGACTCCTGGCTCCATCTTTTGATCACAAGTGGTTTTCTCCAAGTGATTCACTGTTTACCTTTTGGCTGTTAAATTCCATTCTACAACAGTAGGGTTAGAACAAACGAGGGAAGGTGCTGCTGTGCATTGTCTTCTCCGCGGACGTTGACTCACACAGAGAGCGTGTGTGACGGAGGTGACAACAGGCTGCTTCTCCTCCATACGTCTCTCTGTCTCTCCCTGCCTCCCTCATCATCACCATCACACACAGCCCCTGCCTAGCAACGCCACTGCCTGGCGATGGTAACCCTTGGAAACCATGAAGGAGCACGACCACGTCGGTATCTTGTCACCTCCCTGCTGGATCTAGTGTCAGTCTCTCTCCCTCTCGTTGGCGCTCGCTCTCTTTTTATGTGTTTCGCGTCTCATCCACAGGTTAAGTCTGGAAAAGGCCCAAATAATCTCTGTTTAAGGCATTTAAAAGTATTAAAATGTCTTAAATACAGTTATTCGGGTTTCTTTCAACATTCAGTGACTGTCACGCCCGACGCCACGCCCGCCCGCAGTAAGGGAGTGCCCCACATACCCTCAGACATACCCTACCTTCAAAACTAAACTTAAGGAATGGCTCAAATCTAACCATCACTGCACCCATAACAATAACCAATAGCCCTCTCATAATTTCCTTGATTGCACTTTACTGTACTGTATCAGCACTTTATTGTACTGATATTGCATTTTAACTGTGCACTTTAACTGTATTGCTTTTATCTTGTTTGTGTGTATTCTTATCCTGTGTATGTATTGTTATCCCTTGTGCATTTTTATTTTCCTATATTGCTTTTATTCCCGTATTGCTTTTTATTCCCGTATTGTTTTTATTCCTGTAGTTACCTTGTAGTTTTTTAGTTCTTTATGTCCCGAGGACTACGGGTGAGAACTAGCTTCGGCTAATCCCGGCACTTTTACTGTTGACATGTATGGATGATTCTATATGTGTAAACTGTTTTATTAATGTGCACTGTCCTGTCTAACTAAACAATAAAGTAAAGTAAGTAAGTCACCATTTATAGCTCCAGCAGTTTCATGAGCTTGTTCACTGGTTTTGCCAGCTTTGATACTGCTGTATGGTCAATATATAATAATAATAATCGTCAATATACGATTTGATCGCAAATCGCAGTCTTCCTTTAAGGCAGTGGTTCTCAAATGGGGGTCCGGGGCACTTTGCCAGGGGGTCTGCGAAAGGTTTTCAGGAAAATAAAAATAAAAACCTTTTGTTTGTTTGTAAAAGCTTCATAGTTCAACGGAAATATTTTATGCTTTAAAGCTAAAAGGGTTCATGGATTACATTCTAATCTACCAAACCTATCCATTTAAAAGTCAGGCACGTTACCGTGGAAACAATTAAGCTTAGCCCAAAATCGCAAATCAGAATGAGGGGGTCCCCGGTATATTTTCTATCTTGTAAGGGGTCCTTGGCTGAAAAACATTTGAGAACCTCTGCTTTAAGTAACACCACCAGTCAGTCCACCAAACGCTGTCAAATGTTTCACTTTGGTTGCTTTGTAGTTTTTTTTGTGCCTGTTACTTGAACTGTTTTGTAGAGGTGATTTTTTTTTTAATCCGATCAGATCTGTGATTTCAAGTGAAGGGTCGCATTGTCTACTATCCTCCTTCCATCTCCCTCCTCCCCCCTCCCCCCGCACACTGCTTGTTGACATTTGAGACTAAAATGGCTGTTCACACCCCAGCATTTGGTTTCCTCTGTTGCCATGGCAGTGCCCTCTGACACAGAGGATGTTGGGGGAGGTCAGCCCAGCCTTCTGTTTGGCCAACTCATCTCATCTCCTCTCCTCATCTCATCTCCTCTCCTCTCATCTCCTCTCCTCTCCTCTCCTCTCATCTCCTCTCCTCTCCTCTCCTCTCCTCTCCTCTCCTCTCCTCTCCTCTCCTCTCCACTCCTCTCCTCTCCTCTCATCTCCTCTCATCTCCTCTCCTCTCCACTCATCTCAACTCATCTCCTCTCCTCTCATCTCCTCTCATCTCCTCTCCTCTCCACTCCTCTCCTCTCATCTCATCTCCTCTCCTCTCCTCGAAGACCCAGAGGTCTTGATATCACAGGCATTGATGTAGTGGTAAATAAAGGTATTAGGAAAACAACCAAAGATCTGCATATAACCTTGATTATCGATTGAATGCTGCTTTTAGGAGGCCTGTTGACACTGAGAGGATAGGAGAGAAGCTTTTTAAATCACACTAATTTGTTGGACTATTGTGGTATGTGTTTGTGGAGCGAGCTGTGCAGCTACATGACACAAAACAACAGTCAAACATCCAGTTTGCACAAATGGTGGTTGTTCATCTCCACGCAAGTTCTCATCCCCAAGCCATCAACCTAACGCTGGCTTAAACTCGACTGGCAACCAGCCATTATCTTAGCAACCGACTTCTAACAGAGCAACATATCACAAACACAGTAGATTTTGTTAACGACTATCACAGAGGTATGATTTGTTTGAGTCTGTTTTCTTTTGTTTTATAGTTGAGAATGTTTGCAGATTTTCTCTCAAATTAGATCAACTTCACTGTAAAATGTATCTTCTCGCCTCCCTTGGCAACACTATTAGCCTCAGAGGTGATGTAACACAGGATCTGGCGGCCATGTTGGAGGTCCTCCGCTCTTGGGCAGCAGTGGCTGTGGACACTGAACAGTTTGTTTAGTTCCCAAACGTACTGTATGGCTTCTATGCAGACCTGAATAGACAGGGTTCACTTCTCTACTGTTCTTGACTGAGAACTGATCATTTCATCACTGATACAACTTGGTGTAATGTCAGCTTGTTCGCTGACTATCTATCTGCTCAGATAAAGCATCTACTAGCACACTAGCTAACAATTCTAAGTGAAAGTGGCTAATAGTTCTAGTTATGTAGTATAACAGTATACTATGTTCATATTAACAACACATCGGTGTCTTTGCAGGCTAGGTGATAGTTTGACAGACAAGACCGTTTACTCTGTCACAGTAACCTACATCCTGAAACGAATCTACTCTAGAGGAGTCAGAGCCTCCTCTGACTCCTCTAGTGCAGCCATTCCCAACCTGTGGGCCACGGCCCTCTGGTGGTCCACGGAGGTATTGCAAATGGGCTACCAAATAAAAAATATATTTTTATTTTTTATTTTTTTTACATTAAACACATTTAAAAACCCTTGCTGATGGACAGCTCCTTGAAAACTGTACAACTGAACATGCTGAAACATGTTTCAGATGCTGTTGTTAGTGAAAATAAGTGCTATGACAACGCATTATCTGGCCTCCGTATTTGTTCCGGGGTCGGAGGTGGGCCGCGAAAGGTTTTCCGATTTTTCAAGTGGGCCCCTGAGTTGGGAAAGGTTGGGAAGCGCTGTTCTGGTGGGTTTACTGTGAATCATCCTCCAGTGTGATTGTGATTCACACCTACTTGATGAACAACACAGGCTTGTTTTGCTGTGTAAATGTCTGATGCTCTGCACTGGTACAGCACAGTGTGTTCTTCAGTGGCACTGTGCAGTTTGAATCAATTCATGTCTGACTCCTTATGTGACCAAACTTCTTGATAAGAAACAGAATTGTTGACCCCAGCACTAAAATAAATGGCCTGTAGGGCTAGAGACAGACAGTAGTATATCGAGTATTGTCATTGTGTATTTTTTATTTAACATTATGTAAAAGGGCATAATTAATATACCCTACATTTGTAACTATCAGTCAGTTTTTAGTCAGCCACAAAGAGAGGAGTGTCCTCTCTCCTGTGTGGGAGTTGAGCGCTCACTCACTGTGTTTATAAAAGTTAATTGATTTGATAATGATGATTTTGTGTGTGTGTGTGTGTGTGTGTGTGTGTGTGTGTGTGTGTGTGTGTGTGACCCCATTTGATGATGCGTATGGATGGAGTGTGTGAATGCTGGTCTGTGTAACCTCGTTAGGCGGACGTCCGGCCTCGACCCGTTGGAGCCTCTGTTAACACTGGCGTGTGTTTGTTTTGCAGGTGTGGGGAAGTCATGTCTATTACTACAGTTCACAGACAAGCGGTTTCAGCCGGTTCATGACCTCACCATCGGTAAGAGCCTCTCTCCTCGACGCTAGCACCATCTGAATGTGTGGGATATAGAAAGCAGTGACGCATTTCTTGTATTATGACGTATGGGTTTTGATTGAACAAAAGCTTTGTGAGGGGTGGGGGCAAAACCCCAATAACAAGCAACCACTCCCTCTTCTCTTTAACCTCCACGCCAGGTGTCTATATATTCATAGCTTTCAAGGGGCGTTACGTGCTGCCGGGAACGCCCACCTGGCGGTCAAAAAAAACTTGTTCATTCCGTTGCCTGCGAGTCGACTCACGCTGTTTGTTCAGCCAAAGTGCCGGATAGCCTACCTGTTGTGCTATCGGTTGCACTAAACCGACGAGGAGACACGCCTGGCTTGTGTTTTACAGAATCCCGTCGGAGAAAGAAAGGAGGAGGTTGTGGATTTGTGCGACGTGGTTCAGTCGCTGGGGAGGGCAAAAAAAATTGCTTTTTTTTCTACCATCAAAGTACACACGTCTTTGCTCTTTGCAGCCAACATTTCATCAAAGGTAAGCTCAAGTAATGTTAACGGGGTATTAATCATTATTGTAACGTTACTTGAGCTTACCTTTGATGAAATGTTGGCTGCAAAGAGCAAAGACGTGTGTACTTTGATGGTAGAAAAAAAAGCAATTTTTTTTGCCCTCTCCAGCGACTGAACCACGTCGCACAAATCCACAACCTCCTCCTTTCTTTCTCCGACGGGATTCTGTAAAACACAAGCCAGGCGTGTTTCCTCGTCGGTTTAGTGCAACCGATAGCACAACAGGTAGGCTATCCGGCACTTTGGCTGAACAAACAGCGTGAGTCGACTCGCAGGCAACGGAATGAGCAAGTTTTTTTTGACCGCCAGGTGGGCGTTCCCGGCAGCACGTAACGCCCCTTGAAAGCTATGAATAGATGCTCCTCCTAAAGTGGCACAGGGGAAACTTAAATCCGATCCCATGTTTTGGTTCATGCTCAGATCAAATCAAATCTGTAATCTAAATGAAAGGATGATAGGAGTACAGTTTGATAACAAAAACAAAAACATGACTTAGCCATCTTTGCCCTTAAAAGAGAGAGAAAGATTAGTCGGTTTAGTTAAAGGTACATTCAGTGCTGTTTTTGTGTTAAAATAAGTGTTAATTGGCTCTATATTCTGACAGCAATCACTGAAATAGAGTGTCTGTCCTCTATCTCTCTCCTGTAGTCCTGCATGCAGGGCGGACGTATCTCCGCAACCGTAACTCGTAGAGACTCACGGATGGCAGCGTTGGATTCGGGGTGACAAAATACATATACGGTAGTCCTTAAAAAGCATTGCAATCTGACCTTCCGTTTCCCAGAAAATGTCAACTTTTCTCTGATTGGACAGAAAATGTCAACTTTTCTCTGATTGGCTCCAAATTGTATCCAATCAGAGAAAAGTTGACATTTTCTGGGAAACGAAGGTCGGATCACGATGCTTAAAAAAGTTTCTTATGTATTTTTTCACCCCGAATCCAACGCCGCCATCCATGAGTCTCTACGCGTTACGGTTGCAGAGATACGTCCGCCCTGCCTGCAGGACTACAGGAGAGAGATAGAGGACAGCGGGGGGTTGGGGGTTCCAAGTTACTGACCAAACACTCTATTTCAGTGATTGCGGTCAGATAATAGAGCCATTTAACACTTATTATTTTAACACAAAAACATCGCTGAATGTACCTTTAATGCAGAGAATATTCTTTCAAGTGTTTTTTTTTTTTTTGCTAGTTGACAGATGATAAATAAATGTATTTGACACCAGTGCTGTCTGTATACAGTGCTTTGTATGTGAGTCAGGACATTGAGCTGTGTGGAGAGTTGTTACGCCTTCAGCAGGTTGCACAGGGAATTGTTGTGATTTAGCCTGAAATGATTTTGATGACAGAACTGACTGTGGATAAAGAACGGATAAAGCATCTTGTCCTGATGGAGGTTGTAGAATGGTGGGTGTATGGAATAATTCTCTAACTCTACTTCCTCTGTGTGTGTGTGTGTGTGTGTGTGTGTGTGTGTGTGTGTGTGTGTGTGTGTGTAGGTGTGGAGTTCGGAGCGAGGATGATCACTATAGATGGCAAACAGATCAAACTGCAGATCTGGGATACGGTAATATCTATATTTGTATACACAGTACACAGCCACATGTTTTTGTTGCTTTCAAAAGGTGTGTGTGTGTGTGTGTGTGTGTGTGTGTGTGTGTGTGTGTATGGAATGTCACATCATCAACACTGCTCTTTAAAAGGTCGAAGGGCATAGATTTCCCAAAGATAAGGTTTTAAAAGTATACAAATGTCTCTTAAATGTGGCTTTCTGAAGCGTGCAGATGCCTGTACATTTGTCCCTGCAGTAAACCAGTTGGCCAGCAGGTGGAGTCAGAGCACCATGAAAAATGACAGTGTAGGTTTGAGAGGAGTGAGCTTAGAGAGTGTGAAGTTCTCTTCACTGCTTCACAAGTCTGACTCTGTCTGTCTGTCTGCCTGTCTGTCTGTCTCTCCCAGCTCTTGTCTGTCTGTCTGTCTGTCCCAAGCTCTTGTCTGTCTGTCTGTCCCAGCTCTTGTCTGTCTGTCTGTCCCAAGCTCTTGTCTGTCTGTCTGTCTGTCCCAGCTCTTGTCTGTCTGTCTGTCCCAGCTCCTGTCTGTCTGTCTGTCCCAGCTCTTGTCTGTCTGTCTGTCTGTCCCAGGTCTTGTCTGCCTGTCTGTCTGTCCATCCCAGCTCTTGTCTGCCTGTCTGTCTGTCCCAGCTCTTGTCTGCCTGTCTGTCTGTCTGTCCCAGCTCTTGTCTGTCTGTCTGTCTGTCTGTCCCAGCTCTTGTCTGTCTGTCTGTCCCAGCTCTTGTCTGTCTGTCTGTCTCTCCCAGCTCTTTGTCATGTTAAAGCTGCAGAGTCTCAGGTGTCTGTGGCTCTTTTGGTTTGCACCTCCCTGTTGGCTGTGAACAGCTTGTTGAACGCAGCCCACACTGAAAAGGCATGGCTGACTGTTGGTTTGACTGTTAGATTTACTACCACTTTCAGACCAACCACCAGGGTCAGACGAGGGTTACTTGATGCATGTGTGAACCCTTCTTTTGTCACTCGACACTGGTTAATCCTGGTCATGGGGGCGGGGCAAACAACACATCGCCGATTTATGCTTACGCGAAATCGGCAGCGGCGACTGCACCGAGGGGTGTGTGGCAGTTGGCCGGCCTATCAGCGCAGCTCGGCGGAGGGGAGGTGCAGCTCCTCGAAAATGTGACTCCGCGGCGTCGACGTGACGTCACCGGCACGAGAGCTGTGATTGGCCGTTGCCTTGGGCCGCGCACGTATCCGCTTACGTACTTGTTGTGAGGAATGAGCAAATGCCATTTCCTCATTTAACAGTGCTTGTCCCTCATCTAGCAAAGCCTTCTGCAGGCTCACCGGAATGAGTTTTGAAATGGAGGAACAATAAAATGTCCCCCCACCGACATGATTGCACGTTCTTGGTAAACGACACGATAACGTCATATGTAATGGACACGAGTGTACCACAAGCCACCTAGTGTTTTTGAGGTGTACTGCAGCCAACGTGCCGAGTTATGTTCGAGTATGCACAGTCGAGGCTGCGCGGAACCCTGTCAGCGCCTTTAGTGGAACTGATGGGCCCACAGCACTGCAACATCAAACAACAAACAAGCCATTTATCCGTACAGTGCTGCAGACCCGCCATTGCTTTGTGGTGGTTTGCAACACCTGGGGGAGTACCGCAGCACTGCCTGTTTGTTTGGGGTTGCCGTGTCAACTGTGTGTGTGCTGGTGCCCCAAGTGACAAAGGAGCTAATTGAAACGCTAGTTTTACACCCGTCTGTACCGGCTGGCTGTGATCCCGTGAGATCCATTTGTCCCAATCGGGTTGTTAGCAACGCTGCTGCTGCCGTTCACACTGCAACCAACCCTTAGTC
This sequence comes from Poromitra crassiceps, assembly GCF_964638095.1. Taxonomy (NCBI): domain Eukaryota; kingdom Metazoa; phylum Chordata; class Actinopteri; order Beryciformes; family Melamphaidae; genus Poromitra; species Poromitra crassiceps. The sequence continues at coordinate 26,458,484 of NC_139635.1, read as the reverse complement.
CGAGTCCGACCAGGGGTGTCAAAATGAATCGTTTGATCGATGCATCGCGATGCGGACGTGTGAATCGAATCGAATCGTTGACAGATGAATCGTTGAATCGTTTGTTTAAATATCTGTTGATATTCAGATTTTAAAGCAATTTCTAAGTAAAAAAGGGACTTGATATTTATCTGACTGCTTGTATTAATTGATAAACGTAGCCATGTGCAGAGCTCGATGAAAGTTTGAAAACCTCACGCTCCTTCTACACATTTAAACACAACCTCAGGAAACAACTGCTATGCTCTTACCTGTTTTCGTAACACTTTCATCTTGAATCCCAATGCCAAGTAACAACTGTGGAGCCCATATTCATATTTGTATTTGAAATGTTTATACTCACCTTGAACTGCAACCTCAATTAACTCCATAATTATATTTGTACTCGAATGTGTAACCCCAAGTAATAATTGTTTTGTCCACAAATTGATCTGGGATCTCTTATCTGTAGTATGAATGAGATGTCTGTAATATATGTAGGCCACATCCCCTTCTTGTTTTTTGTTCCTTGTTTTTTGTTATGGCCCCAACCATAAGCTTTAAATAGCTTCTATGGGGACCATGTTCACATATTATGCATTACTCATTAGTTCCAATGTTGTTATTTTATGCATATGTGTGAATAAAAAACTCAAACTCAAAAAAACAAAAAAAAAAAATAATATAGAACATTGAGGATTTGATACTTGGAGCTTCGATACTTTGAGCTGTATCGAGATGCATCGTGGAATCGAATTGAATCGTGAGGCCAGTGAAGATTCAGCCCTAAGTCTGACCGATGAGGTGGGTCTCCAAGCCGAGTCGGGCACACTGACCTAAATAATATGCGCACCTCACGTGGGATGGGGGTTTCCCAGAGCCGCAGCTCCGCCTGCTATTGGTCCGTGATCGGCAAGCTGCACGATCACTGGACAGGCGACCTGTCAATCACTCCCTTTTCTATCATCTATTTTACTCCACAAACAGGCGAGTTATATAAAAATGTACCCCCCCTTACAGTTGTTATGAAAAGGTGAAATTAGCTATATAGACCGAAACCGTGTTTCGCCCCTCACTGGAAAGATGTTTCACCCCATGCAGTAGGCATGGGGTGAATGCCTACTGCACCCTGCCTCAAGAGGCCAGTCGAGGAACTACAGCTTTCAGCAACACTTCCTGGACTTCAGGTGGGAAGGTCCAAGCTTGCCCACACTGGTCGGTGCAATGCGGGTTAACCCTTTCAAACACAACATCAGTGGGGTAACTGGACCTTGTTGTGAAAGGGTTATTAGAGGTCACACAGCCACCACACTGCCAGAGAGACCACAGGAAACTCTGTGTGTGTGTGTGTGCGCGTGCGTGTGTGTGTGTGTGTGTGCGCGTGCGTGTGTTCTGTGCACATCCATGTCAGCCAGATGGCAGACAGACACAGTGCTCCCTCTCTTTCTGCCTCATGTATCATTTATTCACTAATAGCATTACTGACTTGTTGGCTGCTTCCTGGTTGACTGACGGGCTGATTCATTGACCCGACTAGCTGTTGTTCTTGTCTGACCCATTGACTGACTCAATGACCACTGAACGCCGCTTTCTGGATGACTGGTTCAGTGACCAACCAACCAACTAGGTTTCCCAATGAATGACTGACTGGCTTGATTGCCCCAGTGACTGGCTTTCTGGATGAAAGAGGACTAGTGGATCTCTTGTCTTCTGACTGGCTGACTTTTTTTTGACTTACTGAACGGTTCACTGACCAACTGACTGACTGTCTGCCTGGTTATAGCCGACTGCCTGCTCCTGTGTTGAGCCTCTGCAGACGAGGGCCGCGCTGCAGCTGTTGGGATAGAGTGACGATGTGTCCTCGGGGCGAAACACTGACAACATTGTTACACGGGACAGAGGCAGAGAGGATGAATAGAACAGAAGAGAGGGGGGGGGGGCTAGGAGGAAGGGGACATGGTGACAGAGAGAGGAGAGGGACCGAGGTTCATATAAAGAAGGAGAAAACGAGTGACGCGAGGGAGAGACGGTGACGGAGTGAAAGCTGGCCTGGGGGGGTGGGGGGTAGACGGGACGTCCCGTGAACCAAAACACCACAGGCTCGATTCCTGGAACCCCACAGTCTATGGGAGCGTCCCTGTTGGAGTGTGGAAGAATATGGTAAAGTGGGAGGGTCCACACTCCAGAGAGAGGAGGGGGGGGGGTTGTGACAGAGAGATGGGGGAAGAAAGAGAGAAGTCCATTGTATCCAGTTACAGGCCCTGCTCTGTGCTGTCCTCTAGTCTCCACAGCTGTCTGAAAACCCGGCGCTGGAGTCGACTAGAGGATCAGGACTGCTAGAGAACCAGGATTTAGCATTGTGAACGTTGTGTATCGTTTGCATCATGTTTCTGTTTTTTCCTCACTCGTTTCCCTACGTGTTGTCTTTTAGGCCGGTCAGGAGTCGTTCCGGTCCATCACCCGGTCTTACTACAGAGGAGCAGCCGGAGCACTGCTAGTCTATGACATCACAAGGTAACACGGCCAATCCGACGCGCCCGCAGCAGCAGCACGCACACGCTCCGTAGCGGGCATGCTGCATTCAAGATCATCAGTAGTATTAGAGGCGTTTGCACCCATGGCTTCCAGCAGGTCACAGATGCAACAGACAGGAAGTTGGGAGCGAAAAGGCGTTTTCAGCACAGCAAATTGGACAAGTTAAATAAACTTGAATACATGCAGACGACAGACAGAAAAAGCAGCAGCGATCCACGTCAGGCCGTGCACTCTCTCGCTCAGGCAACTTCACACACCTTGCTAGGGTTGGGTACCGTTCACATTTGAATCGATACCGGTACGGTACCGGTACCTGGAATTCGGTACGGTACCAAAAACGGTACCTTTTTCGATACTTTGAGTAAAAAAAAAAAAAAAATTTTTTTTGCAACAACAAAAATGTACAGTTGTAAAACAAATAAGTCCAAACTTCTCAATTTCAACATTGTTCTTTATTTAGATTTTTTTTTGTTTAGCAGCAGCACCCAACAAAATAAAACCCCTCCCTCCCTCTTCCCTCCCAAACCAAGAGTTTACTTGTCGCAGGTAATGGTCTTGTGCCACACTGCTCCATCCATCAGCGGTCACTGCAATATGGTCAACTGCCCTGAGTTCCTCCTTCACATTCTTCTTCTCAACACGATACCAAGCTGGGATAAGTGTGTTTGTGAGAAGGTCTCTGGAGGGAGGGGAGTATTTTGGGTTCAGGGTCCCTGTCATCTCCCTATATATAGACAATAAAAATAACTATTGT
>NC_139635.1:26440177-26450177 GCF_964638095.1 Poromitra crassiceps | reverse complement strand
GCCTCAGGAAGCACTTTCCTACTGAGTTTATGGTCTCAATCGCTAGTTTCAAAGTCTTCTTCAATACAGCAGGATAATTTTATAAATTTGTGGTTCCATTTCGATTGGCTTATCTTTATAGTGCCACTCTTCTCTATCCACCTTATTTCTAGCTGCCATGATGCCTGATGGGTGCTTCTTCCGCTTCCGGTGTAATAGGCTGTTTTACAGTCTATGGTTTTAACTTGACAAAAAACGTCTATGAGGATTTTACAGCAGAGCCATTCTGCTCTACAGCCGTGTCGTTCGGGTGCTGGGATAACGTAATGCATTGTGGGTAGTCGGCTACTGTGGCTAATGCTAGCGGCTAGCGTAACATGGCAGTAAAACGCCACTGAATGACCAAATTGATTTAACTTTTAACCATTTCGAGTAACACTGTTTCCATACGGACCCGCAGCGTTGGTTAGTTGTTTATAACGTGGCTATATTTATAACTTTTATGACATACTCCAGTTTCCGGTTTATAATTCGGCTCTGCAGCCGAGTATAACAAAGGAAATGGCAAGCTGCAACAATAAGTCGCGTTAAACCGGACCTTGTACCCATGATTATTTTTTACAGTGGGGCATTCAAAAATAAGGTGGATAGACAGCCAAAGTGAACGTCACTTCCTGCTTTTCTCCCTGTACCAGCGTGTGAAAAACATGAATGCTGGTGAACGGAGCGATACGCTACCTTTTTGATCCTGTTTGAATTGTGCCACGGGAGTAACACACGTCATGTTTGTCAATGTAAAAGATAACTCTGCAAGTCAAGAAAGTCTCAGTTTGTGGTCAAACTGTGGAACTATAAGTTATAAAATTTAAATCAGAAACACTACACACAACTAAGGCTGCCACGATTAGTCGACTAGTCGCCACTACGTCGACGATTTAAATCGTCGCCGACGAATTTGGTAGTCGACGTAATCGCATGTTTTTTTTGGAGCTGAAAAAAAGAAAAAAACTTTTGTTTTGTTTCCGCGAAGCTGCTGCCTGCGATGGCCTCACTGGCTGGCTTGGCGTCCAGGCGTCTCCGTCCTGTCTTTGATGCACATGCACAGTACCCATCATCCGGGGAAAACGTGACATCACCGTGACCGGAAAAACAACAAGCAGCTCCCAGTGCTTCTCCACAGAAAAAATGTCTAGCCGTCCTCATACTACGTCCAAAGTGTGGGAGCATTTCACCCACAATAATGTGAAGTGCAAAATCTGCTAAATAAGCTGAACTCGCTTATCATGGCAGCACGAGTATGATGCGCGATCATCTCAAAAGGAAGCACGTTGTGGCAAATGCAGATGAAGGCTAATTAGCTTGTTAGCTCACTGCCACCCGCAACGTTAAGTTTTAGCTGTTAACGTTAGCCATTGGCTAACGATTAGGGATGCACCGATATGAAAATTTTGGCCGATGCCGATAACCGATATTAACATTGCTGTTATGGCCGATAACCGATATTTACCGATGTCGATATGATCTGTATAAAACCACATTTTTATGATCATCACATTTTGTACATACTGAAAAACACATGTTAACACTGAATTTGAAAAAGTTATGCATTTCTTTATTTGCAAAGCCTTTGGAAAAGCCCATAAATCATAGATTTACTGCATTATTTCATATCAATGTGAAGAATTTGGCTGATAATGATAACCGATATTAACATTGCAACATCTGACCGATACCGATATGACCGATATGTTAAAAAATCGGCCGATACTGGCCGATACCGATATGATTGCCGGTATATCGTGCATCCCTACTAACGATATTAACGTTAAAAGCCTGCTGTAATGTTGTCACCATAGCAACGTTAAGCTCATGTGTTGCTGACGGGAATACTGGAAACCTCATTTTACTCCGCAGTTTGCACTCTACTTACGACATTTAAAAATGTGTTTGATGCCTGAGAAGACTGAAACAATTTATTTTTGTTGATATTTTGGTTGCAGTGAATAGTTTTTGGTTCCATTTCCATTCCACGTAGTAGTGCCCTAATTTTATTTTGCATTATTCATTCAATGGATAGTACATATTTCATTGCACTATATGTTTTCAATTTCAATGTATACTATTTTGCAGTTTTGCAATTTGCACTATATTACATTTATTACATGCAAGTACCGTACATTGGTGCCAGAAATAAATATGCTGCTACATGCTCTAAACTTTAAAGTTCATGAAAATATTATTTTTGAGTGAATTATCATCATTAATTGTCTTTATTTTTATTTGGCACATGCTTAAAACAACTTGAAGCTAAATTTAGAAGCTGATGATAGCTAAATCAGAGCGATTGAGTAATTGTGCGATATGATCCGATTAGTCGACTAATCGTTGAAATAATCGGTGACTAGTCGACTATCAAAATAATCGTTTGTGGCAGCCCTACACACAACCAGTCGCATAAGTGACGTCTCTCCCACCAGTCCATTGTTGTTGGTGTGACGTATAATGTGCGACACGAGAGATGTAGTTGATTGACAAAACTAAACCTTACGTTTCAGTTTCAGGACAAACTGTGACTTTCTTCACATGCAGAGTTCTCTTTTAAATTGGCAAACTTTAACACGTGTACCCCCCGTGGCACAATTCAAACAGCATCAGAAAGGTAGCGTCTCTCTCTCCGTTCACCACCATTCATATGTTTTGGCACGCTGAGAGAAGCAGGAAGTGACGTTCACTTTGGCTCTCTATTGTGCTCTGTTCCACTCTTCCCTTCTCTTTCATTCTCTTTTCTTTGTCCTCTCATCTCCACTTTATTCTACTGTTTTCTACTCTTCTCTTTTTCCCCACTCTCCCTCCTTCCTCTCTTTGATCTCCTCCCCTGCCTCCAAGCTCCTCAAGGAGCAGAAAGAGGGCGCCAGAGAGAGAGAGAGAAAAAAGGAGGATGAGCACGAGGCCAAAGCACCCTTGGGTTCCTCAACCTTTTTCAGACCGCGTGTCAAATCGGAGTCCCGCGACCTCATTTCAGTCCCCGACCAGCCAGGCTTCAGGAGCACTCTCTCCTCCAGCTGTTACTGTGCGTGTGTAGCCAGGCGGTGGTGCTGTTTCCTCGCTCCTCCATGCACACCAGTGGGAAGTAGTGTGTAAAGCCCCCCAGTTCCTCCCTTCGAGGCACAAACACTAGGAGGTAGTCCCAAGAGATGCATGCATGCATGGATGGATACCGTGTGTGTGTGTGTGTGTGTGTGGGGGGGGGGGGGTATCCCAGGGGGGTATCCCATGGCACAAGGCTAGTAGCTCTCTGCGCTTAATGCCATTTTAAAATCTTTACACTCTAGGCTTAGGATGAGGCTGTTTACACTTGGTTTTAAAATGTGTCTCGGGCGATCAGATCACAAGTGGACAGCGCGTGTGTAAGTGTAAACGACCACCAAGACGCACTGTGGTCCGATCACTCAAACCACTTACTGAGGTGGTCTGGGACGCATTTGACCGCATATCTTTTCTAGTGTAAATTCTATGCGTCCTCGGGACACTTTGAAGGACTGCCTACACAACTGATGTTGTCTGCGTTTGTGCCACTTCCCTGCATCTTCTCATCAAAAAGTGTGTGTGTGTGCGTGTGTGTGTGTACCAGTGTAGGAATTTAGCCAGGCGCAAGGGCAAAAATGCCTCCAGGAAATCTCAGAATGCCCCTAAAAGCCATGATCCAGGGCGCAAAAATTGCCCACCAATATTTAGATAATTTTATTTTCATTCAATTCATTTCATTTCCATCTCTTAACACACACTCAGCACCTGCAAGCTGGTTGCCAGAAGACGACGATGAAGAACTCACACAAACAGCGCTGTTGTTCACACTACGCGTCGCTTGAGCAACTTTATGCACTGATTACTATTTTTTAACGTGCCCCCAAAATTGTGTAAATGCCCCCAGTTTATAGACAGTGGGGGCAAAAGTTGCCCCCAGAATATTTTTTTAATTAATTAAAATTTAATAAAAAAAAAAAAAAAAATGTAAGCGCTTGTGTAAAGGCCATTTACCATTTACCTACACTGGTGTGCAGGACTGATTGGCAGTAGAGGGTAGAAGCAGTCTCCTGGTTTGAAGCAGCAGAGCCAGGCTGCAGGCAGCGTGTCCCACAGGCTCCGGTCTTAAATCACCTCATCTCCACCCTTCAAAGGCTTTCACGGCGCTCGAAAGACAGTCAAATGAAGCAGTGGAACTCTTGGATTATACGTAGAGGTTGTGGCTTCTGTCTTTGGGTTTCATTTCATTCTAACCGTCATTAAAAAGTCTCAAACTGAACTGTTGACAGTTGCAGACACCCGGCTCTAGATCTTTAAAAAGCCAGTGTGGAGAAATGGTGATGGAGGCTGACCCAAGATCAGAATCAGTGGAATTGAGAGGCCCATCGAGTAGGAGTGCCTTGGTGTATATTACATAAATGCAGCTGAATACACAGATAGAATGAAGCACATAGTAAGAGACAAGAGGTTGGATGTTGCATAATAAAGATTCAATATATCTTGACATTTGACCCTTTGTGTGCCTACAAATGACAAGTATGCCGTGTTTCCCCAAGAATCATCTTCTTGTCGGCGTAGAAAGGCCTCTGAAAACGGCATTTACATTTTAGACGCTAAATGTGAAGATGAAAGAAATAGTTGTGGGTTGATATAAACTCATGCAGTGTCGGCCAAACCTTCTCAGGAGTCATAATATGAACACGCGTGAAGTGAAGCTTGTCTATCTTTCTCCTCCTTTCTCTCTCTCCCTCTCAGGCGTTCATCAACACAGCCAAGGAGATCTATGAGAAGATCCAGGAGGGCGTGTTTGATATCAACAATGAGGTAGGACACACACACACACACACACACACACACACACACACACACACACAGAAACACCATTGTTCTTCCCTCTCCAGCCTTCTCCTTCTTAGGGCACTTTCACACCTGCCTTGTTTGGTTCGATTGAATCGAACTGTGGCTCGTTTTCCTCCTTGGTGCGCTTAGTTTGAACAGGTGTGAACACCGCATTTCCCACTCGGGCGCACACCAAAACAAGCGGACCGAGACCTTGTTGAAGAGGTGGTCTCCAGATGAAATAGTGCTCTACTAAATTAACTCTGTGCAGTCTGTGGAGAACGTGATCCGACCTCGATCCAACCCAACTGCAGGAAGAATTGCGCGTTTTCTGGGATGAAACCAGCTCCCGTAGGCCGGCTGCACTGCATTATGGGTCGAGGGCGAGCATTTTATTGGTTAAAAAGCCACGTCTTCACATCCTGTTTTGGTGACTGGTGGAAGTAGCGTTTGCGTGGATCAACTTCTTTTTTTTTTTTTTTTGCACGATTGCAATCGTCAGTTCTATAGTTTGGACTGGACCCGATTACCTCGCTGGTCTCAAAAATGCTAAAAAAATGCCAACAAGTCGTGGTCTCATCAGAACCAGCCTTCTTCTGTGATCAGATTGTCTGTCATCATTTCTTAGTTTATTCTTGACAGGCGTTCATATGCCTAACCCTCTACAGTCTCCATGATAGTAGGCCTACTATAGGCAGGGTTTTGTTTTATGTTACTAAATTACCAGAGATTTGTTTTATTGGGGCGGTAAGACAGACTGCTTTATTGCCACATAATGATACAGAGTAGTCTCTCTCTCTCTCTCTCTCTCTCTCTCTCTCTCTCTCGCGCTCGCTCGCTCTCTCAAACACACACACGCACACACTCCGCTGTCTGTCACCACTCACTATTATGGAATGCCTGATATGCACCCGACACACAATGTAACAATGTAACCAACGCACACACACATTCTTATAATTTCAGACGTCAAAAAAACCCTCTGGGAATTAAATTTTTCCATCCCGGGAGACGGGAGCTAATTACCGGAGTCTCCTGGCCAATCTGGGAGGTTTGGCAAGTATGGCAACCCTATCTGGACGGTTAGATTTAACCCTATCTGGACGGTTAGATTTAACCCTATCTGGACCCTTAGATTTAACCCTATCTGGACTGTTAGATTTAACCCTATCTGGACCGTTAGATCTGGACCGTTAGATTTAACCCTATCTGGACCGTTAGATTTAACCCTATCTGGACCGTTAGATTTAACCCTATCTGGACCGTTAGATTGAACCCTATCTGGACCGTTAGATTTAACCCTATCTGGACCGTTAGATTTAACCCTATCTGGACCGTAAGATTTAACCCTATCTGGACCGTTAGATTTAACCCGACCGTTAGATTTAACCCTATCCCGACCGTTAGATTTAACCCTATCCCGACCGTTAGATTTAACCCTATCCCGACCGTTAGATTTAACCCTATCCCGACCGTTAGATTTAACCCTATCCCGACCGTTAGATTTAACCCTATCCCGACCGTTAGATTTAACCCTATCTGGACCGTTAGATTGAACCCTATCTGGACCGTTAGATTTAACCCTATCCGGACTGTTAGATTTAACCCTATCTGGACCGTTAGATTTAACCCTATCTGGACCGTTAGATTGAACCCTATCTGGACCGTTAGATTTAACCCTATCTGGACCGTTAGATTTAACCCTATCCGGACCGTTAGATTGAACCCTATCTGGACCGTTAGATTTAACCCTATCTGGACCGTTAGATTTAACCCTATCTGGACCGTTAGATTTAACCCTATCTGGACCGTTAGATTGAACCCTATCTGGACCGTTAGATTTAACCCTATCTGGACCGTTAGATTTAACCCTATCTGGACCGTTAGATTTTTGGCTGGTGTGAAAGTGAAAAACAACACAATGTATCATTCTCGCATCAGGAAACCAAGGAGGCAGACTGTCAGCTGTGAAAGCGCCCACATTCACTCTTCTCCTCTCTTGTCGTCTTGTTTCTCCTCTTTTACACCACTCTTCCGTTCTTCTCATCTCTCCCTCCTCTTCTCCTCGGCGTGGTTTTCCAGCAGTGTGTGTGTGGTTTGCCACGCTCCCTCTCTCCTCAATGTGTGTGTGTGTGTGAGAGAGAGAGAGAGAGAGGGGGAAAAAACGTCCTCTGCTTCCTTTCATTCCAGCCAAGCAAAACTTCCAGGGTCCCTCCCTCATCCCTCGCTCTACTTTCCACTCGCTCTCTTCACTCTTCACCTCCTCCTCCTTCTCTCCCTCTATCTTGGCACGCTGCCAACTCATAAATTCCTCACATCCCACAAGGTCTCAGTCATCCAGCAGGAAAACAAACATTCAGCCAAACCAGTCGGTAAGCTGGCTACCCAGTGAGCCGGGCGGGTAACGTAAACTAGTCCTGTCCAGTCAGTAAGCAATTTGTCACCAGTGAGTAAGTCAGCTGTCCAGTCGGCGAGCCATTTCGGCCAGTCGTTAAGTCGCTTATGCCGCCAACCAGTCGGTAATCCACTCGGAACAGTCGGTAAGCCAGTTATGCAGGCAACTAGTCAGTAAGCTAGTCTGCCAGTGAGTAAGTCGGTTGTCCAGTCAGTAAGCCAGGTATGCAGTCAGTGAAACAGATGCAGCCAGTCAGTCAGCTGCGCAGTGAGCCAGCCAGTCAGTCAGCTGTGCAGTGAGCCAGCCAGTCAGTCAGCTGTGCAGTGAGCCAGCCAGCCAGTCAGCTGTGCAGTGAGCCAGCCAGCCAGTCAGCTGTGCAGTGAGCCAGCCAGCCAGTCAGCTGTGCAGTGAGCCAGCCAGCCAGCCAGTCAGCTGTGCAGTGAGCCAGCCAGTCAGTGTGTTTGTTATTAGCAATAGTAGGAAGGAGTGAAGTAAGGCTGGTCGGCCAAACCACATCAGCTGAGAGAGGGAACCCCCACCAGAAACACTGCTGCTGGCAGCCTCAATGAGAACACACACACGCACACGCACACACACACATACACACACACACACACACTCTCACACATCACACACACACACACACACACACACACACACACACACACACACACACACACACACACACACACACACTCACACTCGTGGCCTTAGCACTATAAATGTGATTTAAGGCATTACAGTGTTTCCCAAAGGCACTACTGCTACTGAAGGGAGGGGGCGGATACAGTGAGAGAGAGACATATAAATCTATCTAGAGAGAGAGAGAGAGAGAGAGAGAGAGAGAGAGAGGGCGAGTGTGTGCTACAGCAACAGAGGGAGAGAGATGATGAAATACAGAGGTAAAGCGAGCACTACAGAGAGAGAGAGAAGGAGAGAGAGAGCGCTCTCAGATGCTGCACTGTACTCCCAAGTCTAAAAGGATGAAAGAGTCTCTCTCTCTCTCTCTCTCTCTCTCTCTCTCCACCACCCACCTGCCTGCCTCTCTCACTGTTTCTCTCCTTTCATATGGGCTCTCCTTTCTTCCTTGTGGAGTGTTTGCTGGTGTTGGTTTTGCCTTTGTCCCACACAGCACCACCTGTTGCTCGCTCTCTGATGTGCGTTATAACCGGCGCCCCCTATGGGCAGCTGTCGGTGTTAGTGGCACCGTGAAATCAACGGGCCGAAACGCTCATCGGCGGATATTAACATCGACTCGTTTTCAGGGTTCCTACGGGTGCTGGAAACCCTCGAAAACACTTGGATTTTAATGTGGGGTTTTCAAGGTTTCAAAAGTGATTGGATTTTGAATAAAGTGCTTGAAACTGCTTGCAATTGTCATTCCCATTACTTTGGATAAAACCCGCTATCTGGCTGAATAGTTAGATTTTGCCTTTTTCACACAAAATGATTCCAGACAACTCGGCTCCAGCATCACTTACAGCTCATGACAGCTCCAAACCTTTAAACCATTGATACCTGATGCAGCATTTGTGTGTATATCCCTCATTTGTGTGCGTATCCCTTTAAGACCGCGTTAACACGGTTCGCGGTCTTAAAGGGATACACACACAAATGCTGCATCAGGTATCAATGGGTTAAAGCAGAAATGATATTCCACACCATGCAAATGCGCATTACAAAGTGAAGAAGAACCGGATAACCCAAATATATCCTTCTCATTTTAATGCGAGAGCCAGGGGAGTAGCGATACATCCTGTTTATTTCCACTAATATCCTGTATTAATGGCCGCTAACGGCATTGCTGCTGTCACCAAACCTATAGCACAGTGACATCTGATTTAATGTGATGAAGTGAAATGATCATTTCGAGTGTATATAAATATAATAATTATGCAATTTAGCCCAGCTGTAAGGTGCTGGAAAAGCTTGAAAATGCACCTTGAAAATGCTTGAAAAGTGCTTGAATTTGACTTTGGAAAAGGTGAAGCCTGTATTTTGTTCTGCTTGTTTTGACTCCTCTGTGTCTCTCTCTGTCTGTCTGTCTCTCTGTCTGTCTCTCTCTGTCTGTCTCTCTGTCTCTCTCTCTCTCCCCCATCTCTCCGCAGGCTAACGGTATTAAGATCGGACCCCAGCACCCCACCACCAACTCCACGCTGTCCGGTAGCCAGGGGGGGCAACAGGCTGGAGGGGGCTGCTGCTGAAGCCCCAAAGCCACACCCCCTCCTCCCTCCCTCCCTCCACCCCAACTCCTACCCCTCCCTCCCTCCCTCACTCTATCCATCCATCCTCCCCTCCTCGCCCCGTTCCACCCTCCCTCGCGTTTCTACAGAACTGGCCGGGCTCACTAACAGTTTAACATCTCTCTACTGCTCTATCCCCCCCCCCCCCTCCCCCCCTCTCTCTTATGTCTTTCCTAAGTCTCTCGCCCACACCCAGGGGTCTAGGGGCCGTGTCCCAATAAGTCAACCATACATCCTCCCTTCCTAGGAGCACGACAAAGTCAGCGTAACCTCCTCTCTTTCGCAATTTTTTGTTGTCGTCGTCGTCAAAATAAAAGGATTTTATTTTTTATTACAAAAATGAATCAAGAGTTCTTGAAGAGTGCATCCTATAATGAAGATGTTGGCGTTTAGTGTCAGTGGTAGGGATGCACAATATTTCTTTTGCCGATATCCGATATGCCGATACTTTCCAACTCTTTTGGCCGATTGCCGACGCCCATATATGTGCGCGCAACATCAAGTCTCTCCTGTAGTGGAA
>NC_139635.1:26391921-26439977 GCF_964638095.1 Poromitra crassiceps | reverse complement strand
GCTGCTGTCACCAAACCTATAGCACAGTGACATCTGATTTAATGTGATGAAGTGAAATGATCATTTCGAGTGTATATAAATATAATAATTATGCAATTTAGCCCAGCTGTAAGGTGCTGGAAAAGCTTGAAAATGCACCTTGAAATGCTTGAAAAGTGCTTGAATTTGACTTTGGAAAAGGTGAAGCCTGTATTTTGTTCTGCTTGTTTTGACTCCTCTGTGTCTCTCTCTGTCTGTCTCTCTCTCTGTCTGTCTCTCTCTATGTCTGTCTGTCTCTCTCTGTCTGTCTCTCTCTCTGTCTGTCTCTCTCTGTGTCTGTCTGTCTCTCTCTGTCTGTCTGTCTGTCTGTCTGTCTGTCCGTCTGTCTCTCTCTCTCTCCCCCATCTCTCCGCAGGCTAACGGTATTAAGATCGGACCCCAGCACCCCACCACCAACTCCACGCTGTCCGGTAGCCAGGGGGGGCAACAGGCTGGAGGGGGGCTGCTGCTGAAGCCCCAAAGCCACACCCCTCCCTCCCTCCCTCCCTCCCTCAACCCCAACTCCTCCCCCTCCCTCCCTCCCTCACTCTATCCATCCATCCTCCCCTCCTCGCCCCGTTCCACCCTCCCTCGCGTTTCTACAGAACTGGCCGGGCTCACTAACAGTTTAACATCTCTCTACTGCTCTATCCCCCCCGCCCCCCCTCCCTCTCTCTTATGTCTTTCCTAAGTCTCGCCCACACCCAGGGGTCTAGGGGCCTTGTCCCAATAAGTCAACCATACATCCTCCCTTCCTAGGAGCACGACAAAGTCAGCGTAACCTCCTCTCTTTCGCAATTTTTTGTTGTCGTCGTCGTCAAAATACAAAAATGAATCAAGAGTTCTTGAAGAGTGCATCCTATAATGAAGATGTTGGCGTTTAGTGTCAGTGGTAGGGATGCACAATATTTCTTTTTCCCGATATCCGATATGCCGATACTTTCCAACTCTTTTGGCCGATTGCCGACGCCCATATATGTGCGCGCAACATCAAGTCTCTCCTGTAGTGGAACGAGCACATTATTATGCCTTCTCTTATCGTGACGTCCACTGGCGGATGCAGACATAAATACCAGACATAGACCTACAATGACATCCAATGCTTTTCCCAAATGTACACATTCAACTGAGCTCAATAAGAGAACTACTTCAACTTAGGTTATGTGAAACATGCCATCGTTTTTCTTGATTCATGTAACATTCAGTCAGGCATTTAGTTAAAGCATCGAACGTTTGGGCATAATTAAAGCGTCATTTCATCAGCCCGTCACGTCGGCAGAAACGTTCGTTTCGGGGCCGATGCGATATTTCGTTTTCAAGCCTTTACCGGCCGATGCCGTGCCAACGGCATCGTTGCCGTGCCGACAGCATCGTGCATCCCCCAACTTCAAAGCGTACAAAACCGCGACATGTGCCGGAGGGACGGTGAGCTGACTTAGTCCAGATAGAGACGGGAGGCGACTGTACTTTATTGTGCATAGAGAATAGATACGTACTAACGGCCGACTTAAGGGACTAAACCACGCAATATATATGTCACGCCCTACACACACAACACACACAGAACACACCCATAGATGGTTTGGGCACGTCGACTCATTATTCATTCTACCCCGTGTGTTTTATAGGGACGATGTAGCCGCGTTTGTCCCGCTAAGTCGGCTCCTTAGGGTGCAGGGGGGGGGGGGGGGGGGGGGTCGGCATCGCTCACATCAAACCTCATGTTATCGTGTGCTTCCCTCTCCTCCTTTCTTTTCTTTCTTTTGGGTCAGTAATGGATGATTTTGTTTCGGTTGACTGTTTCTCTTGTCTTTTGTTGTTGTTGTTGTTGTTGTTTGAGATGATTTGTATTTAATGAACACTACAAACCGGTTGTGGTTTTAAACAATTTCTCCGGGAGAGAGAGAATAAAAAGAAGACCAAAACTGTTGCGTGTGAAAAGGATGGGATGATGTCTGCGTAGAAACGGAGCGGGGGCAGAAAATAAGTGAAGAAGGAAAGGGAAAGAGGGTATGAAGAAGTGAGAGAGTTAAAAAAAAAAAAGAAGAAAGAAAAGTTAAAAATAACTTTTTTTTTAACTGTATTTATCTGCTGCATTTCTGTGTGTATATATAGCTCCATAGGATTCTCGCCTCTGTTTTTGTAGGCGGGGCTAGCTTGGCATGTTGTCTACTTATTTCTTCACCAGGCTGCTTAAACAGACCGTCTGGATCGGACCTTTGGAAACAGCTTTTTAGCATTTTAGAAAACCTGCATTTAAGGAGAAAGGCAGGCGAGCCGCCGTGTTAGATCAGGGTTGGTTGGTTGGTTGGTTGCAGCCTTTTGGTTTTAAATGTGGAATATGAATCAGAAATAGCTGTTTTTTTTGTTTTACCCTGGTTTAAAGGACAGAGACAGTGAAAGTCCCTGGTGAAGAACGGACTCAAATTGTAAATGTCGAGGTACAGTATCTCCCCGCTTCTGTTTTTTTTTTTTTTTTTTTTAGATTTCCACCATGAATTGTCTGGCAGGCGTGTACTGTAACCATTTAGAGCTTTGATCCATAACTGCCGCAGTATTTTTGCCTCAAGGACCCCCCCCCCCCCGCGCTGTGATAGACACCATTTTACCATTACGGTCATATTTTACTACTTCAGTTACCGGTTGTCCTCCCTCCTTTCCCTCCCTCTCCATCCCCCCTCCTCTTCTTTCGCTCTCTCTCTCTCTGTCTCTGACTGTGTGGTCACGTCGGCTCTATATCTCTGCATCACTCTTAATCTTATTTTAATGCCAAAATGATTGTGTTTACCTGTGTTTTGCGCCCGCCTCCCCCCCAAACAGAAGGAATCACCCCTGCACCTTGCAGTCTGACCTGAGATAGGGATGCACGATATCTATATATATATATATATATATATATATATAATATATATATATACTATATATATATATATATGCATATGCATATGCCAATATTTTCTATTTTGGCCGATTGCTGATAATCGATATATGCAAAATTCTTTTCTCACGTAATTTCAGCGAACATCCAAGTCTCCTGTATTTGAATGAACACATTATTATGCCCTGCCTACTCTTAATATGATGCCCCCACTGGCAGATGCAGACAAAAATACAATGCTTTTCAAAATGTACACATTCCCTGGGCGAAATAAGAAAACTACTTCAACTTAGGTTATGTCAAACGTGTCTTTTTTTCTCTTATTCGTGTAACATTTTCTTTCAAACAAAACTCTTAACATTCATCCTACTTAATTTAGTGAAGCATCGAGCGTTTATGGCATACCGTAATTAAAGTGTCATTTTATCGGCCTGTCACATCAACAGAAATGTTCAGCCTTTATCGGCCGATACCGTGCCGATATCATTGTGCATCCCTAGGGATAAGCTGTCTGCCTGTAACCCTCCTCCTCCCTCCTCCTCCCCGAGAGATTTGGACAGCCGTTGAAATAAAATAAAAAACTGACCCAGAATCTGCGAATAGGCATTTCCACTGCTAACTAGCTAGTTTTGACGATGCGTTATTCTGTCCTTTTTAGAACGTACACAACAAACGCCACATCGTCATCATATTTAATATTTGTTTTTACATTGCCGGTCACAAACGCATCATTATCTCCCATCCATCTCCACCTGCACACACACACACACACACACACACACCCTGCCTGCATATATGCGCGCGTACGCAGACGATGCACTCATCTGTCGCTATTTTCATTTTTGCAGCAGTGTGAGTGGATCTGCTTCCGCTGCTTATTTTCTGTCTTCTTATTTTTTGTTCATAGATATATTCTTGCAACTATTAATCTTATTCTGATGATGATTATTATTGGTAAAGCAACATGTAGTGTGTGTGTATGTGTGGACCCAGAAGGGCCACGAGGGGGGGGGGGAACAAGCCAAACTGGAGAATCTATCTATGGATTGATCTGTCTATCTTATCTATGTGGCCCCTTATCTCTCTCTCTCTCTCTCTGCCCAACTCTCCCTGCCTCCTCCTCTCCCCCCCTCAACGTTATTTGCTGTGTTTGTTCTTTGGAAAAATAAAACTTAAAAAAAAGAAAAATTGAAAATGCTATCACAATAAACTATAATAAAACATTCTAAACTCAACAAATGTCATTTTGATGGTCATGTAGAGATGGGGGGGGGGGGGGGGGGGGGGATACAATGTTTGAAAAAAAAAAAAAATGTATTTTCTCTCTTCATGTTTTTCTTTGGGCCCAGTTCTTTTCTGCCATCCGGGCCTCCGGCTTTGGACCGACCCTGTGGTGACACTGTGGTCAGTGTATGAATGAATCAATTATACTATGATGGATCCACACACTGTTCTGTTTTATTGTATGTGATTTGTCCATTAAGAAGAGCACAGAGGCGCCGCGCCACCTTCAGCAGTCATGGAAATTGTATTCCCTGATGAAGGTCAGGCGGACTGAAAGCTTGCTTAATGAATGAAACATTTTTTGACCTACATGTAGCCTGGAAGGTTACCTGAGCGAGCGTATACACAGGCCGCTTCTTACTGTAGCAGCACCCTGCTTCAAATCCTTACTGTTCAAGGAATGCCCCTAGTTTTTAGTACATTTCCCTGTTGGTCGACTGAGAACATAGACCCCCCCAAGTCACGCATGTTTCCCTGGTGCTCCATGCTAACACTTTAGCATACCCTGTGTTGAGTGATAGTAGTAGGCTCCACGGTACGCTAACACTTTATCATGCACCATGCTGAGTGACACTTTAGCTTGAGTGATTGTGTGACTATGGAGCAGGAGTTTAACGTCACATCAGCGGTATGAAGTTAGCCTTGTAGATTCTTTGAAAATTCTGTCAATTTGTCCTCTACATTTTACGTCACAATGAAGCCATATTGGATTGTAGTTCTGGACCATTCAACCTAATCAGTGTTGCACAGAAAAGCAGCACAGATTCAGAGCCTTGGTTCTAGTTTCTATAGGAGAGAATTTTACCTATTTATACATTTTGAGTGTCACCATAAAAGGTAACGATCATAACACACGGACATCACTCAGTCACCCTTTTATCAAATATTGCCACTTCACTAGAATTGACTGCTGACATTGACACTGAAAACCGTTTCAAACCTCTGAAATATGGAAAAAAGACAACTCATTTATTTCAGAAATATATCAGAAATTGTTTCTGCAGGATATTAAAAGGGATAGTTTGCCAAATTCATAATTGAATGGCTTCAAGGTGTTCACTTCCAGCAGGTTATCGGGTAAAATGTTGCTTCATGTAAAGAAGGCGACTATATTGGTAGATACATTACTGTCAAACTAATAAAGTTACAAAGTGCCACACAATGAAAAGGAACCAACTCTTATAGCTGCTGGAATGGAGATCAAAAGGCCTGACCGCAGACCTCAGATCAGCAGCGACGGGAAAAGGACGTGTGGAGACGTCGGCGTGTTTGTCAGACTTACCAATCTCAATATGTGACATTTAATAGCTGCGGAGGAAGAGCTTTGACCTTTGATACACGTCCATTTGTTGAGCTTTATGTTGGAAGCCGTGCAGGGAAGTCGGGTTGAGCTGAGGCCTGTTCCCATGTAAAGCAGGCTGCTTCTCCCACTGCTCACACGGTGGGCTTCCCGTGTGCTGAAGGCAGGCTGCAGTACAGCTCTGCCTCCAGGGAAACTACTACAATTCTACTAAACGGAATTCACCCCAGCTATAAGGTGTTGAGTGTGGCCAGACTGGGGGCCAGAACCGGCCCTCATGACGGTTCTGCCTGGCCCAGGAGGTCTAACCACAACATTGTACTTATGAAGCTAAAAACAAAATCGAATGAGATTACCTAAATTGGCTGTCGGGAGTGGTTTTCAATACAATAAATGCTGAAGAATAAGTGCACAGTATGTTTATATAATTTAATCTAATGATCAAATTTGAGGTTACGACATGACAACATTTTTGTCGTCCCCCAGGAAAAAGTAACTGCCAATGCCCACCCCTGGCTTATAGAGTGTCAGTCAGGCTGAGTACAGGGTCTGGTTCTGCCCTGTAACATTACATTATGACGTCACTAGGGGGGTAGTCTTGTATATGGTAACTAACTATTATGAACAATTGGATCTACTCCAGTCAGTGTCATCCATCTCTGATATGATGCCATTTGATTGCATATTTATTGTAGGATTGATCAATATGCAGGTTGTCTACAGGAAGACCTTCACCTGGACTGATTCCAGACATTGTGATCAGATCTCACACCAGTATAGTGACAATGGAGAGTTTAGTGTCAGAGGTTTTCCCACCCTGACAAGAAAACGGGGGGGGGGGGGGATCTGAAGAAACACTAAACTTGGAATATTTTGCTATGAAAATTGTCACAGTTAAAGATTTTTTGAGTATCGGCACAAAATATCAGCCTTCAAAAACCCATATCAGTTGAACCTTACATGGCACAACAGATTTTTTAGCCTGTCGTGACTCGTGACTCGCGAGAACCTCATAACTCCAGTTTGGGTGATTTTCATGTGCTAAATTATGCCAGCCTAATCAAAACATTCATGGTCATCCACCTAAAAACAATGACGTTGTTCATAGTATCCATTGTGGAGATGCAAAAGCTCAACAAGGTTTTTCACCTGGCAGAAACGCAATGTTGATGTGGAAATCGTGCCAACTGTTGGCTGGCACCAACAGTATTGTCTCGGTGGTCTGTGCAGGTCGTATCGTATGTTTCTGCACACAGACGCAAGTGCAAAGAAAACATCATCTCTTCAATTGATCGTGATGATGAAACAAAATGTGGCCAGGTGTCAAAAGGTGCAAAGCAAGAAAGAAACAGAAAAAAGCAGGGCTGTTAACACTTCATTTGTCAACCGCCACTGCAGCTGCATTATTATTTTATTATCCCAGACATCTATTTCTACTTCCTGTGCACCAAACCCCCTTATTTCTCTATCGGCCGTACGTCTACACCTTTTCTTTTGGTGGTGACACACAGTTTCAGAGAGAGGAGTTGACCTTTGACCTCTACTTATGGCTCAAACCGAAGAGTTCCTTCCACTTACGATACGGTTTAGTATCGAAGTACCCAAACATTGTCATGTCGATGAACCCCAGTAGGATCTGCACCCCCCCCCCCCCCCCCGCCCTCCCTGTTTTCTGCCCAATTGTAGCTGACTTGGCCAATTCTCCCTGCTGTCCCGGTCATTGCTCCACCCCCTCTGCCGATCTGGGGAGAGTTGTAGACTAGCACATGCTTCCTCCCATACATGTGCAGTTGCCAGCTACTTCTTTTTGGATCTCGCTATACCAACCAGTCCCCCCCCTCCAAACAGGTGCCCCAACCGTCCAGAGGAGGCGCTATAGTGCAGCAACCAGGACACATATCCTTAATCTGGCTTCCTACCTGCAGACACGGCCAATTGTGGCTGTATGGACGCCCACGACCAAGCCGGAGGTAACAAATGTTAGCAGCTCTTGAAAGGATGATCCACTGCACATAATTTGCAGAGAAACTCAGCGATATATTAGACCTTTAAATGAAGAATGAATCAATTCATAAAAAAACCTAATTGAAGAATGAAATGAATAACTAAAATATAGGCAAAGAAAGCCCAGTTTTGCAGAGGAACCTGCTCCGTCACATCAGAGGCGGACGACATCACAGACTCATCATATCTGATGGTGAATAAAAAGCCCAGAAATCGGCCGCCCCAACTGTCGGTCTACGCTTGCTGGTGAGAGTGAGACATCTTCGCTGATTAGGAGCTCGCCTGCTCAGAGAATCCCACGGAATTAGTGAAAAATGTCATACCGAGGGGGAAAGGAGGGGGGGAATCGCCTGGAATTTTCAGTCAACAACAGCCAAATGTTTGAGTGGTGGCGGCCCAGTGTCATTATCACTCCAGTCACTGTGACCTACTTTCAGTGGAAAAGCTCATCTGGAAAACTTTTATTACCGCCGGGAGTTATGTATAGACTTGCATGGGGGTTGACTGTATGGATCCACGTGAATGAGTGCAGTGAACGTGGAAATAAACTATCATCCAACTAGGCCTACAGGAGGGTGCGCTCCGTTTATCTTCGGTCCTTTTCTTTTCAAATAGGGCTTTGCGAGTTTGGAGCGAAAATAAATCAAGCGCACCTCGAGCGGCTCAGGTAACCGACGTCATATATTGAGATACATTTTCTTTATTCTGCATTTGATTTCAGATGTCAGACTGTCAAAGTGATCTGTAGGAGTTGTAGATCAACAGGTTAGAGCGTAGGAATGTGTGCCAAGATGAGGTGAGGATTCAAATCGGTGTTACACTCCTTTATAGCTTTAGTCTAGCCTAATTCATAGCTTAGTTCACTAAATAGGCTTTTCACAAAAAATACAGTAGTTATGAGATGGGATGATAATAAAAAAAAAAAGGCTTCTCCCTTGAAAGCACACACATTTCAGTTTATATTTGAGGCAAAACAACAATGTATATACAGTATATGCCTGTAAATACATTTGACAAGATGTAAATGTTGTATATTATGCAAAACACTTTAAAATGTAAAATCCATCAACTTATACCTATTAAACATTAGGATATGGGAGACAATATATGTCTCACATAACTAGGCATCTCACGCGCTATGTGCGCTTGATTCCTAGGCTCGCCCGCTGCGCAGCCTCACCCGGCCTGCAGCTCGCCGAGCTGGCCCTGCAGCTCACATACGCAGCCCACCCGCCCCGCGGCCTCGCCCGCAGCTGGGCTGCTGATGACATCATCAGTGATGTCACAATGTATGTCTATGACATCAGCTGTGTGTCTGTGTGTGTGTGTGTGTGTGTGTGTGTGTGTGTGTGTGTGTGTGTGTGTGTGTGTGTGTGTGCGCGTGTGTTGCTCACTCACAATGCACAATTGCTCAATTGACATCATTGATGACATCACTTCCAGTTAAGTGACATCACTTCCGGGACAAAAATCGCAGAGCCAACTTGCTCCTTTTTAGTTTGATATGTGAATCTAAAATACAAAAAAGAGAGAAATATGTTGATATATCTACCGTATTCCAAAATGAGGTGAAATTAATGCAAAGAAATACATACTTAAGAATTAGTTTGTTTCAAAATACTCATGAATATGGCCCCGAAAATGTATTTGTGCATGTAGATGAGGGAAATCACATTTGAACTCAATCTACAGCTGCAAATAATTTTGGGTTGGCCAAATTGCAGATTTGGGAACAAATGTTTAACTGTGATGTAATTTACCTAACTTTACTGTAAATGTGAAATGATTTTTGTTTTGTATGGGATGAGGAGGTGAGAGGACAGACTATATATAAACTCATTGGAAATTTGATTTCCATAACAACCTGGCCCTCAGAAGACAAAGACACAACACAAGCACACAGACTCTCTGATCCCATAAAGTTATGGTGTCGTCATCTATGGTATGGTACTCCTATATATGATATTCCTATATGGACTTATATAGTGTCTATGTGATGCTCTATAGTGATTTCATAGTGAACGAGGAGAGAAAAGGTCCAGAGTGCCTGCAAGTCTGAAACAGGTGTGTTGAAGGTGCTAACCCTATCACAAAAGTTCAAAAAAGAAAGGTCCAAGGCACTCTTCTGGCAAAAAGTGTCAAGTCTTTATTTAGATGGCTATTTCATTATGAAATGTTTAAAAACATAGCTGGTGCATGTTAAAATACAGCTGGGACATAAATATTTTCATAGTGACATTATTGTGCTTTTTGTGTATTTTGTTATAATATTCCTATAATATCCTAGGACAAATAGTTGTGTTGTGATACATGTTTAGTATATTTCTGAAACTTATAGGATTACTATTGTTCACATTTGTTCATCCAAACAGCCAGGATCTTGAAAGTTGGAGAGATATTTTGTGAGGTGATTTACTTACTGGTTGTTTACATGTGGTGTAAACTGGTCCCAATCCAGGTCAGCGATGGGAGCGAGGGGGAAATACCTTCCTTCAACCTGCTGCTGTCCAGATGTGGACATGGACCAACACCTGTCTGCCTGGGCATTACAGAGAGTCTGCTCATACCCAGAAAAATGAATGAATCACTACATTTAAGTTTATAATTAGTGTTTTCAAGAAGTTTAGTCCCTAACAATCTGGGACAATATGTTATGGTTTGAGGAGTGAAACAAGAACAGACCACTGACATTTGAGTATAATGGCAAAAAAATAAAAGAGAAGACAATGAAAAATGCACGTCAGTAGTTAAATATGATACAAAGCAAAAAAAAAAGTCTGTTTCCGCCCATCCATCCATCCATCCTATTGAGAAGGTTCAGTTTCAATCTGCTTTCTATCAGCAAGATAATATAAAATAGATGAAATTCAGGGGGGGGGAGGGGCACAAAATAAATGAACAATCCAACAAAGAGTTACAGTAGGCCTGTGCTGACTTATTTTAAACTAGAGGACAGACATTTATTTGTTTCACAGAGGGACATCAATCTACTAAACCAATGGTTCTCAACCTGTGGTACGGGTACCACTGGTGGTACGCAGGGCTCCCTCCCTCTCATATAATATGGTGGTCATTTCTGAGGTGGTACTTGGTGTAAAAAGGTTGAGAGAACCACTGTACTAAACCCTATAAATAAGTCCATGCATTGAATATCAACATAAAAACTCCCAAACCTGCTGGATTCAATTATTGATTTATTAATTTGTTTAACAAATATTATTTCCAAATAAATAAATAAAAATCAATCAATTCCAGATATTTTTGCTTGATCTCCATTACAGTTATGAACTACAAGATAAATGTGGACTCACCTAGTCAATATGACACATTTTCGACATTATGTCACCAAAACTACTACTACTAAGGTAGGCTATATCTGGACTGGTGTGTTTCCCCCACATATGGCTTCAAAATAGATTTCTGTCATTTCTTATTGAATCCTAGCTTTTCATTACAACGATTTAAAATGGAGAATGTCACATTTGAGCTCACCTAGTGCCATTATTATACCTTGACGCTCGTGTTTTTTTTCTCCCCATCCCTAAATGAGGAGAACTCCACACACACACACACACACACACACACACACACACACACACACACACACACACACACACACACACACACACACACACACACACACACACACACACACACACACACACACACACACACACACACACACACACACACACACACACACACACACACACACACACACACACACACACACACACACACACACACACACAGAGCGTCACACACGGGCACGGCGGGGTCAGTGACCGCGCACGCCGCCTGTTTATCTGTATGAGAGGTCCTCGGGAGCGCGCCCCCCCTGGCCGAGGAAGGTGAGCGAGTGTCTGGAGGGGAGGACTCGGGAGCGCGACCAGCCGAGGGATCGATCGGATTAAACTCGATTTGAGTGAAATTAACACAAAGGACAGAAGAGCAACGCACACTAGTCGGCGAGGTCGCGGATAGGAGACACGCCGGAGAAACATTTCACGAGAAAGAAATAAAAAAACTTGAACTTTTTCCCTGTTTATTTATATTACGAACGGAAAAAAAGAGGACCACGGTGGATTTTTTTTTCTCTCAAGCAAGCGGAGATACTAAACCCGACTAACGAGGAGTTGATTTGATCAAAAGCCCCGAAGTGACCGAGCTTGTTGGGTAAGCTAACCAATGCCCTTTTTTCCCCCATTATAGCGAATTTGATCGAATAAGAATCAAGTGCGGAAGCGATGGATTCACTGCAGCCGGTGACTTAGAATAAAAAACCATTTAGATTCTGTCGGATTAGTAAGTTTTTTCCTACTTTTTCCACGCAGTCTGACGACGTGCGAGTCGGTGCTTTTCTGCCTGTGACCAGGATCTCATTCAGAGAAAGTCATTGCTGAGATCTGGTGAAAACACGGGGCAGTTTCGAGCTTAGTGTTTTATTCTCTCATTAGGGACAGAAAGTCATTGAAGGTCCATGTAGCTGCCATGCCGACATGCTAACAATAGCAAGTTTAGCTTTGCCACCCGCTGCATTGCACTCACTCACACACACACACAAACAGTCCCATTATTAGTTAGTTGGAAAGTGGAAAGAAAATCTTCCCCACACAGCGCAGAGAGAGAGACTCCTTTTCTAAATCGCTTTCCGGGCGCAACTTGTTGAATTATTACAGGGTTAAATTGTGGACTTGATTCAGTTGTAAAGTGTGAGTGTTAGCCTGGTTAGCTCGGGGTTAGCTAATTGTGTGTTGGAGCTTGTGTAGCAGGAGACACGAGGTGGCTCGAGCGTAGAGGTGAGTCACTGGCCCGACTGAATGAGAGAGAGAGCGGAGCTCAGAGAGGGACATTCCCCACGGACACTACCAGGCAGATATCACCAAAATAACACATGTGTGCTACTGTTAACACACGGCAACGTGTAAGGAAGACATCAGTCATGTTTTTAAGCTGATATGTGTGGTTTCTGGTGGAATGGGACACTGAAGTGTCGTTGTAGTCGCTGGTGTTATTGCACGGAAGGGACAGAGAGAGAGCAGCGGAGGAGAGGAGGGGGGGTAAGCACTGAGGCCAAGCGGTCATTTCATGATACAACCGTGTTTCTCACGTTATTTATGTCCCGCTTTAGATCACCGAAACCCGGTTCAAACGTTCTGCCTGCACCCCCGAGCCCCTCGTGCAGCGGCGGAGCTGTTTTACTGGGATATAATAAACCCAAGATGAGCGAGTCGTTCCTCCGTCCTCCCGGAACGACGTGGTGCGTAATGTCGCTAATTAGCCGAGCTAGCCGCTGGAGGTTAGCCCAGCGCGAGGAGGAGGAGGACACACAAGTTCAGCTATTGCTAGCCTGTTAGCTAACGTGACTTATCATGCTTCATTGTCTGCGGGCGAACACACCACACAGTCATTAGCCCCTCAGAGCTAAGCTAATAACCTGCCCGGAGCGGCTATCTATCAAGTCAGCTTCTGAGCCGAGGAAAGCACAACTTTCCGCGTCACTTTTCTCTCTCCTCGGGGTTACGAAACCAAACGTAACGCTGCTTTATCATCTCCGCAGGGCATTTCCGCCTTTTAAAAAGTTTTGATACAGAGAGCTAGTTTATGGCGAAACATTGTATCCGGCAGAGGGGAAGTTTGGTAACGACTTCACTTGTTACTCTGCTCGGACGAGGGGGGGATACAATACAATGCAGCCGAAAACACCTGCCCCTCGTCTCGCTACTCGCCACTTGTATTCGCCACCCCCCCCACCACCACCACCACCTCTCTTTCTCCATGATGTGTTGTTAGTGTGATCGGCCAACTTGCATAATGGTCACCGTCACACGCAACTTTGGCAGCGTTACCATTTCTTATGGGAGAAAACGACGCTGAATTTGAATCCCCCCAAAACGCAGCTATTGTCACCACTTCTCGTCCGCTGGCTGAATCAGTGCAGATCGACAGCACCGAGTCTAGTGTGAATGTAACGTTGCTGCTCTTCTTTGAGCCTTTTCCTTCGTCTCCTGTCCTGTCTGCCATATAACTGCTGCTCCCCCCACCACCTTGTCTGTGAGCCAAGATGGCAGCTAGTCATGTTTAGCGGGCCACAGAGAGAGAGAGAGATAAGAGGCCCCGACCATACACACACAACAGATGTTAGGCACTATTGTGGTCTTTCTCTCTCCCCTCGTCTGTCTCTCTCTCCTCCTTTCTTGTGGTTAGAGTTGAGGTACTTCCCCCCCCCCCCCCCCCCCCAGTGCTACAAAGCTGACGTGTAAGAGGGGAGGATAGATCTATTCTAAACTAAGCTGGACCTTGGAAACAGACATCTAAGTTATTCCCTTTGATCCACAGCTCCCGGATGAAATATTTTGGACAATGATGTTTAGACATGATTCATGCACATTCGTGTTATTTTACTCTTCTGCTTCGCCCCCCCCCCCCCCCCCCCCCACCCCACACCACCGTTTGGTTCAAGCTCAAGTGTGTGTTGGAAGAAGTTGTACCTGTTGGTGGTGACCTTGGAGTTGCCTGTCTCAACTTGGCCCGGAGGTCAACAGACTCATGTGGTCACTCACGATGCACAGTCACAGAGTAGATGGGGGATTATTCCCTACAATAGGGATTGACAGCTGAGGCAGAAACATTTTAGATCGCCTTTGAAACCATTAGTAACAAAGTGTCATGAAGTTTTACTGTAGGTTGCAGTCGCTTACCAAAGAGCATAATATCATAACTCAAACTTATTGCCTGGTTGTAATTTTGCTCAGATGCCCATCTGACTGCCTCAAGCAAAATCTGACCCCCCCCCCCCCCCCCCCATTTAAAGGATACTATTTTGTTTCTTTCAAATGATCTGTCCTGTATGCGTCCTTTCCCTTTTTGCAGTTGGTTTCCAACAGCTTTATCGCAGTGTTTCCAGCATGGTGGTGGTGATGTCACCAGCTGAGCCAGTCACTGACAGCCCGGGGAAACCTTGCGTGCTCTGTGGACACTGGATAGCGTTTGAAACAGGCCAGTGTACAGTACACTGCCGGGCCACACGGCTGCTTGTGCTCTGCTGCCATGTAAGACACTCTTAACCGCTCTCGCACCGCTTTTTAAACACATTTCAAATTACCGTAGTCATTTGATAGAATGATGCGTTCACATTTCCACGGTCATATCCTCCACGCGTGGCTTCAATGCCTCCTTTATCTTACCTGAATGCATTCAAGACTGACCTACAATTCTAACAACCGGAAAATATCCAACGACACCGTTGCATATGAGTTGGAATGGCCTTGTTTATACAGGCGCTTTGGCGTTCGGCCGCACGATAAACGAGGCACTGTTTGGGGGGGCAGGTGTCCATCCATGTTGGATGTTTTGAATAAGCAGTTCCCTGCTATTTTATTTGACCTCTGACTCACGACTTCAATGCTTTATCTGAGCACTTCACTGGGATACCAGCTTCTGCTGGACTTTGTGTGTGTGTGCGTTCGTTCTCCCAGGGGCTCAAGGTAGTTCAGAGCAAGGAGGAGGCTGGGCTTTAAAAGTGGAGGAGAGAGAGAGGGGCAGATGAGGGGAGGACAAAGGCGAAACAGATGTGTGTGTGAGAAACAGATGTGTGTTTGAGTGAAGACAGCGATGCTCCTATTGGCTCTCACTGACCACTGTGGCCTGTGTCTGGACAACACCGATGTTATTGTTTCACTGCTGGTTGAAAATCACCATTGTTGTTATCTCTCTCTCCATCTGTCCCCTCTCATCTTATACCCCTCCACCTCTCCTTTACTTGTTCATCTTTTTGTGAAAGTATAACAACAGTATATATTGTAACTCTAGTTGTACGGATGTAGAGAAAGTGAAACTTGCTTTTGAGAAGTCACTTGTCAGTTGTGCAGTTTTTTTGGGCCAAATCACCGTAAACCGGGTCTGTTCATGAGGCGTTGTGGCATTTTGAGTGGCACTCGTCGTCACCAGGTGGTTTGAAGACGTGCTGATTGAAAATCTGTTTGGGAAATCGTTGGGCCTTTTCCTCGTTTCTCTCGTGTTTATCGTTTTCTCTGACACACTTCTGATTGGTTAGCCTGCCGCCATGACTTGTAGCTACAGTGTTAATCTCCTGTCCCATCCCCAGCCTCTGACTGTGGCACACACACACATACGCGCACACACACACACACACACACACACACACACACACACACACACACACACCTCTCCCTGTCACCCATAGCTGTAGGCCAGTTTGCAGCACATGACTGCTCTGAATCCACATTGTAGGTTAATAGAAATGACGGTGATTTATGAAACGCTAGATCAGCGATACTCAACCCGAGGCTCTAGAGCCACACGCGGCTCCTTTATGGGTAGTTGTGGCTCTTTTTAAGTCCTACTTAAAATTTATAAATAAAAATCTAAACAAAAATAAAGGGAGGGAACTAAAGAGATTTTTTGGGGAGGTTGTGGCTCTTGCAAAGATTTTTTTTGGTACCACTGATCTAGATTAAGATAAATAGCCTAGGTTTTTATATCCCTTAATAAACGAGGGACTTGTAGTTTTTCCACAGCCCCGACTTGTTCAAAACAAGTGAAAGTGGTGCAGTTCGATTGGGCTGCCTCCATCCGATATCTGTCTTGGGAGTTTATTCAGTCCGTTTGGCAAAGCA
Source organism: Poromitra crassiceps (assembly GCF_964638095.1). NCBI lineage: Eukaryota > Metazoa > Chordata > Actinopteri > Beryciformes > Melamphaidae > Poromitra > Poromitra crassiceps. The sequence goes on along the minus strand of NC_139635.1, from coordinate 26,423,854 downwards.
GTCTCAACGTTTCTCTCCAACTCTTTTGAGTGACTGAAACTGCACAGTGTGAGGTGCGTTTCTCTGGGGGGACAGTAGGCATTGTGGCTTGGGGGCGGGGCATGTTGTTGTGGTTTCCTGTCGGTGTCCGAGGAAGAGAAGACTGGAGCGGATGGCAAGCTGTGAGCCTCAGCCTAGGAAGGAGGAGGAGGAGGAGGAGGAGGACGGCACGTTTTCATAACACCAGTGCAGAACTAAGAGACAAGTAATGGCTACAGTACACTATCACAGTATCACAATATTGTCTACTACAATTACCAAACTAGCAGAGAAGCTGTAGCTCTATTCTGTCAGAGAGAGGCTGTGCCGTTCACAATCACTGCTCTATAGAGTAAGGTCATTTACTCATAGGAAGGTACCTTTCATTTAAACCCATTCTTCTGACTTCTTCTTTTGCAAGAAAGCCGTGACGTGCTTCTAGTCTCTCAAGCCAGTCTATCTCTTCCACAATCTTTGATTGCTCCAGAGTACTTCCGCCCATTAAAATGTGGACAGAGGAAGTTGTCATCTTCCAAAGAAAAGAAAAGAAAAACGCCCCAGACCGGAATGACGTTCGATCGACCAATCGCGACACGTGTAAACAAAACCGAGGCAGTCGATTGGAGAAATGAGCGCATGTCCCGCCTTGAGTGGATGTACTGCCCAGTCTGCCCTACCATCCTGTTTTGACCAATCTGGAGCCAGCCCCTAACCCCTAATTAGGCATGGGCGGCTATGAGATTTTGACAGTATGATCACCTTCGGCAAAAATACCACGCTTTGACGCCGACATGGCGGTATTGTGCACCTCTAAAATGTGTTATTGTAAAATTGTATGTTAGAGGTGATTGTATAATGTAGAACATACATAATTTGTTTTCTGAAGACTGGACAGTGTGTGATGTGTTTCTGTTTTATACTATTTATATTGTATTTTTATACTATTCTACATCTCTAACCATTTCCAGTATGTTGCTCTGCACAGGGCAAGACAGCTTTATTCTCAAAAGTGACACGTCTACGCTTTTACTCTGAAGGCAGAACCGCCCAACTTCCTGTCTCGCTCCTAGCTAACTTTCGGGACCTTGACGCAGCTAAGAGCAATTTCCTGCCTCATCTTAAATAAGTGGCTTGACGCAGCTAACCGCAGCCTGCATGTTGGAAATGGAAAGGCCGAGCCGGCTGCTCGCTCAGCCCCACGTGTTGTTTTGCTCTCCTAACGCGTCCGAATAGCAACATTTCACGGTGTAACGTTGCTGTATGAGTGTGTGTGTGTGTGTGTCTGTGTCTCGAAACTACTGCTCTAGCGACCCGTAGCCATCAGCTAGCAGCTAGCGGGAGAAGCTTTGCTAGCACAGCTCCAGTCCAAAAGCCGATACCGTCAGATGGTATGGCGCACAAAATATTAGTGGTTTTGGAACCGTGACTTTTTCAAAGCATGGTAACCATGGAAACCGGAAAGCGGCTCATGCCTGACCCCTGACCCCTAACCCCTCTGCCCTGGTGTTTTACCCTCATCAGGGTGGAGAAGCCTCTGAAGAGAGCATTCTTAGACCATCATGATGGTGTGCACATCTGATATGAGAAGGAGAACGCAAACACATTCACTGGCTGTGGTCCGACCGGGAGGAACGTCTTGTGTCACAGATCGCACAACGCCGATTGGCTGATATCCAACATACAGGCCAATATCGCCCCGATATATCGACTATCGGCGTGATACATCACTCTTGGGCAGTTTTGGTGTCGAACGCCCGGTGTTTGGTATCAGACCCCGGAGCGTCGCTGTTGTGAGGGCGGCCATTTTGCCTCCCATCATCATCATGTGTCGTGGCTCCTCCTGTGCTACTGGAGACGAGAAAGAAGGGTGGTGCTGTTGTTTGTCTCCCATCTCTTTCATCTCTCCCCATCCTATCGCTCCACACATCATCCACCCACACCCACTCCTCTGCCCCTGCATGATCTCTCTCCTCCCCCTCCCTCCCTCTCTGTCTCTGTCTATCCTTCACTCTCACCTTCTCTCTCTCTCTCTCTCTCTCTCTCTCTCTCTCCCTGCCCTCCCCCTCTCTCTTTCCTCCCCTCCTCTCGTTTCCAGCCAAAAGGTTAGCGGGGGTCTTTAGCACCGTGGTGACATTCAAAACCGAGTGTCATCACTGTCTCTCTCGCTCGCTCTCTCTCTCTCTCTCATGCTCGCTCTCTCTCTCTATCCCCCCGCCTCCCCCTCCCTCACCTGTCCCTCCCTCCACCTCCCCCCCCCTCTCTCTCTCTCTCTCTCTCTCTCTCTCTGCTTCCCCATCCCCCCATCCTCCTCCTGCAGCGAAGGCCTTCTGGATGAAGTGCTGTGCCTAGAAGAGAGGCTGGCGTTATTACAGCCTCTCAAGTGTGTGTGTGTGGCCTGTATGTGTTTTCTATGTGTTTGTGTGTGTGAGAGAGAGAGAGATGGCGCGTCAAGTATGTCTCTGACCTGTGTGTGTGTGTGTGTGTGTGTGTGTGTTAATCTATCCTTGACCTCTTTGGGTGTCGGCGTGTGTCATTTCCTGTTTTTCCTCCTCATCCTCCGGCTCTGATAGAGCGTCTAACCTTACGCAGGCTGCTCCCAAAGAGCAAATAGGAGCAGGGCCAGAAAATCCCAGCGCTCTCTCAGTTGGAAATATGTGGGAGTAGAGTGTCAAAAGCCCTCACACTGCCCATGACTCCCATACCCCAAAAGCAGCGCCGGCACCGCAAAGACGCCCTCCGTTTTCCAACGGAGAAAGCAGTTTAATGTGGAGTCCATGTATCCTTCCCTCTCCTCATCTCTAGTATCATCCCCCTCTCCTCATCTCTATTATCATCTCTCTCTCCTCATCTCTAGTATCATCATCCCTCTCCTCATCTCTAGTATCTTCTCTCTCTCATCTCTAGTATCATCCCTCTCCTCATCTCTATTATCATCCCTCAACTACTTTATCATCCCTCTCCATCTCTTGTCTTATCATCTCTCCTCATCTCTATTATCATCCCTCTCTCCTCATCTCTAGTATCACCCCCCCCTCTCTATTATCATCCCTCTACATCTCTTATCTTCTCTCCTCATCTCTATTATCATCCCTCTCTCCTCATCTCTAGTATCACCCCCCCCCCTCTCTATTATCATCCCTCTACATCTCTTATCTTCTCTCCTCATCTCTAGTGTCATCCCTCTCTCCTCATCTCTCTGATCATTTCTCTCCTCCTCTCTGATCTCTCTCCTCCAGTGAGTCAGATGGCTGATGAAAGGTTAAGTGGTGCTGCTGCTAGTGGCACCAACATCCGGTCAGGACGATGGAGACAGATCGCAGGCCAGACGGTGCGTTGTGGGGAGAGGAGTAGAAAAGTAGTAGCGTTTCCCACATAAGCGCGGCGTAAGCTAATGGATTTCACTAGGCTCATACCCACTTGCAGTACACAGGTGTACCTGATGGGGAGCTTTGTTGTTTCACTGCTTACTGCTTACCCCAAAAGACCCGTTCTGGAACTGGTTTTGCATCCAGTTGCCAACGAGAAGGTATCGCTCTGCTGCAGCTACGCTTTCAATGAAGGCACCTTCCACGCTGCTGCAGCACATTGACTGTAGAGAGGCATGTGCCCGCGTGTCCCCGGGGAGCGCTTTACCCCCACGGCCTTATGGGAAGGCCTCGGGAAGCTAATTGGTTGTTAACAGGCAGGCAGGCGGGGCAGGGAGGGGAACCGGCCAATCTCTGGGGACGCTGTCCAAACCTATCTATCCCATTGGTCTAAGAGGGCTCGTCAATAGTGATTGATTAGGGAGCTGTGGGGGTAGCACACTAGAGAGAGTGTGTGTGTGTGTGTGTGTGTGTGTATTTCCCTATTCTTGTTGCTTAAAGGGATAGTTCAGGCTTTTCAGACTCTTGCGTGATTGATCAACATGAAAGTCATTTCTGTTAAAGATCAGATCTGAATCCTGTTATCAAAGCAAGTAAACTAGCCTGTGACACACCGGAAAGTGCTGCATGTGATCGCCGTTTTCTTTGCTTCTCAGAAACATGTCCAAAGCCTCATTTACTTTCCCTACAACGGTAAACAAATACACTATCTCGTCACCACTGGTGCCTTTTTGAACGGAGCGAGTTGACGCTAGGCTTGCCGCGGTAGTCGGTGTTACACGGGGGTGGGGCATACACCGATTACATAACATGCCCACCGGTAGCACCGTTCATTATGGAGGAAGAAATGAAAGAAAAAACTCACTCCGCCCGCTCGTGCCAGTTTCAGCACATGCCGGGGTAAATTACAAGCGCTCCCTCTGGGCTGCAGTGTGGCTACACTGTTCATCATCTCTGGTTAGACCAGCAAGTAAGATTAGTTAGTGATACATGTTATGAGCACAAATGCTGCCCCCCTCATACACATGTAGGTAAGACCCTTAGCTAAGCCTGCATGTGTATTCTGTTGTCACTGCGGGCCATCTCTGGAAATATGCTTTTTTTTAACCACAGCTAAAAGTCGATGCTAACTTAGCATCGATGCTGGCGGGACATACCCAGCTATCGTCATTGCCTGCTTACTGCTGCTTGCTGGTAATGTTAATCCCATGTGAGAAAAAGTCTCCAGATTTGTCGCTAACGTTAGTTTCTTTTGAGAAAGATTGTCTCCAGGGGCGTCTGAAAAGTTGTCTCGAGTCGGATGCAGCCACGAGTGCGTGTTGTCAGGCAGCCAGCTGTAACACAGCAGCTGACTGACTGGACCGTTCTTTGGGTTTTTATGACGGTTAGCATCTTTAAATGTTGCATTACTGCCACCTACTGGGCTGACTGGACTGTGAGGACAGCTGAGGAGCCTTTTTTTTGTCACGATCAATCCTGTAGTTTGTGTATCCACATTTGAACGCAGGGTTGGCTTGTGACGTTGTGGCTCCGGTCCCCAGGTACCGACTTCAATGGACTTGAAGCTGGATGGAGCTAGAAAAGTCAAGTGCCAGCAGCAGCAGCAGTGTTGTTGTTGGTGACCTCTAGACAAACCTTTTGCACCAGAGAGGAATCGTGCATTCCTTTATAACTGGGAACTGGTAATCGTACGACTTCAAAGCTCATGAGCTGGGACGGTGACGTCACCAGAGCTGGTATTTCCCATTCCAAACTCGTAGGAGCCTCAGCAGCCCCGACCTCAAAAATCCAAGATGGCTGAACCGCGCAACAACAGTAGTTATAATCGTAGTAATGTTGTATAGCACTTCCGTTTTGTTTGTCTCATTAAATCAGCTGTACACACATCACTGCCTAACTTCTATCTGTGTGGACATGAGGCTGCAGTGTTTGTATGCGCAAAATGCCGCGTTATCTATCAACTGTTATTGCTAACAATAGCTAGCCTGGCTAGCGACTGGATCTGACCAGTGAACAGTGAAGTTCCCAGCTCAAGTTTTCTTCAAATGGAACGCTAACAAAACGGATGTGACGTCCTTTAGCCTCCACATCCCAGTTATTTTGCGATAAAGGAACGTACGATTAGAGCATCAGTCTGGCAGATTCTAATAATTCCTGGGGGGGGGGTTCACTTTGAATAGAGACTATTCAGCTCGTAATCACAAAGCATTCATTCTCTAAGGGAGTCTTTATGAGAACTGTGTTGTAGCATAAAGGTGTTTTTTTAAACACTTAAAACAAGAATATGGAAAAATATCCACATTGTGGATTGTATTGAACCCAGGTCTGGTCCAAACCAAGTCCCGTTTGACTTCCAACACATATGGATGGACTGATCCAGTGTGCCAGCATAGTGTTGAATTATTGAAGAGCTGCTGAAGAGTCTAGCCGTCGACCTTTCAGTCCATCACTTTGAATGTGAAAAGGTGCTGCTGTTAAAACCACCTTTTCAAATCTATCGAGGGATCATACTCAGGGAGCGAGGCTTTGGCTCGCACAAGAAACACTCACACCCTGATATTCAGGAGATGGCAAACGAGTCAATAGTCTAAGCTAGACTAGCTCATTTCTGCTTTTCCAGGCCTGTTGATGTAGACGAGGCCTGTCCAGGCCAGCAAAACAAGCCTACCCTCTTTCTCTGCACTGCTTCCCGTTCTTTTCCACTCCTCCTCCTCCTCGACAATGTCATGATGACCACATGCACAACACCTCTCATCTTTAACACTCATCTTTGACGCACATATACACATAGACACACACACACGTGCACATATACAGATACACAAGTGATTTCCAAAAGGATTTGAGGCTGAGCGATATGGGCCAAAAACCACATCTCTGTATTGTTGTTTAGGCTGAGTGAATGCCGATTAGGGCTGCAACTAACGACTATTTTGTCGGGCTGCACCGGACTCCGAATTCTGTCAGTCCAATCAGATTTGGCTGTTCATATTCAACTATTCTTTTTCTTTACTTTACTTTTTCTTTACTATCTGGCAACAAAACCAAAAAAATCAATTGGCATGAGCTGGTTTGATTTGTATTAATAGGCTGATACTTATACCAAAATAGACTATATATCAAGATCTATTTGGAAGAAACCAACCAATTCTATGTAAAATCTGACATTCAGCACCCCCATATAGCCGGAATGGAATGATCCTTCTTGTTTCATAACCTCATTTTGAGACTTTTTTGACTGACTGTGAGATTGGCAGTCGAATCAGCCTCCTTTGAACGAATCGCCGACTATTTGGGGGTCACCCCTACTATTTTGATGGTCGATTAATCTGTCGATTTATTAAAACGATTAATCAACAATTCGGATTATGAATCGCACAATTATTCAGGCCTGGAATCAAGTCATTTTTATGGCAAGGCCACTTGGACCTTTGATAAATACTCATTTATTGGGGCATTTTAAACACTTAAATCGTTCACATTAATTTGCAGCCCTCATCGGGCACACACGCATAGACAGGAGTCGTAGCGTTTATTTTTCTCCCCATGTAGAAAGTGTCAAATTCTCTGTGCGCTCTAAACCTGTGCACTCGGCAGCAACGTGACATAACGGGGCTTTTAGCCGTCGCATTACGTAGCAGCTAACAAGCTAACTAGGTTAGCGTTACAGAGACGAGCCCTCTTCGTCCACAACATGCCTGGTCTTCAGATGTTCCAGCTTTGCCAAAGTGCTTCCATGCCAGGCGAGGTCCGCTTGACATTATTTGCAGTCAGCAGCGTCCCCCCCCCACCCTCCCTGTGTTTTGACGGTGAAATGCTCCCACACATTCACCATTTTGTTTACATCTTTCAGTACTGTAGACTCGCGCAAATTTGCAAATGCTTCCGCCTACCTACCTGTCTGGACTTCAGAGGAGAACGTTGTTGTTAGGCGGGCCATCTGCTCATTTCTTCCATGACCTGCCTCGGTTTTGTTGACATGTGTTGTGTTAAACGTTAGCTTAGTTGCACTGATTGAACGTTGAACTAGCGAGACTGAAACTGAAAGGGATGTAAGTTAGATCTCTGTTGGGTCGGGTTGCCAAGATACAGCGATGGTTTTCATCCCAAAGACCGCTCCAAAGAATGTGGCGGTCCGGAGTCTGATGCGTGTGCTACCTAGAAGAGCGTGGTTTTTGTTTACATGGTGATCGTGTGAATATTGAGATAGAAAAAAAAATGAACCACAACTTTGATGGATGAAATGCACGTACAATGGAAACTGTTCAACCTATAATACTGCTATAAAGCTGATATAATGACATATAATACTGCTATAGCTTACCAGCTGCTATTTATATAAAAAAAACCTGCATGTATCGGGCAGTTATGGCTCATCGGCGATCTGTGGCAAAAGAAAACGTCATCGGGAGCATCCCTAGGGATTACTACGTCAGCGTCCGGTGACTTAACAGGTTCCTGAGCTCTGTGAGCAGGACTCTCTGTCTCTGTCTCTCTCACACACACACACACACACACACACACACACACACACACACACACACACACACACACACACACACACACACACACACACTCACACACTCACACTCTCTGGCTCTCACTCTCTCTCATCCTCAACACAGCGTCTAGCACACACACACACTTCCAGTAGCAGGTTCCTTGGCTTTAGGCCTTTGGGCCGTCTCTCTGTCCCTCTCTGGCTCGGCCCGTGTGTCGTCTCCTCTGGGCTCAGACTGAGAGGAGAGCTGCCCAGTGGTTTTTCCTACCACATGGTTAAAGGCAGGGAACAGATTGGATAAACACAGCCCCTTCCTGCTGACCCCCACACACACACACACACACTGTCCATTAACGGAGCAGCCGTGCGTAAAATAACCAGATTTTCTCTAGCTTCACTGCTTCTCTCTCTCTCTCTGTCGCTCTCTCCCCCTCTTTTCTCTCTCTCTCTCCCTCCCCCTCCTCTCTCTTCCTTCCTTCCGGGCCTCAAATCCCAGTCCCAAACACACCGCCCTGCATCCCTCCACTTGTGTGTAATTACACACACACACACACACACACACACACACACACGTATACACACACACACACACAGCTAGCCAGCTCCGGCGTGGTGTCCTCCATTTGGGAACAAAGGTATAAATTATAGTGGCTTTAGATCCTGGCGGTAATGGACGGTGTGTGTGCTGTGTGTTGTGCTGTGTGTTGTGTGTTGTGTGTGTGGTGTGTGTGTGTGTGTGTGTGTGTGTGTGTGTGTGTGTAAGCCAGAGGAAGAAGGAGATCAGTCTCTTGTAAAGGTGTTCTAGCCTGCACTCTCTAGACCGGTGGTAAACTTTTTTCACGTCGAGCACCCCTAGACTGACACAAAACTGACCACGAACCAGAACCCCCTCATCTGAGAAGAGTTGAGCTTTTAGCTGTTTTATTAGTGTATGAAACCCATGACCAAAATAGTAATTATTGATGGTATTCTATTGAAACATATCCCCCTTTTTGCTGGGCAACCCTTGGAAACCCCATCAAGGCCTCCCTGTGGCTCCTCAGACCCCACTTTGAGAGCCACTGCTCTAGTCAGGTTAGTTGCCTGCCAACGTCACTAAGTTGTCTGTCTCTGTGGTTGCGTCACTTCAGTGTGTCAGTGTGTGTGTCTGTGTGTGTTTCTCTCTCTGTGTGTCTGAGAGGAAACACAGCGGTGTTGACATGCACTGATTTCCTGTAGCAAAGCCCGCAGGCTACAGACGAGCTGCCAAAGCCGCTCGACGGCTGCGCCGCAGCGAAGCGCTGCTGGCTAGTGGGGGCGCTCCCTTCACCCTCACACTCAAGCGAGGAGATAGGTTAGCCCACGTTTCCAATTCAGGTGTTCCAATGCCAATCATGAGCTACGCCGAACAGGAAACGGCCAGGTCGCCTCGATGTCACAGAAAGGTTCCGTTGTTCCCTCGGGGCAGAGACTGAAGTTAGGTGATAGTGATGCAAAACATGCAGGAGGCTTCACATTGGCTGCATGGCTTTAAGTTGGTGCATGTAGAATATCTTAGGGATTAAAGTTCTCCGTTGCTACGACGGATTTTCCGTCTATTGGAGCCACATATTATGAAATGTGAAAAATACCAAAGTTAAAGCCCCTATGTATGCATAGTAGGGCTGTGCCGATTCACTTATCTCCCGATTCGATACTATCACGATACTTGGGTGCCGATTCGATATATATTGCGATTCTTAAGTATTGCGATTCTACGATTATTGCGATTCGATATTACGATTTATTGCGATTTTTGTTTGTTTTTTTCTTTTCTTTTTTCAGTTTGTTTGCTTTTTTACACTAGATTAGAACATGGGAAAAGTTGAATCATACATTAGAGACTGTATATTATATCATGAGTAGGGCTGGGCGATATACTGTAGTTATAAACAGGGGCGGACTGGGATCATAATTCAGGCCGGGCATTAGATACCAAGCAGGCCAGGCCGATATGGGCCGACGCGCGTGAAATTTGGGCCGTTTGAAGCTCAATGTGGGTAGTTTGAAGCCCAATTTGGGCCGTTTGAAGTCCAATTTGGGCCGTTTGAAGCCCAATTTGGGCCGTTTGAAGCCCAATTTGGGCCAAGTCCAATTTTACAATGAGATGCACCCACTTTAACCCTGAAGTGTAATTATTACTTCAGACTAACTAATAAAGTAATAAAACCACCAGTAAACCAGTAGGCAGCGCCTGGCCTGCTGTTCAGTGAGTGGCCTGACTTTTTTTTTTTTCTTTTGCGATTATCGATTCTGGAATAAAAGATCGATTAAAAAAATCGTGACATTAGAAATCGCGATACTTAGGTGAATCGATTTTTTCTCCCACCCCTAATGCATAGTTTCAATTTGTGTATTGAGTTTGAATGAAAGCTTTTATTTTGAAAAATTCTGACCGGATGTCCACTCCAAATGATTCTCCTGGGCTGTGTTCAAGCCACAGTAAGTCTCAAAACGTTTTGCTACGGTTTCCAGGTTCAACGTCATGTTTCCGTGCCTGTTTCAATGCAACCGCCATGTCCGCCGATAAACGTTTTGCTACGTCGTGCTGTGTTGTCGGCCCGCTGAGCGCGTCAACGCGACCCTGCACAGTCGCTCCTTATGTAAACAAAACACTGTTGCAGATCTGTCGCTCAGACATGAGTTCCTTACGTTAAAGGATCCACAATGACAGCATTGACATGTGGTCGCGTTCTCCACGACCACATGTCACTAATTGTCATTTCCACCATAAAGATGCATGTCGGCAGGATAACGTTATTTGATGGAGAGAAAAAGTCGAGTGGAGTTTCAGTAGCTGTGACGCTAACGTTACTGAATGACTCAAAAGCCCTTTTCCCACATGCGCTTTGTACCGCAAAATGACCGGAACGTGGTCTAATGCCTGCATGTGAGAAAGGCGCCGTGCCGGTATAAGCGCGACCCCGTCGTCCCCGACATTTCACCAGTTTCCAGCCAGTCAGAAGAGCGGTATGCTCTTAAGGGGACGCAAGTGGAAACGGGTCCAGTCATTTTCCGCGACAGCGGTCCTTCGATCATGGGCGAAGTGTAGCCTACACACGTTGCTTAATGTTCCAGCGGGCATAATCTAATCATTCGCGCACATTAAAGCAAACTGGCGAAATTATCTTGTGATAGCCTAATAAGAGCAGTATGTCAGCTTGCTGATTTCCGAAGGCAACCCCGGACACATCAAACGAAGCCAGTCTGTAAAAAGTGCTTCAACGCGGCAGGTGAACGGATAAACATCGAACCAGCAACTATTTCTCTCAGACACGGATCCCAACTTCTTCAAAGTGCATCATCTAATCATTCGCGCACATCAAAGCAAACTACTTCCACATTTTGCTTAGTGCATTTGCTTTCTCTACATACATAGGCTACAAGCGTTGGGCAGCTTGCCTTGCAAGCCTCTGCCATTCTCGCTGCGTCTGTCCTGTGTCAGGCTGCTGCGAATAAGTACGGAGGACTGAGTGAAGTTTTGCCGACCCCCCAAATAAGCTCCCCCCGCCCCCAACATACCGGCTATTTGACGACTAGATTCCCATATGCGCGCGTTAAGGTGTGAAGGGAAATTCAGGGGAATGTCCGATATTGACTTACAGGTAATTTTCCGGTACGCATGTGGGAAAAGGGCTAAAGTTACTAGGCTAGGCAACTATCTGTAAAGCAACGTGATGATAACAAACAACCGTTGCTAACGCAGGCTAGTAACTAGTTGGTTACTACCTTTCTGGTTAGCATTAGATATGTCGGCTGCTAGTCTCTGAGTTAGTTATAACAGCATCACTAGAGCTCTGTTGATTCCACCTGTTACCTGACTCCATGATAGTTCTGTAACTCTGAGGGATGTTTTAAATGTAACGGTGTGCAGTGGGAATGTTTCCTCTTCACTTGATGCTGAACTGTAACACTACTTAGGCAGCCTAGGTGTTGTCTGGCGGTATTAACGGCTGTGTTTTCATAAGAGTATCAGACCATCGGCTCAGTGGGACAGGAGGAGGGCTGAGAGGTTGGGTGGAGCTGGGCTGTGTGACTGGTGGAGGAGAACCTCCTCGTGACATGTTTGACAATGTTGTTGTAGTTCCTGTGGCGACTGTTAGATATTATTGTTATCCTGATCCCTTAACCTACTTGTTTGACTTGATAAAAAAACAAAACATCTATAATGTGGTTTTATTATAGCCAGTCATTTTCATATGTCTGTGTTGGCATACCTACCGTGGAACCATAACATACTGATTCAGAACACGATTCATGCATCATTACTGGATGTTTGGGAAGTTGAGAGTGAAATGAGTGCGATATGTACACGCTGTCCACACTGTTTTTTTACATGAAAACCTATGGGAAGGGGACCGCACGGTGGAAAAAAGCGGATACTCTAAAAACTCATGCACACACAGACAGACAGACGGAGATGCCAAAAGAAAACGTTTCCAAAGGCTTCTGTGTGCTTTATACTTGTGCAGAATCAACTTGTACATATTATGTTTCTGGACCTGGCTCTGCATTCTCTTGACTGTTTATTTATTTTTGAAATGCCCTAAACGGATGTCCCTTTGATGTAGCAGTGAAACTAAACTACATTAATTCTAGGGTGAGTTTTCCTCTATATTCTCATTCTAAAATCAATGTCAATCCACCTTTTAAAGCTGATATATAAAACAAATAGTCTCGGGCGGGGGGTGGGGGGGCATTCCCCCTGGACCCCCCTAGGGGTTCAGCGGTCCACGTTTTTGTCACCTTTTTCCACCCCTGGTGAATTTGCACCCCTGTACATATACAAGTAGGCTGTACTTGTTCAGTTTTTGTTTATTTTGAAACATTTCTCTCAACTTTTAAAATAGTTCTGCTCAGTGTTTCTGCTCAGCAGCCTTTCACTTCACAAGTAGCTTGTCAGTTCATCTATCAAGCAGGCCAACTCTTTGCTATTGAAATCTGACTTTGGGTCAAATTGTCTTAACAGGTGAGGTTGGTAGTTGTGTAGCTGTCATTTACCACGTTCATCTCAGAGACTTCTGCGCCGCCTCCGATGATCCCAGCAATGAAAATCAAAGGAGGAAACAAAATGGCTTTTTCATATTCCCATCCAGTAAAGCTGTCGGCCGCTCCGAGGTCAAAGTCCCGCTACGGACACAGTATCTCAAGCTTTGTTTTTGGGACAGGCTTTTGCTCGGGACGAAAGAAAAGGCTGTTCCCCTCTGGTCCTGAAAGCATCCCAAATAACACTTCTTGATGCCCAGATCTGACTTTTTGCCTATAACTGTATCTGTATATCGATCTATTTTTTGACCTTCTGCTGATCTACTTTTAAAAGTATCTAAGACCCGTATCTGATACCTGTGTGTTTACACTTCCTTAACACTTGAAACAACCCACATGCGTACATGAGGAATAAACTGGCACAGACCAGACGGTGCAGCACAAGTCCCTACAGGAATATTCTAGAGATCTTATAGGAGAACCACAGGAGAGAACAACACACAGGCTTCCTAAACTCACTCTCTTATAGGAGAACCACAGGAGAGAACAACACATAGGCTTCCTAAACTCACTCTTATAGGAGAACCACAGGAGAGAACAACACATAGGCTTCCTAAACTCACTCTCTTATAGGAGAACCACAGGAGAGAACAACACACAGGCTTCCTAAACTCACTCTCTTATAGGAGAACCACAGGAGAGAACAACACACAGGCTTCCTAAACTCACTCTCTTATAGGAGAACCACAGGAGAGAACAACACACAGGCTTCCTAAACTCACTCTCTTATAGGAGAACCACAGGAGAGAACAACACACAGGCTTCCTAAACTCACTCTCTTATAGGAGAACCACAGGAGAGAACAACACATAAGCTTCCTAAACTCACTCTGGAGCACCACTGACTCACCAAGTCCACAAATATTAAACCAATATGAAATCCTCATGCTGATATTAAACACATGCAAAGACATCGCCCACTGCGACCGTCATCTAAACTTTACATGACAGTCACATCGGGCGATGTCTGATTAATATCTGATTTATTTCTATATATGATTGAGGCCTGAAGCAGACCTGACCATATCTGAATCCATGTGCTTTTTCCCTGCTTACATGTTCATAATAACACATTATGTGCCACATGTGAGCAAAAAATAGGAATTGCGTCACATGCAGCCTTGGCATCACCATGATTAAAGAATTGAGCCAGTAGGCTAAATGTGATGGAAACACATTTAATAATGTGGATATACAGTAGCTCTGTGAACAGACACACACTGGTGCAGATGATCGGCATGCTCTTTGGTTACCGGTGGGTAGCGGTCGGGCGTACACTGAATACATGACTTACCCACCGACACAGACAAGTCATTTTTCTTCCCCGGTACATTTCGGTCATGGCCACCTTCATCAGAATGAAGGTCTTCTTCGTTCTGATGAAGGTCGCCATGCCCGAAACAAATAAAGTGGGAGTGAAGTCTGTACGCAGCGTGACTGCCAATTCTACGCTGACTGGATGTGCGTGCACTGCTTTAGTTAACATGTTGCATGTACCTGACAAGTTATATGATCAAATATCCTGATACTTGGCATTCGTGCGATACGATATATTGCCACACAAAATATCGTGATAGTAGACTGTATCGATACCCCCCCCCCCTCGCTCTCTCTCCACCCCTAGTGTTGTCATGAGTGTAACCGGTGGGAAGATGTCCTAGGCTGGAGATGTGTGTTAAAGCCACTTTAGAGAGAAAAGGATGTTTTCACTCGTCTCCGTTTGTGTGTCTTGTCTGTGTCTGTCTGTGTCTGTCTGTGTGTCTGTCTGTGTGTCTGTCTGTCTGTGTGTCTGTCTGTGTGTGTGTGTGTCTGTCTGTCTGTGTGTCTGTCTGTCTGTGTGTCTGTGTGTCTGTCTGTGTGTGTGTCTGTCTGTCTGTGTGTCTGTCTGTGTGTCTGTGTGTGTGTCTGTCTGTCTGTGTGTCTGTCTGTGTGTCTGTCTGTCTGTGTGTCTGTCTGTCTGTGTGTCTGTCTGTGTGTCTGTCTGTGTGTCTGTCTGTGTGTCTGTCTGTGTGTCTGTCTGTCTGTCTGTCTGTCTGTGTGTCTGTGTGTCTGTCTGTGTGTCTGTCTGTGTGTCTGTGTGTCTGTCTGTGTGTCTGTGTGTCTGTCTGTGTGTCTGTGTGTCTGTCTGTGTGTCTGTGTGTCTGTGTGTCTTTGTGTCTGGCCAGTTCACTGTGTTAGTAAAGAGCCACTCGATAGGAGCTGGAAGGCCTGCTGTGCTCCTGATGACAGCACCCACACACACACACACACATACACACTCCATACGCACACATACACACTCGCACACACACACACACACACACACACACACACACACACACACACACACACACAGCCTGGTATTGTTGCCCCGGGGGGAGTTCAGGAGGCGGTCTCCTTGATATCGACTGTGTGTGTGCCTCGTCTACCCTGGCTCCCTTACCCTTTCCTTGACTCCGCTGTGTGTGTGTGTGTGTGTGTTGCGGCAGGGGGAGGGGCTGGTGGGCTAAATGCCTCATCCTTTGATGAGATTTGGCGTCTAAAGCGGCACACTGACCGTTCACCTAATTCCCTCTGCTGCCCTGACAGCTGGGCCTCCACGCCACTGTGTGTGTGTGTGTGTGTGTGTGTGTGTGTGTGTGAGAGAGAGAGAGTGTGTGCTCCATGTGAGAAAAGAGAGATTGAATGGGGAGAGGAAGCATGCGTGGAGGAGAGTTGTAGAAAATAAAGGTGAAGAAGAGAACAGGAGAAGTCGTCTTTACTGGTCGTGTTTTGATGCACATTTTGAAGTATCGCACTAGAAAATGTTGATGGAAATGTCCTCAATTTCACCCACACATTTTTTACGCTCGCTTGAGGTGGTTTTTGTCTTTAAAAAAATGTGCAAAATGGGAGATGGAAACACAGTGTAGGAGATTACGGTAGCAACTTTTGCCCCTACCGTCTAAAAAATGGGGGCATTTACAAAAGTTTGGCGGCACTTGAAGGAAATGTTAATTAGCACATACATTTGCTAACGCGTAGTGTGACCAACAGCGCTGTTTGTGTGCGAGTGTATGTGCGCGAGTGTGTTGTTATTCGCCGTCGTCTTCTGGCAACCACTTTGCAGGTGCTGAGTGTGTGTCAGAGATGGAAATAAAAAATCGAATGAAAATAAAATGATCAAAATCTTGGGGGCAATTTTTGCCTCTTGATCATGGTTTTTAGAGGCATTCTGAGATGTCTTGGGGGGGGTTTTGCCCCTGACTACATTCCTACACTGTGGAAACACCTTTTTTGAAGAGGTTTGTAGCAAAGTGAACTCTTCTGACTGATCAGCTGGTTCAGTGTGTTGTTGCACAGCTGGCAGCTGGTCCGGTCTGCAGCCATGTGTTCTGCTGGTGGAACAGAGCAGCTCCTAACAAGCGGCCTGATAATCCTGCAGCAGATCAGATGTTCTGGATCCTCAAGTGTTGCACCCAAAAGGCTCTCAGTCTCTCCACCACTAGAAGGCCTTCTGCACGCTGGCTCCCACAACTGTTTTGTGTGCGTCTTGTTTACCAGATACATGGCGAGCGCCGTAGAATGGGCATGTTGTCTACTCTCCTGTGATAATTATTCATCACGGCCAGAAACAATGAGATACAGCCAACAGCAGATTACATGAGATAATAATCATGACTTCTTCTATGGCAAGTAACTATTGGAAATACGTTTGGTGCGATAGGTTTGATTGGCCGAGCCCACAGCGAGGGAGCAGCTAACGTTGCACCGAGCAGCACGTCTCTCTCGTTGGCTACGAAGCAGGCGGCGATAACCAACGCTGCAATGAAAAATGAAGTCTGAACTGTGGAGGTAACGGCAACGTAACGTTAGCCGCTAATGATCGTTATTCTTTCACTCGTTGGAAGATGCCAGCCTGCTACGTTAAGTGTGTGTGTGTCTCTGCTGTGTTCGTGCTAAGTTGTAATCAATGATTTGCATGGTGTAAAGCCCTCTGCAACGCACTTGAAACTTGTCTAAAACTCAGGTGCAACAGTTGTAAAACTCTCAGCTTTGTGAAACTAGTTTCATGCAACAGCCAATCAAAACGCTTCTCCAGCAACAGCCATAATGAAAGAAAGTAGCCAGCCAGTGGCAGAAGAGAACCTGATACAACACGTCTGAATTGATGTTATGTCCAGCTAGAAAACCATACAAGATAAGATACAAAGATGCAAGTTACAATGAATGAATGACACTCCGCACTTGATACAGTAATCTACTGTAGCAAGAGAGAGAAAAGAAACAACAATATGACAGATGAAACATTACCAATCTAGCCAACTGTTTTAGTGAAACAAGTGTTGCATGAGACTTGATTCTTTCTGAATTGCTAAATGTCAAGTTGCATGAAAGTTATGTTTCATGCCATTTGCAACCTGCAACTAGTTGCCTGAAAGTTTCAGCGTGTAAAGCCAGCTTCAGAGTACTAACGGACCACTTTTATGACGGTAATGAAACGGATATCTTTTTTGCTATTTTCAAATAATACCCTGGTATAAAGTATTTCCTCATTACCGCCCAACCCTACTGCTCACTGTTCTGCTGAATGAGCTTTCACCCAGGAAGGAACAGAGGGATGAAGATGGGATAAAGTGGAGGAGAGGAAGGAGGAGAGGAAAGGGACAGAAAGCGAGTGAAGAGGCAGGCAGACAGACAGACAGACAGACAGGCAGACAGGCAGACAGACAGACAGGCAGACAGACAGACAGGCAGACAGACAGGCAGGCAGGCAGGCAGGCAGACAGACAGACAGACAGACAGACAGACAGACAGACAGACAGGCAGACAGACAGGCAGACAGGCAGACAGACAGACAGACAGACAGACAGACAGACAGACAGTGTTGTCTAGCGGGAGGCCAAACTTCTAAAGGCCAGACTAAAACAAATAGGCTGAGTGGAGGAAAGGAAGGATTTCTTCTCTTCCTGCTCTTAAGCGGAGCTGTGATCTGATGAAAGCCCCAAGGCACCCGCACACACACACACACACACACACACACGCACACACACACACACACGTGCACTGCTCATACAGCTACATTCGTTCTGTATGGTGGAATCCAGGGTCTAATGTAGTGCGCACGTCTGAAAGAGTTAGACAGGAAGTGGGTCGCCTTCGCAGCAGCTCGCTGTGAAGGATGTGAAATTACAGCCAATTACTCTCATCTGCCACACACACACACACACACACACACACACACACACACACACACACACACACACACACACACACACGGAAACCCCTCCCCCCCCCTTGTCTTTCCCCCTCCCTCCATCACGTGCTGTCCCTGTGGTGGCACCAACCTGTAGTGATTTAGCAGAGCTGGCAGGGGAAGTCATGTGACTCAACACACTGTTTCCCAGCTGCTACTTACACTACTGAGGTCATGTGACTCAACACACTGTTTGCCAGCTGTACACTACTGAGGTCTAGTAGCCACAAGTTCCCTAACAGCAAAATATACCAGCACGGAATGACGGGCTGTTTTCATGGTGGTCTTGTGAGAGATTTCAGACGGATACAGGGATTTCAAAGGCCGATAACAGTGTTTTTATATTATTATTATTATGATTATGATTATTATGATTATCATGATTAGGGATGCAACCTAGTCACCTTTTGGTGACCGTCACCTTTTTGATCCAGAAAAAAATGAATAATTTAGAGTGGTTTTGTGTCTGCCCTGGTATCTGTCACCTTTGTAACTATGCATGAATTTGCATCTCCAGGGTTTTTCCTGGCTCAAAATGAGGCGGGGGTGCTACTAGAGCCTGAGCGATGAGGGCTTTTTGAGACCGATACCTATTTCAGTGAGGGGGGATTCACCGGTTACCACTAGGCAGTGTTTTGTTTGTTTGTCCTCTTTTTCCCCTTTTTTTCTGGAATGAATATAGACATGTGGATTGTGCACCAATAAGACTATTATGTGCAACGCTTGTTAGAAAACAGTGCTTTCCATGAAGACACCTGTCAAGAGTTTAATTGAGAGCTGGAGGTGGCAGGAAGTTTGATGGCGTAATTCCCTATGGAGGAAAAACCCTGATTGCCTGATTATTATTATTATTATCACTCACTAGACATTTTCCTGCTTTGTGCATTCATTTCTATGGTGGAGACTCTGGAGATGATGCGCCATGGGCGCACTTTTTTTAAGGTGTGTGATCAAACTCATGCCAACTCGTGCGCTTTTTTCCAAAGCTTGCCTTCTTTCTTTTCTTGCAGCAGCGTGTTCCTTGAGGTGGTCTGGAGGTGTCTCCACAGTGCAGGTGTCTCCACAGTGCAGGTGTCTCCACAGTGCAGGTGTCTCCACAGTGCAGGTGTCTCCACAGTGCAGGTGTCTCCACAGTGCAGGTGTCTCCACAGTGCAGGTGTCTCCACAGTGCAGGTGTCTCCCAATGGGTGCCGGTCCAGGTCTTCCCTCGTCTTGTGGTATGGAAGTGGCTCGAGCTGGTTCATGTTGTCGCAGGGTCAGGAAGTTGTTGGCTGGGCTGTGAGCAAGAGTCGTCCAATTTATAACCTCAGCAGGGAAGGATTTATGACATCACTGAATCATGGGATTGTGGGTGGTGGTGTGGTGAGGGAAGGGGTGGGGCTAACGGAAAGGGGCCGTAGCTAGGGATAGGAAGGTGGTATGGGTGAGGTTAGGGTTAGAGATAAATTGGACAATTAGCTGTGTTGTTGAGGTGCCCCCAAACATTGCCTAAAGTGCCATAAAGCTGAATGGCCACACCACTGTGCCCTGGGCTTCAAGCTATTTGTTCTTGTATGAGTCTGGACAGACGGACATGGACGTAGATCATCGGTAACGTTAACGAGCAATCAATTTACATTCATTGTAATTAAAATGCCAGATTTACCAAACAATACCAAATGCGTTTTTCCCCCCTTTGCTCAATCAAACGCTTTATTTCCACAGCAGCAACATATCGCATATTCCCACAGCATTGCATAGCCTGTGAAACATATAAAAACAATAGAAGCCTAGATATATTCAACACATTTGTGATTTAGCTTTAAGCCGCGCGGGCGCTGGTGGCTACGACGTGGCAGCTCTTCCGCACTCGCACCGAGCAGATGGAGGGTTGAGGCAGCTGAGAACGAGGAGGAGCTGTTGCTCTTCTCGTCTTTTTCCTCTCTTTGCGGACCCCGAGATGACTGCCTGCTCATAGTTATAGAGATGACTGCCTGCTCATAGTTATAGAGATGACTGCCTGCTCATAGTTATAGAGATGACTGCCTGCTCATAGTTATAGAGATGACTGCCTGCTCATAGTTATAGAGATGACTGCCTGCTCATAGTTATAGAGATGACTGCCTGGTCATAGTTATAGAGATGACTGCCTGCTCATAGTTATAGAGATGACTGCCTGGTCATAGTTATAGAGATGACTGCCTGCTCATAGTTATAGAGATGACTGCCTGCTCATAGTTATAGAGATGACTGCCTGCTCATAGTTATAGAGATGACTGCCTGCTCATAGTTATAGAGATGACTGCCTGCTCATAGTTATAGAGATGACTGCCTGCTCATAGTTATAGAGATGACTGCCTGCTCATAGTTATAGAGAGGACTGCCTGCTCATAGTTATAGAGATGACTGCCTGCTCATAGTTATAGAGATGACTGCCTGCTCATAGTTATAGAGATGACTGCCTGCTCATAGTTATAGAGAGGACTGCCTGCTCATAGTTATAGAGATGACTGCCTGCTCATAGTTATAGAGATGACTGCCTGCTCATAGTTATAGAGATGACTGCCTGCTCATAGTTATAGAGATGACTGCCTGCTCATAGTTATAGAGATGACTGCCTGGTCATAGTTATAGAGATGACTGCCTGCTCATAGTTATAGAGATGACTGCCTGCTCATAGTTATAGAGATGACTGCCTGCTCATAGTTATAGAGATGACTGCCTGCTCATAGTTATAGAGATGACTGCCTGCTCATAGTTATAGAGATGACTGCCTGCTCATAGTTATAGAGATGACTGCCTGGTCATAGTTATAGAGAGGACTGCCTGCTCATAGTTATAGAGATGACTGCCTGCTCATAGTTATAGAGATGACTGCCTGGTCATAGTTATAGAGATGACTGCCTGCTCATAGTTATAGAGATGACTGCCTGGTCATAGTTATAGAGATGACTGCCTGCTCATAGTTATAGAGATGACTGCCTGGTCATAGTTATAGAGATGACTGCCTGCTCATAGTTATAGAGATGACTGCCTGGTCATAGTTATAGAGATGACTGCCTGCTCATAGTTATAGAGAGGACTGCCTGGTCATAGTTTTTGCGCCGGGTGCGCCCTCTGACGGGTTCATTGAAACATGCTTTGAAAATACACCATTTTACTGACAGCTAGAATGTAATATGAGACTACACATTGTTTGATAGCAGATCGAGTCAATTTCATGTTTTCGAGTGAATCCTTAACGAGCAAGTAATCCTTAACGAGCAAGTAATCCTTAACGAGCAAGGAATCGATCTTCGATTAATTGTTTACATCCCTAACGCTAGCTATAATGATCGCATTAAGGTGTACGTTCACATGCTCCACTTATGTAATTATTATAATAAAAATGTCTGACATGCGCAAATCAGCAAATCCAGCATGAGCTGACGTTTTGAAAAGATGGACCTGCGTCAGGCGCTTGGTACCGTTGCAGACCTGCCAACCTGTGCATATTTAGCATAGCATGCACGCATTTTGACATCAAAGTACGCTGGTACGATTTGTCGTTTTAAAGTACGCAAAAAGCTGCGGTCTGAGTTCCGTGATGCACGTGCAGTACTCGTCTTATCAGCAAGAGGCAGCAGCTATGGACAGCTGCAGCATCTGGCCAGCCACAAAGCTAAAGAAGTAGGGAGGCAGACTAAGGGGGGGCACGGTGGCGCAGTGGTAGCGCTGTCTAGCCTCACAGCTAGAAGGTCCTGGGTTCGATTCCCACCTGGGAACGCTGAAGGAGTGCGTGCCCGTCCGCATGTCCTCAAGTGCCCACCACCCGGGTGGGGTCGTCGAAAAGGGCCTTTCTGTGTGTGGTTTGCATGTTCTCCCCGTGCCCCCTGGGGGTTTCCTTCATATAGGAACCCCTCACCAAAAACATGCAATATCCTGGTCGCTGAAGTGGTGCCTCCTCTGGTTGTTTGGGGTGCCTGTTCAGAGGGAAGGGAACTCGTTGGAATAGCGTGATCCTCCCACGTGCTATGTCCTACCGGTGAAGCTTCCCCTGTCAGGTGAAAAGAAGCGGCTGGCTAACTGCCCATGTCTCGGAGGAAGCATGGAGCCAGTTTCGGTTCTCCCCAGATCGGCAGAGGGTGGGAGCAGCAACCAGGATAAATACATTAAAATTAGCACTAATGGGGGATAAAAAAAGGAAGGGAGGCAGACTAAGCAGCCATAGGCTTTCGCTGCGTTCTGGTACAGCCTGTTTGATAATGGCACTTTACTGCTAATAACATATTGAATGCATTGACAGATTCTGTCAAAGCAGTTATTTTGGATTTTGAGGCTAAATGCTCTATAAAAGCCAAAGTATGTTTGTGAAGTTTTTTGATCTACTTAAAGTCTTTACTAGAAAACAAGAAAGACTAGGTTGAAACCTAGAATAATGCCAGGCAGCATGTGTGTTACTGCTGATGACATCACTGATGATGTCATTTGCCCTCAGGGTTGTGAGTCAGTCAGACAGATTTTGGCAAAATAAATGAACATTTGGAGATTCACAAGATTTTTTAGTTTTGTGTTCACAATAGTGATGTCAGTTAGATTTGGTGAGGTCCGAGCTATGGAATATTACATCATCCATCTTTGCTTACTACATCTTAGCCTTTCTAACTCGCAGGTGTGTGTGTGGGGAGGGGGGGGGGGGGGTTCGTAGCCAGGTCAAGTGTACTGTGTGGGGTGAAGTCAAAATAAAGTAGAGCAGCGCACACTTTATTTTGTTGCACACTTTAATTCACATGTTATGAAGTGTATTCACAGAAGTGTCAGTGAGTCGGCGCAGGCCAGCGGGCCGCCTCTTGCACAACCCTGCTCTTTCTAATCAAAATGATATGTTTGCCTGCTAATAACCCTACTATGAACCTTTGGAAATGATGATTGTGTGTCGGCCTACCGTTTTGGTAATATGGTTTCTGATGAACAGTCCTTCCAATAAAGTCACCAAGTTGCACTGGTTTCAATCCAAGCTGAAAACAAGTCCCAGGTTCTGTAGGGTCTTCAAACCCTGAAACGGCTGATAATGGGGCGTTTGAAATGTCTGTGCGGGCGGTGAGCGTCTGTCGCCCGCGTCTTTGCCATGTGTCCCACGCCGGTGCCTCTAGTTGGTCTTGTGCGTGGCTTTTTCAGTTGCTGAGAGAGAAATCACTCTGATTGGCTGGTCAGAGAAATCACTCTGATTGGCTGGTCAGCTGGTAGAGAAATCACTGATTGGCTGGTCAGCTTGTAGAGAAATCACTCTGATTGGCTGGTCAGCTGGTAGAGAGTGTTTTGCCTCCCTTATGGTCATAGAGGTCTTATTCTCCTTATGTAGCCCCGCCCACTTGACCCGTTTGTGTTACGACTTCCTGTTCAAAACGCCGGCTGTTTTACCTGCTCAAACCAGAGATCAGGGCCGTTTCTCAATAAGGGTTCTTGTGTGTTCTTGCGTTCTTGCGTCCCTGTGAAACGTCATCAGTCGCAGCCCAAGTACTGTTCCAATGCAAAGTTCACATTTCGCCAAGAACGCTTAAAATTCCCCGATGTGTTCTTGACACGCCCACTTTACCGAGGATGCTCTGGTTGGTGACTTCTGTCAACTTGGCAAGGCAGATATCCCAGCATTCATTTTGGCATAAGCAGAGGCAGAACGCAGAAGACGCCATAAGCTCTGGGAAGTTTTTTTTTACAATTTAACGTTTTATTTCATCACTAAATTAATTTCTGATGACTTTTGATGCCTACAAGCAGGGTAGTAGGTTTTTTTACGAACATTATAGTGAAAAATGGCAAAAAGCTCCAGAACACAATTGGCTGCATTTAAATCAGCGGAGCTTTTTATTTGTGTAGTACTGCAGGCGGCCACTGTGCTGGTATTGTGCAATACCCTCAAGAACGTCTCAAATCGTCTCAAACTGCCAACAGCGTCATGTGTGCTTG
Organism: Poromitra crassiceps; assembly: GCF_964638095.1. NCBI lineage: Eukaryota > Metazoa > Chordata > Actinopteri > Beryciformes > Melamphaidae > Poromitra > Poromitra crassiceps. The sequence goes on along the minus strand of NC_139635.1, from coordinate 26,399,767 downwards.
TGACCTAGCAAGTTCATTCTTCCAAGAACGACTAGCAAGAACGTTCTCCCCAAGAACACAAGAACAAGAACACATTCTTGGTATTGAGGAACCGCCCATGTCTCTCTGGTCAAAGCTAGTGACTCACTGGGAGCAGGCTGCGGAGATAAGCTCTGCCACAGGAAGTGTAAACACAATCTGTTCAGATTGTGTTTACACTTCCTGTTAGTCTCTCAAGCCAGACTGTCTTTTCTACATAAGGTGAATAGTCTTCATTGTATTGAAGTCAAACTAAATGCTCAGTTTATTAGGTAATGAACAATTCACTAATGCTTAGTTTAGTCGAGTTGATCAACAGTCTTTATTTTCTTCTATGGAGAATAGTGACAGCCCAACAAAATGGTGCCAAGTTAAACTTGATTGAAGTAGCCTCAGGATCATGACCATTCCTTTCACTTCTCTTTCAGTATAGTTTGGTTGCTTAACTCATTGAGTGCCAAGGACGAGTATGTTCGTCATTTCGTTTAGTAACGTAGAGTGCCAAGGACGAGTATGTTCGTCAATTGCGTTTTTTGACGGTGGGACGTGGATCAAAGCCTCAGGCATCTCCTGTACAAATATGGGAGCTATTGAAGGTGTATAACCTATTTTACGGACTCATTAGGTGGCGACAGTGCTCTCCAGATTACAGAAAGGTCCGGAAAACAGGAGGAAAAAGCCGTGATCAAAGAGAAACCGATGCATGCTGCAGCCAGAGCCATATAGATTGCTCTGTCTGCAGCTGACGTTGTCTGCGAACCGCAGTCAATCCGCGCCCACAACTGAGCTCCTCTGCCTCTGTCTGTCTGTCTGCATATAGTTTCTCCACACGATTACCCGCCAGAAAGGCAGCACCCGACGCCGAAGGGCAAAACCTTTCCCTGCAGTCCGGTTTGGCATTTCCGTGTCGCGCTGGGAGCCGCCTGGCGCACAAAAACGAAGCGCTCCGAAAATAGACTGGGTGCGTGTAGGCTGTGTGTTAGTGTGGGGAGGAGTTTGCAGCTGAGGGGGGGAGAGGGGGGTGGGGCACGCAGGCACCACACAACTACACCACGTCACTACATCAGAAAATATTAGCTAGAGTCAGTGAATGTGCTTGAAATGCTTCATTTCACAAAAGGCTGAATATCTCAGCTTATAATTTGAAACCTGTCTTTTTGCTCAAAACAGCCTATCTTCTCCGGCTCATAACTAAAGAACGGAAAATGGTATCAATAAACTTTTTTTTGCAGATGATAGAAGGAGAGTCTCATCGTTCTTTGTGCGTGTTCGGTGTTTACATAGTAATATCACACAATATTCTGTTGGCCTCGAGAAATCACTGAAAACGCTCTGAAACTCTGGCACTGGGGAGCGTCCGTTCTCCAAAAGTGGCTGGCGCTCAATGAGTTAATAGGACTAGATGTTACAATCCCTGATGAAATCGGCACAACACCTGAGAGATGTCTTCTTGAGTAGGGTTGGAGATGTTCTCTTTGGTGGAGTTGGAACTGGCAGTGACCACTAGGAGCCACCAGCACAACACATCGTCAGTTGTGTACCCCGGACTCACTGGGTGTTTCGGCCTTTTATCACAATACCCCCTCGCCCACCACAGGCTGATCAGGCCTGGCTCTGTGTTGCATGGTTCCTCCATGTGGTCATTTTGCAGCCCATGCTGTGTCCTCTCGTCTCAGCCACAGCCAGTTGACCGCTCCTTTCGGCAACAGTGGCAAGTTCTTTTGATGAACAGTGGCAATTTATGCTGTGCCAATAAAAAAGCAACTTCCACTCCCAACTTTCGCAAACCACTTTTCTTTCATGTAAATCGCAAAAATAAAGTTGAATTTTGGCATTTGTCACTAGATCGCTCCATCGGTCTGTTTTGCTTTTAAAAAAATGATAGAAAAATCAAATGGCGATTTTTGGCAGGAAAGATGAGTAAGTAAATTTGCGAGAGCTCAAGTCTTATCACTGTATCAGTCGCTGCCACGAGCGTGTTTTTCACTGTACATCTTCTCAAAACGGGCTTGATACTGCTACTCTGAGCATGACTACATTTCCCCACCTCACCCCAGTCACGCCCCCCAGCCACGCCCCCGAGCTCCCCAGGGAAGCCCCCCCCCCCGCCACACACACACACACACTTTGAGAGCCACTGCATCACACCATGATGAAGCTTGATAGCCACACGTATAGAGGAGTTAATGTGTCCCAATGTGACCCCCACCTGCCTGAATGCTCCTCTTGTTGATCATGGCGTGGTGAACGTTCTCTCTGGTGGCTGCTTCTTGTTGTCGTTGTTGTTGTTGTTGTTGTTGTTGTTGTTGTTGTTGTTGTTGTTGCTGCTGCTGCGCGCCATGTGGGGGAAGAGGCTGGTTAAGTGTTATTTACACAACAAGGCTGCATGCTAACGTCACGCTTTGTGGAGGTCACGTCGCCTAGCAGGAGGCCCATTCTCAGGCAGTGGCCTGAGGCGAACACCGCGCTATGCGGCCATGATGGTGTGTCATGCTAAGTTATGATTAGAGCAGCTGATTATTCACTGAATCAGAATTCCTTATTGACACCTGGAAGCCAGACAAATATTTGGTTAGTCTGGTTTTACATTATATATATATATATATAATGATAAAAAAAAATGCCATGACAATTAGGAGTGTTTTTATTCAGCCTACCTTAGACTGACTACGAATCGACTACTTGACAGTGGAGACGTCCTGGACTGGATATAAAGTGATTAGATTTGGCTGGTGAAAGGTTTGGTTTCTCTGATATGCAAAAGTTAAATACTCACAAATATACTTCTCAAATGCTACCCTGCCAAACAGTTTCTCGGCAGATTAAAGTATATTGATTTATTTGAGTTGCTCCCTTTTGTAGTGTTTACAAGTTACAACAACAGAAAACATTTCTTTTGTTTTGGTATTCTGATTATACTTACAGATCCTGGAAACAAGTTGTATAATCCTCAGATGCTCCGGTTTCATTATTGCTGAAATACAGCAGAAAGGAAAGTTTCTTTACGGCAAGACAGGACGAGGGAAAATGGAAGTAAAGCTTTTTTGTTCGTTGTTCTGTATTCAGAGTTGGCAAAGTCGACATGCAAATGACAGAAAACAAGTCGGGTTCATTAAACCACCGTTAAGTTAAGTCAACTGAACTTGACTTAATCATCACAGGCAGCCTGATAGCTGCAGGCATGTCTCTCTGGGCAGAAACATTACTTTGGTCGATGGTCGCTCGTTTCCTCTTCCAGACTCTGACTCTGACTCAACAGCATGATATTCAGCCTCATATCATGAAACTAGCTTTCTTCCAAATATACTTACTGATATTTTAAATCTTTTAAACCTGTGGAAAGCGTAGCGACAGGACAGGAGTGTAAACACACAACGTCAAACCTAATCCCTGATGCTGCACCTTCGTCATCATTATTGGACCGTAAAAAATGAATAAATAAAATACCTAACTTGTATGATTCCTCTCCCTGGATGACAACCAGGACAGGGGGCGTGGCCTCCTGTTCCTCTGGTAGTCCAGCACAAGCTCATTGGTTTGGCTGATATTGAGCTTCAGGTGATTGTCGTTGCACCATGTGACAAAGCTCTCCATCAGTCCCTCTCTACTACTCCTCCTTAAAATAGTCTAAGTGAAGATGGCATGTTTCTCACTGGAAATTATTCATTCATATTCATATTCATTCATATAGTGATAACTTCCATTTCACCAAAAATACACTTAATACTTTTTTTATTAAATTCCTTCGATGTCGAAGTTCACTATGTATATTTTATGAGTCTGTACAGGCATGGATGTAAACGGCGACTTGCCATGTTGGCGGAGCGGAGGCATACAACCGGGAGGCGCTTATTTCTAGTCATTTCTGGTTTTATTATGCTCCTCATTTTCCACTCATGTCTCATCACCATTTCAAATGGTTTAACCCATTGATACCTGATGTAGCATTTGTGTGTGTATCCCTTTAAGACCGCCAACCGCGTCACGCTTAAAGGGATACACACACAAATGAGGGATATACACGCAAATGCTGCATCAGGTATCAATGGGTTAAGAACATGTTTTCACATTTTAGTTGATTTAAGACTTTTATAATTCAGTTGAATTTAGGGATGCACGATATATCGGCAATCATATCGGTATCGGCCGATGTTAGTCATTTTTTAACATATCGGTCGGTCGGTCGTATCTCGGTCAGATGTTGCAATGTTAATATCTGTTATCATTATCAGCCAAATTCTTCACATTGATATGAAATAATGCAGTAAATCTATGCTTTATGGGCTTTTCCAAAGGCTAGTTTTATACAGATCATATCGACATCGGTAAATATCGGTTATCGGCCATAACAGCAATGTTAATATCGGTTATCGGCATCGGCCAAAATTTTCATATCGGTGCATCCCTAGTTGAATTGCACCACTTTATCGCCGCAGGCTAATATTTGTCATTTCCCCTGATTGTGTTGTAGTTACTAGAGCTGTCTTCAACTCAGAATTCTGTCAGTCGAATCGGGTTTGGCTGTTCAATACGAATATTCCACTATTCTTTTTTCTCGTCCTTTTTTAATCAGACTACCTGGCCATCAGAAAATCCATTGGCGTGAGCTTGTTTGATTTGTTTGTTTAATGGGGACTTGGTGTTCTATTTGGAGAAACCAAGCAGTTGTTCTATGTAAAATCAGACAGCACCCCCATATAGCCAGAATGGAATCATCCTTGTTTCGGTGAGAGCGGTGTGTGAGTCAGACAGTGAATGGACAAGAGCAGAGGGGGAGAAGTGTGGAGCAGAGAAGATGGCAGGTAGCAAGCAAATATATGGAAGAAGTCACGGTTGTCATAATAAATATATTAATATATTAACAAAATACAAGAGGCCAAGGCGGTGTCCCATGTGCTGTTTTCCCCCAAATGCTGTGTGAATGAAGTAGGTCATTGACCCCAAAATAAGTTAGGTTAGGACAACGAAACTCCCCTGTGCTTCTCTAGTGGGGCTTGGCAGGAAAGATCAACACGTGTTCACATGTCTATGTGGCATTTCACTAATGTTGCATTGCAGTACATATTATGAGCAATATGAGTAGTCGGTGCCATGATCTGAGCTAGCGATGAAACGATTACCGGTTTAATGATCAAGCGTGATCAAATTCCTGGCTGTTAGTATTACAGTTTCACATTTTAATTCTCATTCAAACGATGTTACTGTGATTTAACTGGTACCGTGATTACAGAGCTACAAAGAAAACATGGTAACTACTCTGTCTCCATCCTCAACAAAAGTTAGCAACAGTCTCCCAAATGCAGGTATGCAGCCTAAAGCCTAGGCTACACGAGACAACTTTCAAAATCTTAACAGATGATGAAAAGACTGGGGGTGTAGACTAACTTCCTGCAGATTTCTTTATGACAACTTAAAAACTAGGGGTCACACACTTAATAGTCTCGCTGGCCAGCCTCCTCTCCCTTCCGTCCGAGGAGTCTGGCGCCGCAGGTCTCCATAAGTGGGATAAACCCTCCCCTGTTCTACTCTGCTCTCCCATTGGAGGCGGCGGTTTCAGACGCTGCCGGATTACCGCTCCCCGCTTAAGAAGCTCTGTCATTGGCTCCGACCACGTCAATCAGAGTGGCTTCCGCTCCCTCCTCCCTGTGTGTTGCTGTAAATAGTCCCCTGCCGCCTCAGGGAAAACAACAACGCTAACTAGCTAGCAAGCTAACGGCAGAAACGTTTGGTACGCTAGCTCGTTGCTACTAGGGATGGGGGAGAGTACTCGGGTACTCGAGTACTCGTTTGTAACGAGAGTACTCGAGTACCGTTTCCGCTGTCCGGGTACTCGCCCCACCCCCCTCCCCTATAAAAATGGCCGATCTAACGTTAACAGCGTCTGGCGAATCGCCAGCAACACAGACGTCCATGTATATTAACGCAATCTATATTCAGCAGATGTAAAATAAACAAGATTTGATTGCAGTTGTTTTCCGTTCATGGCCAATTTATATATAGATGTGCAAGCAAAGATGGTAACGTTAGATGTTTTTTACTCGGACGGACCACTTTGACTAACGGACCCCTGACAGTAACTTTGTTTACCATAGCCAAACGTTCCGTGTTTCACCACGGGCGGGGACCATCACTCGGATGTTGTTGGTGGTTTTTGCGGTTAACGTTAGCGAACATTATTACTGTTTGCAGTTATCATGTTTGCAGTTATCACTTTTTGGCAGAACACCAGAGTTTTTAATAAGTGGATTTACTTAACAGTGATCAAGAAGCAGTATGGAATGATTACCGACATGTATTGGGAGTTACTTTTACTGAGGTAGGCTAACGGCTAACACCGGATCACCTTATCACAGTCAATCTGTAAAAACTAAAAAGTGCACCAGGCAGCGCTTTTTCCATGCAAAATTGGTAATGTGTGTGAAGTTGCTGTGAACAGCCCCATACAAAGCAGATCACCCCTGCTCTCATCACAGGCATTTGGCGAATGCTAATGGTAACTGCTTAACATAGCCAAACTTAGGATCTTTCATGTGTGTGTGTCGTTCCCCCGGGGGGGGGGGGGGGGAGTACTCGAGTACTCTTTCATAACAGAAGGAGAGTACTCGAGTATTTAAATCCCTTACAATGCCCATCCCTAGTTGCTACACGCTGAAAACGGCAAGTTGGATTGTTTGAAACTATTTTCCAAGGGCACCGCCGCTAAGCGCCTCCCATCGCAATCCCACTATGGAGACCTGCGGTGCCAGACTCCTCAGACGGAAGGGAGAGGAGGCTGGCCAGCGAGACTACACACTTAATGACTACCTCAGATGAGGGAGCACACACTGCAGTAGCACAGCAATTGAACCCATCTGAAACGCAGCCAAACTCACATGAAGATAAGAGCTCTCGCAGCTACTTAGCATACCGGAAGCTAGGCGACTTCTCCTTCAATGTCATGCAGTAATGAAGTCATGTATTACTGCATGACTCACTACACTACCAGTTAAAATTGGCTTTTCGAAGGCACAACATTGTATGTTCATTTACAACAAGTTTCTCTGCAAATGTTTTCTTTATTTCCTCTTTGGTACTTGGGGCATTTTGGATCACACACAAAACGTGTACAACGTTACTTTTTATTTAGATTTTATTTTGAAGGTTATAACCGGAGGTTTCCGTTTTATTCAGGCTGACTTGACACTGCTTAACCGTGCTATTTATTAGATGGTCGGGTCGATAGAGCAAACGGCTGTTTTTCAGTGATGTCGTTGATGATGTAACGTAATGGGCTACATGCACAACTCCACTACTTCCTGAAATTAGTACAGCTTCTTTATTTCCTGTCATCACTATTGGATGAACTGATTAATGTCAGGTGTGCTGTCAGTCACAACAATGATCAGGCACACCTGATTAATCAGTACATCCAATAGTGTAGGACAGGAAATAAAGAAGCTGTACTAATTTCAGGAAGTAAAAAAGTTGTGCATGTAGCCTATTGAGTCTTTCCTGTATTTTATTCCTGTGTGCCTTGGTATCACAAATATAAATGTATTGTATGAAGAATAACTAGCTAGTGGACTGCTTCTTGCTGTGGTTTTTCATTGGATATTGACGGGATCATACACATGTGAGTTGTTGGTGAGTTTACACCGGACTGTGTCCAGAGGCAGCTTGGAAATTCAAACATGTTTGATATACGGTAATAGTTTAGTCTGTTCCCATCACACACTTGACGATTAAGGGATCGTTATACTCGAGCTGGGCTCCACGAGTCACGTGCGGACCTCGCGCTGGGGCAGATGCTTTTATACTCAGAAGTGATCAGCATGTTATTGTACAATGG
>NC_139635.1:26374421-26386921 GCF_964638095.1 Poromitra crassiceps | reverse complement strand
CACTGTGGCCTCCCTAACCTGCAGTGCTAGGTCTCACTGTGGCCTCCCTAACCTGCAGTGCTAGGTCTCACTCTGGCCTCCCTAACCTGCAGTGCTAGGTCTCACTGTGGCCTCCCTAACCTGCAGTGCTAGGTCTCACTGTGGCCTCCCTAACCTGCAGTGCTAGGTATCACTGTGGCCTCCCTAACCTGCAGTGCTAGGTCTCACTGTGGCCTCCCTAACCTGCAGTGCTAGGTCTCACTGTGGCCTCCCTAACCTGCAGTGCTAGGTCTCACTGTGGCCTCCCTAACCTGCAGTGCTAGGTCTCACTGTGGCCTCCCTAACCTGCAGTGCTAGGTCTCGCAGGTCACGCGGGCGCACAACCTACGTGCTAGTTGCCTGTCGGCTGTAGTGTTTGGGGTGTGTGGTGTCAAATGCATCTTTTTGGCGCTGACACAGGCGACGTGAGGCGACGCAACAGTCGGCCTTCGTTCGTCCGCTCGCTCTGTGACTCTGTGACTCTGTGACTCTGTGACGTGGGGGTTTGATGTGTCTGGACCTATAGAAGCAACAAGCTACCCTCCCCCGCAGACTGCCTGTCTCACTCTGTCATATGGCCCAACCCTACACACACTCATTCATGCATGCTGAGATACACCTACTTTCCTTCACACTCTCACTCACTCACACACACACACACACACACACCATGCACACACACACACACACACACGTACACACACACACACACACACACACACACACACACACACACAGCACACACACGGAGGCTGGTGTGGTAGCAGGTGCTAGTCTGTCTTCACACATCTGCCAGGTCTTGACTGGCTGGTTGACTGACTTGTCTATGTGACTAACTGGTTGACTACTAGCCTACTGCTTGGTTGACTGACTGGCTGCTGAACTAGCTAGCTAGCTGACTGGTTGACTGGCTGGCTGACTGACTGTGGTTTGCTGAATAGCTCTCCGGCTTGCTGGCTGATTAGCTGGTTGGTTGATTGGTTGGTTGGTTGGTTGGCTGGCTGGTTGGTTGGTTGGTTGGCTGGTTGGCTGGCTGGTTGTCTGGATGGCTGGTTGACTAGCTGGCTTGTTGGCTGGCTGGATGGCTGGTTGGTTGGCAGCTGCTGCTGTTCAAACAGAGTTGCATCTGCTGGGTCTTTTGTTCTAACACACACACAGACACAGACACACACACACACACACACAGACACACACACACACACACACACACACACAGATATACACACACACACACACACACACACACAGAGATACACACGCACACACACACACACACACACACACACACACACACACACACACACACAGATACACACACACACAGACACACAGACACACACACAGACACACACACACACACACACACACACACACACAGATACACACATACACACACACACACACACACACACACACACTCTCTCAATGACTCGAGTGTGTTGGAAAAGAAAGAAGTTCTTTTGTTTGGTAGTAAAATGGAAACGGGTGGGGGAGGGGAGGGTTTGGGGGAGTGCTAATGTGTATGGTGACTGTGTGGAGGGATTTTGTGTGTGTGTGTGTGTGTGTTGGGGGGGGGGGGTTCTGGGGTGGTTTACAACTGATTTACTTGCTAAACATGCAGCACTGCTCAGAAACTCTCAGCCTGTGGGGGGAGGGCCTTTAGGGGGGAGGGCCTTTAGGGGTGAGGGGCTGTTGGTGGTGGTATTGCCAACACTAATACTGTGCTGTCTCTCTTTCTCTCCCCTCTCTCTGTTCTGCCCATCCTCTCCCCTCTACCCCTCTGTCTGTCTCTCTAGGAGCAGGAGGACCATGGAGTAGCAGGCTTCAGATTAGCAGCTAACTGATTAGCTCCTCACCGCACAACACACCTGCCTGCATCCAATCCCTGCATCCGTGGGCCCCCCACCCAGCCATGGCGGACCCAGGGATGTTGAGTTTGTTTGGGGACGATGCAGGGCTGTTCTCAGACGGCTTAGATGCTTTAGGAGACTGTTTTCCTCAGCAGCCCGCCCCGGGCCAGCCCAACCCTCTAGCCCAGCAGACCAGCACCTCTCTGGGCCACGAGCACCAGGGGGCCAGCGGCTACCACCAGGGGATGCTCCACGGCACCGGACCCGGCCCGGGGCAGCCTAAACTGGGGCAGCTGTATGACCACAGTCCCTACACAGGCTACGACCAGGCGGGGGGCCCTGGGGGACGAATGATGGGCCAAAATGGCCCCAGCCAGGGCCCGCCCAACGTTAACACGGCCATGAACGGCATGGCCGGCCGCTACCACAACAACCCCACGAACCCCCACGCTTACCCGGGTGATGCTGGCGGAGGCGGGGGCGGAGTTTGGGGCCAGCAGCAGCAGCAGCAGCAGAGCCGAACGGCCTATCAGCAGCCTCCGACGCAGCCAGGGGGCGTGCCCAATCAGATGGGAGCTTATCAGATGTCTCGGGGCGACTACGGCGGGATGCAAGGCCAGCCCGCTCCCAACGCAGCTCGCATGAACCAACACTACCCTCCACAGAGCATGGCGCCCCCTGCTGCTCAGGACCCGGCTCACTACCTGGGGCATGTTGGGATGGGACACCCCCAGCAGCCCCAGCCGCAACCCCAGGGCTACCCTAACATGGGCCACACACCCCGATACCCACACTCCCCCTCCCGGCAGCCTCCACACCCTCACCAGCACCATCAGGGCATGGCTGGTTTTGGCGGTGGCCAGTACCCCGGCTATCAGGCCCAGTATGGATCCATGGGTCAGGGGCTGGGACCTGGGATGGGCCAGGGAGCTAATGCTAATGTCAGTGCTAACACCAGCCAGCCCATGGGACCAGGGCAGCTGGGCCAGAGGTATACCCAGGGATCAGGCCCTGCGGCTGGGCCACAAGGACAGCGATACCCCCCTGGACCAACACACCAACCCCAACCCCATCAGCCCCACTCTGCCCAGATGCAGCAGGGGCAGCCTATGCACCCCCAAACCCACCCCCAGCACCCCCAGAGCCTGCCCCAGCCCCAAAGCCAACCGCAACCTCACCTTGCCCCCCCAGCTCAGGGATCCTACCCCTCCCCCTCCTCCATGTCCCCCATGCGGGGTTTGGGCACGCCCACTCCCCCTCCTCAGCAGGGCCGACCGCCGAGCGCGGGGCTAGCCGTTCCCCCGGAGGTTTCGGGGTACACGGCCCTACAGTCTCCCCCCAACCCCATGGCCCTGCCCCAGAGGACTCCCCAGCCCCCACTGTCTACCGCCCACCCCCAGCCACACCCTCAACACCAGCACCCCCACAACATGCCCCCCGGCGCAGGGCAGATGTACCCAGGCATGGGGCCGCAGCGCGGGCCCCAAATCGGCCCAAACCGGCCCCAGCACCAGCCACAGCAAGGTAAGCACTCGAGATGGATTTTCAGCAGACATTTAATGTTCCTCCTTGTTCCCAGCTGACTCAAATTGAATACTTGCCTTTAATTGGGAAGGATGAAGGATGGTTAAATTGCCATGAGACTCAGTCAGCCTTAAAGAGCGTCACCGTGCCACCATTTCTTTCATGCAGGTGTGTCCTAGATGGGAGGAGAATATAGGCCAGAGTCAATGACTCAATTAGCCCTGCACACAGAGAGAGAGCTGTGTTTCAGGAGGAGTCTGACATAAGCACAACTATCTGATGCTAAACACAGTACATTTCAAAAGCATCTCCAGCCACACTGAGCCTGGGTCACTCTGCTAAGGTACACGTTCCTCCTTCAGCCCCCATGTGAGCGGAGTGCACTGGGCCCGTCCTGGTTCTGTTGGACTGGATCCAACATGGACTGGATCTATGCATCATACAGAACACTCCCTCCTGCCCGCCGCTCGCACTCTGTCCCAAAAGTTCATCCCTGCATCGAAGTAGGGCTGTGCGATACGGACCCAAAATCTTATCAATCGCTTTATTTTTGGCGATACACAATACTGTATATATCTCAGTATTTTATACCAAGTAAGCTAAATGTTCAGTTGTAAGTGGAAGCCGCATGTGAGATGTCACAAGAACTTTTATTAAAACGAGACTGTGATCAAAATAAAATGCAAAGACACGGTTTGCTTCCCTGACTATCGGTGCGCTCACAAAATATTCACACAATGAGATTTTTGATAAACAATCGTCAGTGATGTGGATATTATAAGTGGGTAAAGGCAAATAATGGAACAGCTACAACAGTCTGGTAAGTTAGTAAAGATCGCGGACCAAAATCGCACGCAGAGAGCCCACGTCACTGATGATTTCATAGACATTGTGACATCATCGTCTATGACATCATCATCTATGACATCATCAGTGATGTCACTCGAGCAATTGTGGTTTTTGGTTACACTCGGGCAATTGTGACATCACTGATGATGTCACAATGTCTATGACATCATCAGTGACATCACAATATCACAATATATGATATCCAAACTCTCAGATGATATCTGTGTTCATATCACACTATGGAGACCAGCCCTACATCGACGTGTCACTTTTCCTTCTCTCTGTTGTTGTGAAATGAGGGTGACACATTTGGATGCCTGTCACCATGTGGCTGTTCCCTTCATGCACCTGGTGAGTGATGATTGTGTCCTTCTTTCCTGCTCGTCAGGGCCTCACGAAGGCCCAGTCAGCCAGGGGGGCGACCAGCGTCTGCTCCAGGCCCAGCAGCAGGCCTCCCGAGGCGGGCAGCCACTGCAGCCCGCTCCCCTGGGCTTCCAGGGCGCGCCGGGCGTCGGTCAGCTCGGAGGCCCGCCCCCCAACCAGGGCTTAGCGCCACCCGCCCAGGGTGCCCAGACGCAGCACGCACACCTGCCCCCCCACCCCCACCGGCTGCAGAGCACGCCCCCTCCGCCCAACCAGGCCTCCCACCCATGGGCGCCGCCCGCGTCCCACCCGCTCTCCTCGCCCCCTCTCACCCCGCAGAAAGTGCCTCACATACAGGTGAGTCTCCAGCAAACAACCACACTTTCATGTGGCAGCGTGTGTGTGTGTGTGTGTGTGTGTGAGACGGCATGTGTGTTTGTTTTCATGTGTGGGTGTATTCTGTGTGGATGTTTATTTTTCATGTGGGTGGGGGAATGTGTGTGTGTGTGTGTGTGCGCGCGCGCGCGCGCGCCTGACATTTGAGAACACAGCGGTGCATCAGGCCCTGGTTGGGTGGGGGTTGGGCTGTGTGTGTGTGTGCGTGTGTGTGTGTTCATATCTGTGTGTGTTTTGCCTCTTGTGTCTGCTGCTGGTGGCCTTATGTGTGTAGTGCGTGTGTGAGCTTCTGCGGTTGTGTTTCCGTGTGTGCGTGTGGGAAATGGATTTTTACAGCTGTTTGTTTCCTGTGAGCTGCATATCCTCACACACACACACACACACACACACACACACACACACACACACACACACACAGGCGCCACCAGCATAATCTCTCCTCCCTCTCTCTCTCCCTCACCTCGCCCCTAAGTAGAGGAAACCTCCCTTCCTGTCCCTCCCTCCTCCTCGTCTCCTCTCCTTCCGCTCTCTCTCTCCCTACATCTCTCTCTCTACATCTCTCTCTCTCTCCCTACATCTGTCTCTCCCTACATCTCTCTCTCCCTACATCTCTCTCTCCCTACATCTCTCTCTCCCTACATCTCTCTCTCTCCCTACATCTCTCTCCCTACTCCCTACATCTCTCTCTGCCTACATCTCTCTCTCCCTCCATCTCTCTCTCTCCCTACATCTCTCTCTCTCCCTACATCTCTCTCTCCCTCTACATCTCTCTCTCCCTACATCTCTCTCTCTCCCTACATCTTTCTCTCCCTACATCTCTCTCTCCCTACATCTCTCTCCCTACATCTCTCTCCCTACATCTCTCTCTCCCTACATCTCTCTCTCTCTACATCTCTCTCTCCCTCCATCTCTCTCCCTACATCTCTCTCCTCCCTCCCTACATCTCTCTCTCCACATATCTCTCTCTCCCTACATCTCTCTCTCTCCCTCCATCTCTCTCCCTACATCTCTCCTCCCTCCCTACATTTCTCTCTCCCTACATCTCTCTCCCTACATCTCTCTCTCCCTACATCTCTCTCTCTCCCTCCATCTCTCTCCCTACATCTCTCCTCCCTCCCTACATATCTCTCTCCCTACATCTCTCTCCCTACATCTCTCTCTCTCCCTACATCTCTCTCCCTACATCTCTCTCTCTCCTTACATCTCTCTCTCTCCCTCCATCTCTCTCCCTACATCTCTCCTCCCTCCCTACATATCTCTCTCCCTACATCTCTCTCCCTACATCTCTCTCTCTCCCTACATCTCTCTCCCTACATCTCTCCTCCCTCCCTACATATCTCTCTCCCTACATCTCTCTCTCTCTCCCTACATCTCTCTCCCTACATCTCTCCTCCCTCCCTACATATCTCTCTCCCTACATCTCTCTCCCTACATCTCTCTCTCTCTCCCTACATCTCTCTCCACCTCCATCTCTCTCTCTGTCTCTTACTGTTGGTCTTGTCTGGTGCCATGTGTGTAGCTGGATATGTAGGGTTAGAGGAGAGTGGGAAAGAGAGGGAGACCATGAGGAAGACAGAGGGAGCGGGGGCGATCAAATGATAAGAGGGGGCTGGTGAACAACCAAAGATCTAAAGAGAGCGAGAGGGTCCAGGATCTCTAGCAAAAGAGGGGGTAGGGCTGGTTGGAAGAGGAGGTTGGCAGTTCTCAATGGCTGTGTGTGTGTGTGTGTGTGTGTGTGTGTGTGTGTGTGTGTATGTGCGCGCGTGTGTGTGTGTGTGTGTGTGTGTGTGTGTGTGTGTGTGTTGCTGCTTGCGTCACGTGCCCCCAGCTTCCATTAGCTTGTTTTGTTGCTCAAAGCCCCCTTTCTCCACTGACCCATCCACGCACAATAGCAGCCCTGTGGCCACACACACACACACACACACACACACACACACAGATCTAGTCCTCTCCCTCGTTCACACCACTCCCCTCTCCTCTCATCGGCTACCCCCCCCCCCCCCCACACACACACACACACACACACGCCCCGCCCCCTCCCTGTGTCGAGGCGTTTCGTGGTTGACATTTCAGCCGTCACAGTTAATTTATCCAGCGCTCCTGACCTAGTTGCCAGGTTGACTGGTGAGCCCCGCTCCTCGCCTGGGTGCGCTCCATGCGCTGTCCTGGCTCTAGCCGCGGGCCTGGGAGCCCCCCCCCCATCAGTGTACAGTACACACACGCACGTACACACACACACACACGCGCAACAGTGTTGTTGGGCTAGTGTGGTCTGGAAAGGGTTGGCATGCCTGGGGAAACGGGATAGCCTGGCTGGAGGAGTGGTGTGTGTGTGTGTGTGTGTGGGGGGGGGGTGTGTGTGGCGGGGGAGGGAGGACTTTCTGTGCATCATGGTGCACTTGTTAGAAAGAGAGAGACACACACACACACACACACACCCCAAGCCGGTCAGTCAGTCATGATGACTGTATGTCTGGTACTCTAAGCTCCATCTGTTCACTAAGCATGGTTATTACACACACACACACACACACACACACACACACACACACACACACACACACACACACACACACACACACACGTGCATGCCTTCGTCAGCAGCTCAAGGTCACAGCTCTGATAGAGCACTGCTGCTCTGCGACCTTTATTCTACATCACACCCACACACACACACACTCACCCACACACACCCACCCACACACACACACACACACACACACACACACACACACACACACACACAGTGTGTTGCGTGCAGCACTCTGGTTGACATCTAAGATGCCTGTCTCACCCCTCCCCCGCTGCCATACTGTACCCTGTCTGTCTCACCCCTCCCCCCACTCACACAGCCTGTCTGTCAGTGAGCTGCCATACTGTACCCTGTCTGTCTCACCCCTCCCCCCACTCACACAACCTGTCTGTCAGTGAGCTGCCATACTGTACCCTGTCTGTCTCACCCCTCCCCCCACTCACACAGCCTGTCTGTCAGTGAGCTGCCATACTGTACCCTGTCTGTCTCACCCCTCCCCCACTCACACAGTCTGTCTGTCAGTGAGCTGCCATACTGTACCCTGTCTGTCTCACCCCTCCCCCCACTCACACAGCCTGTCTGTCAGTGAGCTGCCATACTGTACCCTGTCTGTCTCACCCCTCCCCCCACTCACACAGCCTGTCTGTCAGTGAGCTGCCATTCTGTACCCTGTCTGTCTCACCCCTCCCCCACTCACACAGCCTGTCTGTCAGTGAGCTGCCATACTGTACCCTGTCTGTCTCACCCCTCCCCCCACTCACACAGCCTGTCTGTCAGTGAGCTGCCATTCTGTACCCTGTCTGTCTCACCCCTCCCCCCACTCACACAGCCTGTCTGTCAGTGAGCTGCCATACTGTACCCTGTCTGTCTCACCCCTCCCCCCACTCACACAGTCTGTCAGTGAGCTGCCATACTGTACCCTGTCTGTCTCACCCCTCCCCCCACTCACACAGTCTGTCTGTCAGTGAGCTGCCATTCTGTACCCTGTCTGTCTCACCCCTCCCCCCACTCACACAGCCTGTCTGTCAGTGAGCTGCCATACTGTACCCTGTCTGTCTCACCCCTCCCCCCACTCACACAGCCTGTCTGTCAGTGAGCTGCCATACTGTACCCTGTCTGTCTCACCCCTCCCCCCACTCACACAGCCTGTCTGTCAGTGAGCTGCCATACTGTACCCTGTCTGTCTCACCCCTCCCCCCACTCACACAGCCTGTCTGTCAGTGAGCTGCCATACTGTACCCTGTCTGTCTCACCCCTCCCCCCACTCACACAGCCTGTCTGTCAGTGAGCTGCCATACTGTACCCTGTCTGTCTCACCCCTCCCCCCACTCACACAACCTGTCTGTCAGTGAGCTGCCATACTGTACCCTGTCTGTCTCACCCCTCCCCCCACTCACACAGCCTGTCTGTCAGTGAGCTGCCATACTGTACCCTGCAGCTTCCCTAGCCTCTCACTATTTTGTGTCTTTCTGTCCAGTCCTGTTGCAATCTCATAGTTTTCCCATTGTGCTCTAAAGAATGTCCAGTTGCTGTATGTGTCGCCTTTCTTGTCCGTTGGTACGGGAATAGAGAAAGCCATGGCTCGTCGGTTAGCAGCTAGCACGTTAGCTTATGAAGTTGAACTTAGCTCTGGTGGAATCAATGCTGTCCCGCCTTCTGATTGACCCGTTATGTTGTGTCCTGTCGCGTCATCAAGGTTTCACTTCCGGCACCATGTTTATATGATGGATGTCCAGTCAGGTGATCTGTTTTAGACTCGTTCTTTATTGCAAGTGAACGTCAATAACATAGCGTATCCACCTTATTTCTAGCTGCCATGATGCCTGATGGGTGCTTCTTCCGCTTCCGGTGTAATTTTTTTTACACTGTTTTAACTTGACCAAAAAAACGTCTGAGGATTTTACAGCAGAGCCATTCTGCTCTACAGCCGTGTCGTTCGGGTGGTGGGATAACGTAATGCATTGTGGGTAGTCGGCTACTGTGGCTAATGCTAACGGCTAGCGTAATAGTTACTTTACATGGCAGTAAAACGCCACTGAATGACCAAATTGATTTAACTTTTAACCATTTCGAGTAACACTGTTTCCATACGGACCCGCAGCGTTGGTTAGTTGTTTATAACGTGACTATATTTATAACTTTTATAACGTACTCCAGTTTCCGGTTTATAATTCGGGTCTGCAGCCGAGTACAACAAAGGAAATGGCAAGCTGCAACAATGAGTCACGTTAAACCGGACCTTGTTCCCACAATTATTTTTTACCGTGGAGCATTCAAAAATGTCACGTCAACCCAGAGCCGTATAATAGAAGAGTTCCGACATCTCCATTCACTCCAGTGGACCATTTTTTCCCCCAGGAAGTAGAAAGTGGAACTCTTGAGTAAAAAAAGCAGCACTGTCGAGTTGCAGCAAAATAGACAGTTTGTGTTGTACTTTGAAGGGTTTTTCATCCCTTGAATCAAATTGTACATTATCAGCTTTATTTTAGCATGCAAAAGTAGCGCGAGACCCATTCCTGGCTGTTCATTGGCTAATGAGTCTCGCATTTTGGTCCTCCGCTGACGCCACTCTCTCTCTCTAGAGGACACTACGTCAGCCTACAAGCTTGTGCTTCGTCTTCTGCCCTCTCTGCTTTTTCTAGCTCTGCTTCATGCTTGGAACCCTGAGTGCCACCTGGTGGCTAACTCTCGTGACAGAGGGCAGCATTTGTTGTATTAAGATAACAGAAGTAAATTCATTTGTTTATTTGAATGATGGATCATTACAATGCAATTCCAAATGCACTTTATTTTAAAAGTAGTCACAGTGAGAAAAATAAATCCTGTATTGGGGAAAAAAGTGATGCATCGAGATGCATGGATAATCGTTCTATCATCGCATCGTAGCCCTCTGAATCAGAATCGAATCTTGAGGTGCCTTGAGATTCCCACCCCTAGCGTTAGATGCTAACGTTTGGTGGCTCAGTGGTTAGCGCTGGGTTCGAACCTCGGTCCATCCCAGGTCCTTCCTGTGTGGACTTTGCATGTTCTCTCTGTGTTCGTGTCGGTTTCCTCCGGGTGCTCCGGTTTCCTTGCACCATCAAAGAATGTATGTTCGGGTAAATACTCCTAACATCCTAATAACATCTAGGCTTGTGGATGCTAGGAACAATAGCTGCTGCAATGCTGTAGCTAATGGTATATCGCATATAGCATCGCAACAACTCAGGGATGCAAACTAGTCACCTTTAGGTGACATTCACCTTTTGATCCCAAAATAGGGCACTTATATGAGTGATTTTATGCCTCCGCCGGTGAGAGCCGGGCCGGAGTCATAATGTTTTCAGGTTGTCCGTCGTTATGTCCGTCCGGTGTTTGTTAGCGCGATATCTCAGGAATGTCTTGATGGAATTTCTTGAAATTTGCCTCAAACGTCCACTTGGACTCAAGGATGAACTGATTAGACTCAAGGTCAAGGTCACTGTGATCTCACAAACGTCATTTTCATGCTTGTTAACGCGATATCTCAGGAACGCCTTGAGGACAATTTCTTCAAATTTGGCTCAAACGTCCACTTGGGCTCAAGGATGAACTGATTAGATTTTGGTGGTCAAAGTTCAAGGTCACTGTGACCTCTCTACCTTTCCGTTTCATGCTCCTTAATGCGATATCTCTGGAACGCCTTGACGGAATTCATTCAAATTTGGCTCAAACATCCACTTGGACTCCCCGATGAACTGGTTAGATTTTGGTGGACAAAGGTCAAAGTTCAAGGTCACTGTGGCCGTGTTGTTGTGGTACTCCCAAACAGTGATGCTGTATTTCTAGTTGTCTTGTGTCTGCCCTGGTATCGCTCACGTTTTTCACTCCAGGGTTTTGCATCCCTGAAACTAGATTTGGGCCGGTTTCCGGGTTTTGGCGGTCCGCTATACAAGCTTAAACTGGGTTGATTTTAGGCAAACGGACTGAACTGGCATTTGTCCAGCAAAAAAGCAATATACATGGAGAGATGGAGGGAAAGGATGGAAAGAAGTACAGACAGATCGAGGGAGGAGAGGGTGAAGGATGAGAACGGGATCTCCTTCCCCTCTCCGCCTCTCTCTCTCTCTCTCTCTCTCTCTCTCTCTCCCTCCCCTCGGGGAGCGTTAAGTGTCTCTGCCTGCTACATTAACCCTTCGTGTCTCTCTAGCTGTGTGTCTCTCCATCTCTCACTGAGCTCCTCATCCCTCTCTCTCTCTCCTCCAGCCTCCCTCCACCTCCACCCTCTGAGAGGTGCAACTCGACACCATCCAGCTCCTCTCAGCCCCTCATATTAACCATGCAGCCCTGTGTGTGTGTGTGTATGTGTGTGTGTGAGCCAATGACTGACTACGGGCCTTTTATTCAATTCATTGACTTGCCTAACGGTTCATACATTCAAACCATATTAGTTGCTCTTTACCACTATCTATAATGACAGAATACCTCCAAAATGTCATATTATTTATTTATTCATTAAACCAAGGCTTTGCCGATTTTCTACCCCGCATTGTAATCTCGGTAAGAGATTACAATAAGAGAGTTACTTTCTCTGTATGTTTTCTGCATTGCGCAGAGCATCTGTTCACTTCCGTGTCCAGAATGACGCATTTAAGTGTCATTCTAACACAGAAGTGTCTGGAATAACCCTCTCAGTGCAGGAACACATGAAGACAAGGTGAAGGCTGCTCATCTGCAGATTACTCACATTCTAATGAGACGAAGCGGGTTGAAAATCACCAAAGCCTCCTTTTAATTCTGGGACCTGTGGCTGCACAATGTCCACAAAATCACTCCCAAGGCCCAAAACGGTCACATTCAAAGATATTGAGAATTGGCAGTTTCAGTTCCAGCACACTGGTGCCGGCCCGCTCCATAGCACTGGTGCCGGCCCGCTCCATAGCACTGGTGCAGGCCCGCTCCATAGCACTGGTGCCGGCCCGCTCCATAGCACTGGTGCAGGCCCTGCT
>NC_139635.1:26306921-26369421 GCF_964638095.1 Poromitra crassiceps | reverse complement strand
CCTACACATTCAGCCTGTAGTAAACACAACAGTACTGACCTACACATTCAGCCTGTAGTAAACACAACAGTACTGATCTACATATTCAGCCTGTAGTAAACACAACAGTACTGACCTACACATTCAGCCTGTAGTAAACACAACAGTACTGACCTACACATTCAGCCTGTAGTAAACACAACAGTACTGACCTACACATCCAGCCTGCAGAAAACACAACAGTACTGACCTACACATTCAGCCTGTAGTAAACACAACAGTACTGACCTACACATTCAGCCTGTAGTAAACACAACAGTACTGACCTACACGTTCAGCCTGTAGTAAACACAACAATACAGTACTGACCTACACGTTCAGCCTGTAGTAAACACAACAGTACTGACCTACACATTCAGCCTGTAGTAAACACAACAGTACTGACCTACACGTTCAGCCTGTAGTAAACACAACAGCACTGACCTACACATTCAGCCTGTAGTAAACACAACAGTACTGACCAACACATTCAGCCTGTAGTAAACACAACAGTACTGACCAACACATTCAGCCTGTAGTAAACACAACAATACAGTACTGACCTACACATTCAGCCTGTAGTAAACACAACAGTACTGACCTACACATTCAGCCTGTAGTAAACACAACAGTGCTGACATACACATTCAGCCTGTAGTAAACACAACAGTGCTGACATACACATTCAGCCTGTAGTAAACACAACAGTACTGACCTACACATTCAGCCTGTAGAAAACACAACAGTACTGACCTACACATTCAGCCTGTAGTAAACACAACAGTACTGACCTACACATTCAGCCTGTAGTAAACACAACAGTACTGACCTACACATTCAGCCTGTAGTAAACACAACAGTACTGACCTACACATTCAGCCTGTAGTAAACACAACAGTACTGACCTACACATTCAGCCTGTAGTAAACACAACAGTACTGACCTACACATTCAGCCTGTAGTAAACACAACAGTACTGACATACACATTCAGCCTGTAGTAAACACAACAGTACTGACCTACACATTCAGCCTGTAGTAAACACAACAGTACTAATCTACACATTCAGCCTGTAGTAAACACAACAGTACTGACCTACACATTCAGCCTGTAGTAAACACAACAGTACTGATCTACATATTCAGCCTGTAGTAAACACAACAGTACTGACCTACACATTCAGCCTGTAGTAAACACAACAGTACTGACCTACACATTCAGCCTGCAGTAAACTGTACTGACCTACACATTCAGCCTGTAGTAAACACAACAGTACTGACCTACACATTCAGCCTGTAGTAAACACAACAGTACTGACCTACACATTCAGCCTGTAGTAAACACAACAGTACTGACCAACACATTCAGCCTGTAGTAAACACAACAGTACTGACCTACACATTCAGCCTGTAGTAAACACAACAGTACTGACCTACACATTCAGCCTGTAGTAAACACAACAGTACTGACCAACACATTCAGCCTGTAGTAAACACAACAGTACTGACCTACACATTCAGCCTGTAGTAAACACAACAGTACTGACCTACACATTCAGCCTGTAGTAAACACAACAGTACTGACCAACACATTCAGCCTGTAGTAAACACAACAGTACTGACCTACACATTCAGCCTGTAGTAAACACAACAGTACAGTACTGACCTACACATTCAGCCTGTAGTAAACTCAACAGTACTGACCAACACATTCAGCCTGTAGTAAACACAACAGTACTGACCTACACATTCAGCCTGTAGTAAACACAACAGTACAGTACTGACCTACACATTCAGCCTGTAGTAAACTCAACAGTACTGACCTACACATTCAGCCTGTAGTAAACACAACAGTACTGACCTACACATTCAGCCTGTAGTAAACACAACAGTACTGACCTACACATTCAGCCTGTAGTAAACACAACAGTACTGACCTACACATTCAGCCTGTAGTAAACACAACAGCACTGACCTACTGAATTGTGCGCCGAGTCGCAGAGCCGCCGGCCGCCTGATTATAGTAGTGAGATATCGTTGGTTGAATGAAAAATGAGAAAGCGGCTATTACTCTTTGCTAGCCACCAGTTAACCCGACCCAACAGAACACTGGCCAAATCTGGACAGGCACACTTTCATGCAGTTTCCAGAAATTTAGCGCAAAGGAATGTGAAATCAGACTATTGGAGAATCTGAATGTGTGGGAAATTGTGCCATGGGTGCCATGGATTCTGCTCGTGTTGTTACTTTTGTGTTTTAATAATCAAAACCACCCTGGCGTCTAATCAGTCTCTCTCCTGTCTCCCGCAGCATTCCCCCACGGGCCCGTCGGGCGACGCCTTGACGGCGGTCCCCGACAGGGCGATGGCCGGCGCCGGCGCCACCGGTCAGCCTGTCGGCGCGGAGCAGCCCAGCGAGCGGGAGACCAAGCCAAAAAAGAAGAAGAAGAAGAAAGCCAAGGTAGCCGAGGAGGAAGGCGAGGGAAGGCGGAAGGTGGAGGGAGCAGCAGGAGAGGAGCACGGGAAGACGGAGCTCCCCGGAGCAGAGCAGGCGGGGGCGCTAGAGGGCGCTTCGCCGCCGGTGGAGGAGAAGAAGAAGCGAAAGAAAAAACCAAAGGAGAAGGCGGAGGGCAAGGAGCCCAAAGAGCCCAAGGCCCCGAAGACGCCCAAAACGCCCAAGACCCCCAAGACCCCCAAAGAGCCCAAGGAGCCCAAGGAGAAGAAGGCCAAGAGCGCCACGCCCAAGACCAAGACGCCCAAGAAAACCAGGTAGGACCAGCACCTCCACACAGGCACACACCATGTGTTGGGCTGTTTCTGTGCACTGAAATATCAGGCGGGAAACCTTTCCCAACATGTGTCAACTCCATCCTCCTTCCACCTGGCATAAACATATATCCTGCTGATCCAATTTCACTGTGTACGGAGATCCAGTTTAACATATGGCTTCACTGTGTACGGAGATCCAGTTTAACATATGGCTTCACTGTGTACGGAGATCCAGTTTAACGTATGGCTTCACTGTGTATGGAGATCCAGTTTAACGTATGGCTTCACTGTGTACAGAGATACAGTTTAACGTATGGCTTCACTGTGTATGGAGATACAGTTTAACGTATGGCTTCACTGTGTACAGAGATACAGTTTAACGTATGGCTTCACTGTGTATGGAGATACAGTTTAACGTATGGCTTCACTGTGTACAGAGATACAGTTTAACGTATGGCTTCACTGTGTACAGAGATACAGTTTAACATATGGCTTCACTGTGTACAGAGATACAGTTTAACGTATGGAGATACAGTTTAATGTATGGCATTTTAATGTAGGGTTTAAATGTAATCCAACTCATTCATATGGAGACACAGCCTGGATGTGAGCGTGTTGATGCCAGTTGGAAGGGGAGCCTAAACGCTCTGTAAGAGGCACGTTTCATGCAAAGCAATTATTGAATTTAGAATGTGTTTGCAATTCAAGTCTCCTGGTAGACGGATTTTAAAAGCAGTTGAATGTTGAAATGTCTGTGCTAAAAGCACCTTGTGGAACCGCACGCCGCACACACATCCACACAGTATCCATCACTCATGTGACCAACCAGGGGGAACCAAAGGGGTCATGACCCCTGAGCCGTGCAACTGCAAAAGAGACTGTGTGTGTGTGTGTGTGTGTGTGTGTGTGTGTGTGTGTGTGATCACAGGGCTTAGTGAAGCGTAGAGCTGCGGCTGCTAGACAGGGGGTTCTGCGTTCCAGCCCCATTCTCTTGTCTAGATACGATCAGCAGTGTTAAAACCACTGTGGAGACTCTGCGCTTAGTTTTTTTGCAAGTTATTTTATACACTTTCTCTTGCCTCCGTCTGTGCGGCCATGGTGGCTAATCACTGCTAATGCTAACTACAGGGTTCCCACGGCTCCTTGAAATCCTTCAACCTTTGTGAACCCCAAAAAAATCAAGGCCTTGAAAGTTTTGGGAAATAGACAGGGGTCAGTGTGTTTACACATTCGAGCCATGCAAACTAGTCACCTTTTTCATCCCAAAATAGGAGGATTTCTGAGTGATTTTATGTCTGCCCCTGGTACCTGTCTCCTTTTTCACTCTCCATGACTTTGCGTCTCTGTTATAGCCTCTGTTTTTAATTGTTGTCTGTGAGCCTGCTTGTTCTCATCCAAAGTTCTCAGTGTTGTAACAGTAATTATAACCTGAATCCATGTGTGAAACTATGTCGTGTTGGGTCCATGGATTTGAGGAAATTGAGCCTGAAAAGTCTTTGAAAGTCCTTGCATTTGATGTTTAAGGGCCCTTTCACACCTAAAAGTCCAGACCAAGGTCCGAACCAAACTCATGTTGTTGTTAAATAAATTGTATACATTTGGTCCAGTAAGGTTCGCTTTCACACTGCAATGATCCCAGCGGACCAGTGGACTTTAACATGACAGACCTACGTCCTGTCGTCATCACCTGCGTGGGCTGCGTCTCCACTGATTGGCTTGTGGATGAGCGTGCGTCTGACGTCAGCATCCCGGAACTGTTCCAAGGAATTTGCTCCGGTTACAAGAATGAACAGATCCACTTTGTTGTCATTATAATAGCATTATTATCGCATTGCTACCAGCAACACCAACATCACTCGCAATACTCGAGATTAGTTTGTGTAGATGATTTGATAATCGCATGTCACGAGGTTTGTCTACTGTGAGCCACCGTAGTGTTTACAAGCTAAGCCTATCAGCGTGCCTCTAGCCCCATGCCAATGTATCTGGTCCGCAACTCACGTTATTAAAACTAGCAATCTGTTCACAAGTGTGTGATCCTTGACTCACACACCACACGTGAAAGTAGATTTTACAGTTCGAATTCGCCAAATGAACACCCTTGTTGTGTGCAAATTGTACTAACGCAGACAGGCAAGGAGGCGAAGACTGCAAGCCATCCTGCGAGCCTTTCTGGCAACATGACGAGTCAGCTGTAGCTTCCTGTAATTGGTCCGATAGTGCGAACCTTCCAATAAAATGCTTTCACACTGCACAGGAAGCGAACCTTGGTCCAGCTTGGCTCCGGACCGAGACCACCTCTTTTGGTCGGACCAAAGACTCGGTCTTTGGTCCGCACCATGGTCCATGGGAGGTTTCACGCCTGTCATTTTGGTTCGGATCAAACTGGAAAGTCCGGACCAAACGAGGTAGGTGTGAAAGCACCCTAACAAGGTGTGGGAATCTTGTACCTTGTAATGCCCTGGTTTTTCTACTCCTTCCAAACCGAGCTTGTAACCATATGAGGAGTGATATCATTGGATGAGTTTTTAAACTTGCAGCATATAGATCTACTGACCAGGCAGATCACACTACTGTAGATCTACCAACCAGGCAGATCACACTACTGTAGATCTACTGACCAGGCAGATCACACTACTGTAGATCTACTGACCAGGCAGATCACACTACTGTAGATCTACTGACCAGGCAAATCACACTACTGTAGATCTACTGACCAGGCAGATCACACTACTGTAGATCTACTGACCAGGCAGATCACACTACTGTAGATCTACTGACCAGGCAAATCACACTACTGTAGATCTACTGACCAGGCAGATCACACTACTGTAGATCTACTGACCAGGCAGACTACTGTAGATCTACCGACCAGGCAGATCACACTTCTAGTGTAGATCAGCTTTGCTCCTGCACTACTAGCTACTAGCTGTTAGGGGTGGGGCCATATGATTTCCGCAAAACGGGAAAAACGTACGGAATCATGGAATTTGGCAATACAAATGGAATCAACTGTAAAATATGGAATATTGCAGATTTTACCATAATTTGTCTGAAATTGATAAAAAAAAGAAGTAGGCCTAATTATCCAAATCAAAAGACCTAATTTTATTGTAGTAACCTAAAGATTTCATCATTGTAAAAATAGGCCTTGAGAAAGGATTCAGTTTTGGATTGGGGTGTTTTGAGAGGAGGCGGGGGTCGGTCTTGCGTGGGACCCTTAGGTCACCTCACAACTTGGTTTTCACTTTGAGAAACACGCCCAAAGAGGCTGTCTGAGTCAAGTCAGGAAAATATATATATATATATAATATATATATATCCTAACCCCTAAATTAGAATTAAAAAAAAAAAAAAAATCTAATTGGGGGGGGGGGGGTTATTTCAATTATTTCATGTGGCCCTATATGGACTTTTCTAGCCTTATCATTCCCTTTCTCTCTTTTTTTCTCTGTCTTTCTCTCTTTTATCCCTCTCTCTTTCCCCTTTCTGGGTGACACTTGCCCCGGTGAAATTGTCTGTTTTTTTTTACTTCATATTTTCTTCACTCCCATGCATTGCATGCAGTCTCTCTCTCTCTCTCTCTCTCTCTCTCTCTCTCTCTCTCTCTGACACGCATGCTCTCTCACTTCCTCCCTTACCGTCTGTCTGTCTGGAATCAGA
The DNA here is from genome assembly GCF_964638095.1 of Poromitra crassiceps. NCBI lineage: Eukaryota > Metazoa > Chordata > Actinopteri > Beryciformes > Melamphaidae > Poromitra > Poromitra crassiceps. The sequence goes on along the minus strand of NC_139635.1, from coordinate 26,362,973 downwards.
GGGAGAGACAGAGGAGCAGAGAGAGAGAGAGAGCTGCAAGTGAGGTAGAGGTGAAGCGAGTGAGACTGTGTGTGTGTGTGTGTGTGTGTGTGTGTGTGTGTGTGTGTGTGTGTGTGTGTGTGTGTGAGAGAGAGAGAGAGAGTGTCAGAGGTGATTTCATTGTGGAGGTGGAAACTTGATCTGACTGAGGAATGTGTCAGGACAGCCCCCATCTCTCTCTCTCGCTCTCTGACTTGCTCGCCCTCTCTCTCACTCCCCCTCCTCTCTCTCTCTCTTTCCTCTCGGTTCCTTTTATCCCCAGGAAGAGGGAGGGGCCAAAGCAGCAGGCAGAGGTCAGCACTGGGGGAGGTGTGTGTGTGTGTGTGTGTGTGTGTGTGTGTGTGTGTGTGTGTGTGTGGCGGCCGCTGGAGAAGAGGCGGGGGGAGGGGGATTGGAGTGTGTGTGTGTGTGTGTGTGGCAGTGAGGGGGATGTGTGTTGGGGGAGGGGTCGTTGGTAATCTTTGTGGCAGAAAATGGCGTCTAATGATAATGAGGGCCATGCTGCTGACCACTCCACGGCCGCAAGAGTGTGTGTTGAAGGCAGAGGAAATGTGGGGGTTGAGGGGATGGGAGGGGGGGGGGGTCTATTCTCAGCCCGTGTGTGTGTGTGTGTGTGTGTGTGTGTTAGTAAACTAGCTCTTATCTGTTGTCTGGCTTTTTCCTCCATCTTGAGTGGCGGCTTGGAGCTCCAGGTTAATTTAGCATAATAATGGCTGCCGGCCATTCACTGCTACTCTAAAATGGTGGACTGCTGCAAAACACCCAACTATCTTTTTTCTTTTGATTCTCTGTCCTCTTCCCCCCCCCCCCCCCCCCCCCCCCCCCTCCTGTCCTGACTCCACCCTTTCCTGCTAAAGAGGAGTCTATCCTTTCATCTTTTCCTCTTTACCCCACCCCACCACCCGCCTCTCTTTCCCTTCCTCCCTTTCTCTGTCTCTCTCATTCTAACCGAGCGTTGTGACTCGTGGGTTTTGGGAAAAAGACAGGAGGAGGAGAAAGGAGACTTCAGCGCACTGTGCGGGGCGCGTCCCCCCGTCAAGTCAGTGCTGCTGCTGACTGAGGGCCGTCCAGATCCACAACTCATCCAGTCCCACGCTGGACCTCAAGCGGACCTGCTGCACACTTCCAGAGAGTCAAGCTTAGGCTGCAGACGGCACCACATTTCACTGATTTAATGACAGAGAAATTCATTCAGGGATGCAAACTAGTCACCTTTAGGTGACAGTCCCAAAATAGGGCACTGAAAGTGAATGGTTTGGTGTCTGCCCTGGTATCTGTCACCTTTTTCGCTATCCGTGACTTTGCGTTAGGGATGCACCGATTTGCGATTTTGTTAGCCGGTTCCGATTTTTGAATAGTCTGACTTGCCGATACCGATTTTTGCCGATTCCGATTTTCTTTCTAAGAACAATAATTGACAGCTTGCACAAACATTTTTGTAACTTTGCTTTAATAGAAAATTAAGATTCATATAACAATTCTTATCATTTGCATGAGGTAGGACCATCTCACTCAAACACATCTCAAAATAAAAGTTTTCCAGGTTACTGGACAGAGCTTTTCTTTGTTGTGCAAATACAACGAATAAAACATAAAATAAAATCCAGTAGCCTATATCCCACATCTATCATGCATGTACTTTTCCAAAAGAAAACGGGTGCAACAGATCAAAATGTGATCCATGGACCAGGAGTTTATAGCCTGGCTCCAGACCGTCGAACAAAACATAAAACTTATTATGAATGAGTAAAATAATTACTTTTATTAAAGACATTACTTGAATCAGGACAGAAATAATATTCAACTCATGACAGAAACATGTAGAAGTACAGGCCACAGAGGTCAGCAAAATGCATGCTTATCTATAGTCTTGCGGCGCTCGCAGACTTGACGTGATGACGTTGAACACGTCACGGTGTGGACAACAGAAGTCCAGGAGGGCTCAGGGCATACAGCACGTCCGGAGGGTGGACACGTGGATTGGGACTTGACCTGCAGGGTCCTTTCTTTTTAAATGTTTTTAGCAGGGGGTTCCTATCTGGAGGAAACCCCAGGGGAGCACAGGGAGAACATGCAAACTCTTCACATAAAAGCCCTTTTTGACGAGCCCACCTGGGCCGTAGGCACTGAGGACATGGGGATGGGGACACAGCGTCCCACAGTGTCCCAGCCAGGCGGGAATCGAACCCAGGACCTTCTTGCTGTGAGGCGACGGCACCACCACTGCGCCACCGTGCAGGGTCTTTGAGAGGAAGGAAGAGGAGAGGAGGAGGAACTTGAAGGATCTTCAGAGTTCCAGTCATAGGTTTAGTTGATCTCAATCTCCCCTGATACAGAATGCTCTCTTGTGCGGAAAGAATGTCACACCAAACTCCATTCACATAATCTGGCGGCGGAATGTCGCATTGCTTATCGGCTAAAATACATGCCTGCTACAACATAACTTAGGACATGTTTCCAGTCACTAGGAGTCACTTTTCAAATCGTCATAGGCTACATACAACACACTAAGCGGCACTTGCTTTAAATCAAATTCCAACTTTTAGAAGTGTTGGCCTGAGCAGAAGCTTGAAACTGCCACATTTGTGAATGATGAATGAGTTTGGTGTGCCCAATCACCGTTGCGCTCCCCCATCGGCAGGTCCGCTCGTCCTTAAGAACTATTCAATTGTTGTAAATTACATTATCTAATTTCAAGGCTTTAAAATGACGCAAATGCATTTAAAAGTTGCCTTTGAGTCTTAAATATTGGACTACTTTGTCTAGTGAGAAATATCCCCGGTTTAACTCTTCAGGCTTATTAAGTGTGAAATACATTTAAATGTGATTTAAAACTGGCAGCAGGTAAAAGGTCTTAAACTGAACTTGTAACTTGTCATTGCCCGGCGATGGGGAACTACTCTGCCAGGTCCCAAGTACCTTCCATGATATTTTGGGGGATTTGGATTGTGTCCAGTTTCCTTTAGGGTGGAGCGGGGAAACAGCCCCGGAGCCTGGGTTTAATCACACGCCCTCATACAGTCGCTTCTTCCTGTTCACTGTTTACATTCACTGTATGAACAAATAAACCAGTTATTATCTTTACTGGCCATAATAATCTCATTTGTATTTAAAAAATAAAATAAAGAAAAAATAAACAGAAATCTGTAAGAGCATAATGTGTGATGAAAATGCTGTGAATGAGGTTGAGTAAGAATTTACTTCCATGACAACGCATACAAACAAACACAAAGACGAAAACTCAATGAGAGACACGTCAAACAAACCGCAAACCAGACCGAGAGGGGATCCAGTCAAGACACAGAAGTTGATTCCAGTGCTGGACTTTAGCATTAAAATGTCCCGTCATGGGTAGGGGTGTCAAAAATAATCGATTATAAGATGCATCGCGATGCGGACGTGCACGATTCTGCATCGATTAACAAATATCAAAAATCGATTATAAAAAAAAAAAAATATATATAATCAAATAAAATAGAATGTAAGTACATGCAGTTGTTCATTTTAATTATGGATCATAATACAATGCAATTCCAAATACACTTTTATTTTAAAAGTAGCCACACAGTGAGAAAAAAGAAAGTGAGAAAAAATAAATCATGTATTGCGGAAAAAGTGATGCATCGATTTAAGATGCATCGCGATGCATCGTTTAATCGAATCGAATCGAATCGTTGACAGATGAATCGTAATCGAATCGAATTGTGAGGCCAGTGAAGATTCACAGCCCTACTCATGGGAACAGTCACGACGCACCGTGCCCAGGTTTATGAATATTGCGAGGATGGACACACGTAGGCTACGAGAAATTCACATTTTAATTAATTTACATTAATTGATAATAAAAGAACAAGTGGTGGCATATAAGTTCGTTAAAAATCGCTCCGTCTGCTGCTCAGCCCGTGCGTCCTCGGCCGCCGGACGATCTGTCCCTATAATCACATCCCAGCTTTAAGAGCATCTATTTAAAGGTTTGACATCCTATGACGACAGCAGATTTGTCACTCAGTATATTAACATTTAACGTGACATAACAAATGTTCAACTAACATTTCAAACCTAACATGCTATTTCTGTTTCAAGAAATAGCCCTGTATGTATAGCAAAGTTGGGCTACTATTTTTTTCTGGCACGTCTTCTGATGGTATGAGGCGGGCTCATTAATTTCCACATGGAGGATACACCTGAGTATCGTCAGCCACGCCTTCTAGGAGGACGGAGGCAAGGCGACATGAAGGATCCTTCATGCGTTTTTTTATTTTTATTTTATTTTTTACAAATTGGAACCTCCTTAATGATGGCGCCTCATTTTTGGCTGCCGGGTCGACGAGGACTGAGGAGAGGACGCATTTTGGCCAATTGGAATGCACCCTCTGTGTGTGTGTGTGTGTGTTAGGGCTGTTGAAACGAATTTTGATATTCGAATATTATTCGAATTTAATAATTATGAACGAAATTCGATTATTATTATTTTTTAAAAACGAATATTTTTTTATTTAAAAAAAAAAAAAATTTTTTTTTTTTTTTTTTTAGAACACTAGAACAGTGACAAGTTCTGACAACATACTTGAAGAAAAGAGTGTTAACTGAAGTTGACTGTTGAAGCTGCTATACTGATGTAAACCTACCTGTAGCTCTTAAAATGTATGTTCATTCATTGTTAACTGAAGTTGACTGTTGAAGCTGCTATACTGAATGTAAACCTATAGCTCTTAAGTGCAATACGTGACTGATTTTTTTGTTGTTCATGGCTCATTGTTGTTTTGGCAAAGTTTACTTAGTTGTTTATTGATAAGGAGCTCAAACAAAGGCTGTGTCTTTTTTTATTATCAATTATTTTATTTTAGCATTTCAGACAGCACCAATACATCACTGATGAATATTAACTAAGCTCTGGTTATCTGACCTATTTTCTAATGCAATGAATGTATGTACAAGGAACATGTTTTCTTAAATAAACATCATTGCTGGACTATTTGTGATAAGCCTAATATTATTTTGAATATTCATCCACCATTCACTTTTCCATCTACATTTGGTAAAATGCTTAGAAAAAGTTTTACTTGGTCAAACCCAAAGATTCAGCTATATTTAGAATCAGAACACAACATAAGAGAAGACAACAATTCACTCAGACAAAAAAAAAAAAAAAAGATTTTTTTTTAAATTCAATTAAAAATTAATTAAAATATTCGAATATAATTCGAATATTAAAATGTATAAAGCACTGAAATTCGAATTTGATTATAGAGGGAGATTGACAGCCCTAGTGTGTGTGTGTGTGAGAGTGTGTGAGTGAGTGAGAGATTGAGGGATGGATCAGGTGGTTTACTTGTCCAGTCAGCTCACTCCTCTCCTTTGACCTTGCTCTCTCTCTCTCTCTCTCTCTCTCTCTCTCTCTCTCTCTCTCTCTCTCTCTCTCTCTCTCTCTCTCTCTCTCTCTCTCTCTCTCTGAGGAAGCACATCTATAAATATCCCAGCTCTCAGCAGCCACACCCTTGCGTGTGTGTGTGTGTGTGTGGTTATTTGTTTGCTGCACACATGCAATAAGTCAGACATGCATGCAGCTCTACCTTGCCTTGTGCGTGTGCCCGTGTAGACGTGTGTGTATGTGTGTGCTTTTTAAACACACACAGCCGGATCTGTGTGTGTGTGTGTGTGTGTGTAGCCTTTAGCCGGTGGTGTGGGTCAGGGTTGTATGACTCATCATGGCAGCAGGTGTCCGAAACACTCCGTTCCTCTTCCTCTCCTCTCCTCTTCCTCGCCACATCTTTCATCCCACTCTTCTGCCTCTTGTCTTTCCTCCATTGCCTCCTCCCTTCAAACTCCCCCCCCATCCCCCTTCTGAGAGGAGCATCTTGACTCATCTCTCTCTCTCTCTCTCTCTCCCACACACACACACACACGTGTGTGTGCGTGCGCACACACACACACACACACACACACACACGTGTGCAGCGCTCCACAGCTGGCCGGCATGTGTGAATGCCAGGCTGTAAGCCCAAGAGGATACAGCGCAGAGTGAATGGGAGACGTTAAGAGAGGGAGAGCGCGTGTACACCTGGACTGGACTCGCTTTATGCAGATTTGTCCGTTTTGATGCGTTTTGATGGCATTTTGCCGCCTTTTGTCCACAGCGGCGCATCCATCTTTAAGCCTTTACTCAGAGGAGACGAGCTTTCCCAGGATGTCGTGGCTATAAGGTGCCAAACCTACAGGTCATGCCATGTATCCCACCTTACAGTACCTGGGTTTACCTCCAAGGGTTTGAATGTGAATTATCATTGATCAAATTAGAAACTCGCCCAGCTGATCTGTCATGGACCCCTTGCGTGGGATCCCATGCACAGCATCTCTTACAAACACATAAGCACCTCACCTGGCTGGTAGCACCACCTTGTAATAATGTCCATAATATATTATATATGTCGATAATATATTATAATATAATCTTTTCGTGTCTGAGCTTGTTTTTTATGTTCTAAGAGAAAATTTAAAAAAAAAAAAAAAAAAAAAGAGGAAGAAAGGCTTAATGCAAATTTTGATCCAATTCCAATTTCGTCAATGCTAGGGTTGTGCTACTGTACCAAGTTTTTTCATCAGTATAATATTATGAAAATATTATTCACATTTGCAATGTAGGGATATAAGCCAAAACGACAAAATCATTGAATAAGAGCCGTTTAGAACAAGTGAGTGTGGGAAAGGAGACAAGACACACACACACGGTGCCCTACCGCCCAAACTTGCGCACACACACACACACACACACACACACACACACACACACGCGCACACACACACACCTCTCACACCATTCCAAAGAGGCAGGGTTCTCCACAGTTCTAACGGCTTTAAAGTCGGTAAAAAGTAGAGGTGGGAATCACCAGATGCCCCACGATACGATATTATCACGATACTTAAGTCACGATACGATAGTATTGCGATGTGCTAGTATTGCGACATATTGAGTATTGCGATTGTGATTTATTACATTTTTCAACTGCAAATGATGTCTGCAAAAGAAAAAAACTTTGTTGTTGGGAATGGAATTATCAAGCAGACCGAGTGACCAACACTGTCATAAAAACCTATCATAAATGTTGCTGGACTTGACATTTTGTATCACAAAATATCACGATACTTGGCATTCGATACGATATATTGGACACAAAATATCGCGATACTATGCTGTATCAATTCCCCCCCTAGTAAAAAGTGTGGCTAGGCTAGTTAGCCTATATTTTTTAGCGCAGCTCGAGGCAAAAACGGCCATCTGAAAACAATGTTTTACTGTTGATGTGAACCAAATAGAGTGAAACGGGCATCAATTAGACGAGCCTGGTGTTCCCTCGGCGAGGCCAGTCAAGCCGCCTCCTCCTATGATGCTAGAAGATTATTATTTTTTAAGAAGAAATTATATCCATTCTTAGCACTTGTCCAAAACCTTAGCAGTAAGGTTAGCTAGCCAGCAGGCCTCAGGCCCCATTCAAACCTGGTGCTTGAACTTAGTTCTGCTTCCAGCCATCAGATCAATACCACAAACGTTTTGAAGGTTGCTTGAAGTCGACATAATTTTTTATGCTTGGAAATACATAAATTATTTGATAAATTGCGATGGGAGCGGATTTGTTGAATAATAGCACAGAAATGTTTGTCTGTAAAAATTATTTCCACAAGGGTCTAGTACTGTTACTTCCATGTGTTGTGTGATTGTCATTAGTTGGTACATTACAATACATGGAGCAAATGGACGTTAGAAAGAGAATAGTCTCTACTTCAAAACAGTATACATCATGTATGTAATTGGCTTGAGGAGAGTCAGCTCAGTTAACCTGAACAAACTGTTAGCTAGCTAACTAGCCTGCAGGCTATTTAGCAAAGCAACAAATGCTAATGTTTACATGAAACTCTTCACCACTAGTAACATGCTATACAACGTTAGCAAGTGTGCAAATCACTTGTGTGTGCATGCATACACACTATTGGTCCGTGATGATCGGCAAAGCTGCGTGATCACTGGACAGGCGACCTGTCAATCACGCCCCAAAAAAGTCTTTTCTATCATCTATTTGACTCTAAACGGGTGAGTTATATAAGAGAATTCACCCCCTGTACAGTTGTTATGAAAGGTGAAATGAGCTATATAGACCCAAACTGTGTCTTGAACCAGGCTGTAAACGTGTTTAATCCTGTTGTAAAGACGGACATTTTAACATGGGGATCTATGGGGATGTGACTCGCTTTTGGAGCCAGCCTCAAGTGGCCATTTGAGGAACTACAGCTTTCAGTATCACTTCCGGGGGCCATCTGCCCAATAGGGGTGGGACAAAATATCGATACCCACGTTATCGCGATATTTCCACCCGCGATACGTTATCGATACACTGGCGCCAAGTATCGATATGTTTATTAATTTTTTTTTTTTTTTTTTTTTTTTTTTTTTTTTTTTTAATAAACAGGCTAAAATATTATGCTGTGTGTGGTAGTTGAAACATAGTTTCAAGTTGACTTTATTTATGTTTGTAGTTGAAACAAAAACATAACTACTGTAGGCTACATGAATGGAAATGTTTGATCATTAATATCTACTTTTAGAAATTATATAGGTAGGTAGGTAGGTTATATAGGTTTTCTTGTTTTAATAGTAATAATAAAAAGACTTAATGTGTAACTTTTCCTCCTTGGTATCGAAAATGGTATGAGTGAGTGAGTGAACTCAGAGAGTTCATGTCAATTCTGCTAATAAATGCATAATACATGATTTTTTGCCTTCAGAGGTATTTTTTTCACTTGTTACACAGGTATCGTGATGTATCGTCTTCCAATATATCGCAGTATCGCAGTATCGCAGTATCGTGATATATCGTTATCGAGGGCCAAGTATCGTGACGATATCGTATCGTGAGCTACTCAGCGATTCCCACCCCTACTGCCCAAGCCCAAGCTTGAAAAGAGGGGAGGGCGAGCGAGAGAGAAGAGCAGAGAGAGCAGAGAGAGAGAGTCGAGGAGGTGAGGGAGAAGACGCTGCAGAGATGGAGCGAGTGGAAAGAGAGGAGAGGTTAGAGACAGAAGAGAGAGGGAGACAGGGGAGAAGGCAGCCAAGTGGAGACGTGTGTGTGTGTGTGTGTGTGTGTGTGTGTGTGTGTGTGTGTGTGTGTGGCCAGATGGCTCCAGCGTGTGGCGACCAGCCAGAGGAACAGGTGCAGGTCACATGACCAGCCGTTACCACGGAGATGGTGATTGCTCTTGGCGTGAGGATGAAAGGAGAAGGGCCCCAGGGAGAGAGAGGGGGGCGAGAGACGTAGAGACAGAGCAGGAGAGAGAGAGAGAGAGATGGGGCGGAGGGAGAGGGGGATAGGCAGGCAGGCACAGAGCAGGGGAGAGAGACACAGGCTAGGAAGAGAGCGAGAGGGAGAGAGACCTAGGCAGAGGAGGAGAGAGAGGGCGAGAGACTCAGGCATCAACCCAGGGGAGAGCTACGCGGCGAGAGAAAAGCATTTTACATTAGATACTGGGGCTTATGTACTATTAATGCTTTCAGATCAAATTATTTATAGTTTCATTGTGGTTTGAATGGCCTTGCCAATATTGGTTCTGGTGAACATCTCAATAAAGTTATTGAATATTGAGAGGGGGGGGCGGGGCTGTGTGTCGTCAGGCTTTCCTCTGGTGTCAACACACATGCATAGAGCCTGCTCCCCTCTCTCTCTCTCTCTCTCTCTCTCTCCATGCCAGAGATTAGACAGAGCCGAGGGGCCTCTCAACCCCTCCCCGTCTTCTCTCTCTCTCTCTCTCTCTCTCTCTCTCTCTCTCTCTGGGGCCTTGCTCTCTCTCTCGGTCTCTCTCTCTCTATGCCACCTCCCCCCCCCACCTTCCACTCGGGGCCTGTATCTCACCATATCTCTCTCTCCCTCCGCCCCCTCTTAGTCTTTCATCATATTAACCCCCTGTGTGCCAGAGCCTGAGGCAGACTAATGATTTCTAAATGGGTAAATCAAACATGGCGACCGCCCTGGGACACACACACACACACACACACACACACACACACACACACACAAATGGCTGGAAGGCTGGCTGGCTGTGTATTCTCCACTTTCAGGAATGTTCCTCTGTTGTTTTTAAGCCATTTGTTTCTTTAGAGAGCATCAAGTCTCACTCTCGCTCTCTCTCTCTCTCTCTCTCTCTCTCTCTCTCTCTCTCCCTCTCCCTCCCCACAGCAGTAAGAAGGCGGAGTCCGAGGGCGGGGCTAGCGCTAAGAAGGATTCCAAGAAGAAGACAGAGCTGCCAATCAGTGACGATGTGGAGGTGAAGTCTCCGCCCCCCTCGCCTCCCGAAGAGGACGATGACGATGGCGTGCAGGTACGCAACACGCGCGCGCACACACGCAAAAAAACAACAACTCCTGAACCCCTCTCCTGGCATGAAGTCATCCAGTAGCTCCCGCTCCTCGTTCCAACGACCAGGCAGCCAATGAGCTAAATGCTTCCAGGCAACACAACTCCAGAGACCGTGTCGAGTCCCGGCGCCAATGTTGCTTAGCAGCGAAATAAGAGTTCCAGGAAGTACAATCTGAATAGCACAAGGCTTAAAAACAACTGTGTAGCCCTCAATGTCACCACCATGTACAGGTACATGGCACTGAGCCACTGTTTGTGTTGTAAACCAGTCCTGTTGACAGACCAAGCACAGACAGGCCCCGCCTCCACCTCCTCATCACACAACTTCTGAAGCTACTTGTTAGCTGCTGTATGAATCCTGTGGGCTGACTGTGGCTTCAGTGTTAACATCTAATGAATCCTGTGTGCCGACTGTTGCTTCAGTGTTCAGTTCTAATGAGTAAGAGACTAAACAGCTGTTATATTAAGGTGAAAAAGTTACTGATTGGGGCTTTAATAAAGACCAATAAACTAGAATTTAAAAAGTATACAATTATTTATTTTACAAAAGCAAAGTCTACAGGACCCTCTGGACAGCCACCTCTTGTTCCTAATGACTGACTGATTATGCAAAAAAACAAAATAGCTTATCATAGCTATGCAGATGACACCCAACTCTACATAGCCCTCTCATCGGATGACTATGCCCCCATAGAGTCACTGTGTCAGTGCCTTGCGCAAATTAATGATTGGATGTGCCAGAATTTTCTCCAACTTAATAAAGACAAAACAGAGATAATTGTCTTCGGCAAAAAAGAAGATAGGCTCAAAGTTACTGCTCACCTCGAATCCCTATCTCTGAAGCCAAAGGACCAGGTAAAAAATCTTGGCATTATTATTGACTCTGATCTAAATTTCAACTCTCACATCAAGCTTATAAGAAAATCTGCCTTCTATCATCTAAAAAATATAGCAAGGATTAGAGGCTATATGTCCAAACAAGATCTTGAAAAACTAATTCATGCTTTCATTTCTAGCAGGCTAGACTACTGCAACAGTCTTTTCAATGGTCTTCCCAAAAAAGCTGTTAAACAACTTCAGCTCATTCAGAATGCGGCTGCTAGAGTTCTAACAAGAACCAAGAAAGCTGAACACATTACACCAGTTCTCAAATCCCTGCATTGGCTGCCAGTAAATCTTAGAATAGACTTTAAAATTCTGCTAATAGTTTACAAATCTCTCAACGGGTCAGGCCCACACTACATCTCTGAAATGCTTCTACACTATGAACCATCCAGATCCCTGAGATCTTCAGGCACTGGTCTACTAATTGTCCCAAGGACCAAATCAAAACATGGTGAAGCCGCGTTCTCCCACTATGCCTCCCATAACTGGAACAAACTCCCTGAACACATTAGATCTGCCCCTACTCTGCCTATTTTTAAATCCAAGCTAAAGACCTTTATGTTTACTCTTGCTTTTAACTGCTACTAAACTACTGCCTCTCTCGGCCTGTAATTTAAAAAAAAAAAATCCTGTACATTTCCAACAAATGGACTGTACATGTAATAATAATACTGAAGAGTGCCTTGTAACTTATTTAAAACAGAAATAATGTTTCATGTTTGTTAATTTGAGTATATATTTTAACTAAAACTGTCGGCTGTGTTTTTTATGTGTTTTTTATATGTGCATTGCTTTGCTGCTTGTTTTTTCGATTATTTTTTTTGTAAAGCACCTTGAATTGCCTTTGTGTATGAAAGGTGCTATATAAATAAAATTTGACTTGACTTGACTTGACCCAGAATCACACCATTCAGACCTCTATATGACATTTCACAGGAAGTCCTATGTAGAGAGCAGCTTACTGCAGATAGCGCCCTCTAGGCATGGGAAGAGGTATTACAACAACTTATAATTTCTCACCGGGGGGGGGGCAGGCTGAAGACTGCTGACTCACTGTTGGTTTGCTTGTTTGATTGACATGTTTTTTGTTGGGTCGAGTGTTCTAGTCTGGCTCGACTAGTGTGAAGCTGTACCAGACTGAAATGTGAGAGAGACACTGGCCACTGCCAATGGGAGTTCAGATACAGGGGGAAGAGAAGAAATGAACAGGAACAACAACAACACCCATTGGTGTTGATAATGCGGTGTAGAGTAAGGAACAGACCAATAATGAAAAGGGGGTTAAACATTTTGTTGCTGGTCATTTCCTGCTTGGCATGGTAGTAGACGTCCACTTTCCTGGCTGGCTCTCACACTGTAATGGAATGATTGCAGCCTCTGGTATTGTTGCTTGGCAGCTTAAATACAGGCTGTGTGCGTGTCACCTAGCTGCTTCCTGAAGGAAGCTTAAATACAGGCTGTGTGCGCGTCAGCTAGCTGCTTCCTGAAGGAAGCTTAAATACAGGCTGTGTGCGTGTCAGCTAGCTGCTTCCTGAAGGAAGCTTAAATACAGGCTGTGTGCACGTCAGCTAGCTGCTTCCTGAAGGAAGCTTAAATACAGGCTGTGTGCGCGTCAGCTAGCTGCTTCCTGAAGGAAGCTTAAATACAGGCTGTCAGCTAGCTGCTTCCTGAAGGAAACTTAAATACAGGCTGTGTTGCGTGTCAGCTAGCTGCTTCCTGAAGGAAGCTTAAATACAGGCTGTGTTGCGCGTCAGCTAGCTGCTTCCTGAAGGAAGCTTAAATACAGGCTGTCAGCTAGCTGCTTCCTGAAGGAAACTTAAATACAGGCTGTGTGCGCGTCAGCTAGCTGCTTCCTGAAGGAAGCTTAAATACAGGCTGTGTGCGCGTCAGCTAGCTGCTTCCTGAAGGAAGCTTAAATACAGGCTGTGTGCGCGTCCGCTAGCTGCTTCTTGAAGGAAGCTTAAATACAGGCTGTGTTGTGCGTCAGCTAGCTGCTTCTTGAAGGAAGCTTAAATACAGGCTGTGTTGCGCGTCAGCTAGCTGCTTCCTGAAGGAAGCTTAAATACAGGCTGTGTTGTGCGTCAGCTAGCTGCTTCCTGAAGGAAGCTTAAATACAGGCTGTGTTGTGCGTCAGCTAGCTGCTTCTTGAAGGAAGCTTAAATACAGGCTGTGTTGTGCGTCAGCTAGCTGCTTCCTGAAGGAAGCTTAAATACAGGCTGTGTTGTGCGTCAGCTAGCTGCTTCCTGAAGGAAGCTTAAATACAGGCTGTGTTGTGCGTCAGCTAGCTGCTTCTTGAAGGAAGCTTAAATACAGGCTGTGTTGTGTGTCAGCTAGCTGCTTCCTGAAGGAAGCTTAAATACAGGCTGTCAGCTAGCTGCTTCCTGAAGGAAGCTTAAATACAGGCTGTGTTGTGCGTCAGCTAGCTGCTTCCTGAAGGAAGCTTAAATACAGGCTGTGTTGTGCGTCAGCTAGCTGCTTCTTGAAGGAAGCTTAAATACAGGCTGTGTTGTGTGTCAGCTAGCTGCTTCTTGAAGGAAGCTTAAATACAGGCTGTGTTGTGCGTCAGCTAGCTGCTTCCTGAAGGAGGCTTAAATACAGGCTGTGTGCACGTCAGCTAACTGCTTCCTGAAGGAAGCTTAAATACAGGCTGTGTGTGCGTCACCTAGCTGCTTCTTGAAGGAAGCTTAAATACAGGCTGTGTTGTGCGTCAGCTAGCTGCTTCCTGAAGGAAGCTTAAATACAGGCTGTGTGCACGTCAGCTAGCTGCTTCTTGAAGGAAGCTTAAATACAGGCTGTGTTGTGTGTCAGCTATCTGCTTCTTGAAGGAAGCTTAAATACAGGCTGTGTTGTGCGTCAGCTAGCTACTTCTTGAAGGAAGCTTAAATACAGGCTGTGTTGTGCGTCAGCTAGCTGCTTCTTGAAGGAAGCTTAAATACAGGCTGTGTTGTGCGTCAGCTAGCTGCTTCTTGAAGGAAGCTTAAATACAGGCTGTGTGCACGTCAGCTAGCTGCTTCCTGAAGGAAGCTTAAATACAGGCTGTGTGCGCGTCAGCTAGCTGCTTCTTGAAGGAAGCTTAAATACAGGCTGTGTTGTGCGTCAGCTAGCTGCTTCTTGAAGGAAGCTTAAATACAGGCTGTGTTGTGCGTCAGCTAGCTGCTTCTTGAAGGAAGCTTAAATACAGGCTGTGTGCGCGTCAGCTAGCTGCTTCTTGAAGGAAGCTTAAATACAGGCTGTGTTGTGCGTCAGCTAGCTGCTTCTTGAAGGAAGCTTAAATACAGGCTGTGTTGTGTGTCAGCTAGCTGCTTCCTGAAGGAAGCTTAAATACAGGCTGTGTTGTGCATCAGCTAGCTGCTTCTTGAAGGAAGCTTAAATACAGGCTGTGTTGTGTGTCAGCTAGCTGCTTCCTGAAGGAAGCTTAAATACAGGCTGTGTTGTGCGTCAGCTAGCTGCTTCCTGAAGGAAGCTTAAATACAGGCTGTGTTGTGTGTCAGCTAGCTGCTTCCTGAAGGAAGCTTAAATACAGGCTGTGTTGTGCGTCAGCTAGCTACTTCTTGAAGGAAGCTTAAATACAGGCTGTGTTGTGCGTCAGCTAGCTGCTTCTTGAAGGAAGCTTAAATACAGGCTGTGTTGTGCGTCAGCTAGCTGCTTCTTGAAGGAAGCTTAAATACAGGCTGTGTGCACGTCAGCTAGCTGCTTCCTGAAGGAAGCTTAAATACAGGCTGTGTGCGCGTCAGCTAGCTGCTTCTTGAAGGAAGCTTAAATACAGGCTGTGTTGTGCGTCAGCTAGCTGCTTCTTGAAGGAAGCTTAAATACAGGCTGTGTTGTGTGTCAGCTAGCTGCTTCCTGAAGGAAGCTTAAATACAGGCTGTGTTGTGCGTCAGCTAGCTGCTTCTTGAAGGAAGCTTAAATACAGGCTGTGTTGTGTGTCAGCTAGCTGCTTCCTGAAGGAAGCTTAAATACAGGCTGTGTTGTGCGTCAGCTAGCTGCTTCTTGAAGGAAGCTTAAATACAGGCTGTGTTGTGTGTCAGCTAGCTGCTTCCTGAAGGAAGCTTAAATACAGGCTGTGTTGTGCGTCAGCTAGCTGCTTCCTGAAGGAAGTGTGTCTTCTGTAAAGAGAACAACCCCCCTCACTCAGTATAGGAAGACGAGGCAGAAAGATGCCCTTTCTTTTTTTTGTAAGAATGTCTTTGCTGAGTATTAAAAAAAAAAAGAGCAGCGGTAACTAAAAAAACAGCTCGATGAGATGGATGTGAATGAGATGTTGACACCTCTCCCTCTCCCTCACTCTCCCTCACTCTCTCCCTCCCTCTCTCCCTCCCTCTCTCCCTCACTCTCTCCCTCACTCTCTCCCTCCCTCTCTCTCTCCCTCCCTCTCTCCCTCACTCTCTCCCTTACTCTCTCCCTTACTCTCTCCCTCCCTCTCTCCCTCACTCTCTCCCTTACTCTCTCCCTTACTCTCTCCCTCACTCTCTCCCTCCCTCCCACCAGAAGCGTCGGTCCAGCCGGCAGGTGAAGAGGAAGCGGTACACGGAGGACCTGGAGTTCAGGATATCTGACGACAACAGTGGGGACGACTCGCCGGTGCCCAAGTCCCCGTCCTCATCGCATCAACAGGTACCTGGAAGGCTTGGTGTCTCTGTACCTTTCTCATCGTGGGTTCCTTCTGGCCTTGACCAGGCCGACCATCCCATAATACCGTCCCATTCATAGTCGGTGCAGACCGGATGGAGCTCCAACAGGTTTTCTTCTGTGTTCCCCAGGATGTGGCCGAGACTGAGGGCCCCGTGGTGGAGAAGATCATGGGCACACGCATCACCAAGAAACGGGTGAGAGACACACGCAAAAAACACGCACAGAAACACACTGGAGACGCACACAAAAACACGCACAGAAACACACTAGAGACACGCACAGAAACACACTGGAGACACACAGAAACACACTGGAGACACACAGAAAAACACGCACAGAATCACACTGGAGACGCACACAGAAACACACACAGAAACACACTGGAGACGCACACAAAAACACGCACAGAATCACACTGGAGACACACACAAAAACATGCACAGAAACATGCACAGAATCACACTGGAGACACACAAAAATATGCACAGAAACACTGGAGACGCACACAGAAACACACACAGAAACACACTGGAGACGCACACAAAAACACACACAGAAACACACTGGAGACGCACACAAAAACACACACAGAAACACACTGGAGACGCACACAAAAACATGCACAGAATCACACTGGAGACACACAGAAACACACACAGAGACACACAGAAACACACACAGAAACACACTGGAGACGCACACAAAAACATGCACAGAATCACACTGGAGACACACAGAAACACACACAGAGACACACTGGAGACGCACACAAAAACATGCACAGAATCACACTGGAGACGCACACAAAAACATGCACAGAATCACACTGGAGACACACAGAAACACACACAGAGACACACTGGAGACGCACACAAAAACATGCACAGAATCACACTGGAGACGCACACAAAAACATGCACAGAATCACACTGGAGACACACAAAAACATGCACAGAATCACACTGGAGACGCACACAAAAACATGCACAGAGACACACTGGAGACGCACACAAAAACATGCACAGAATCACACTGGAGACGCACACAAAAACATGCACAGAATCACACTGGAGACACACAGAAACACACACAGAGACACACTGGAGACGCACACAAAAACATGCACAGAATCACACTGGAGACGCACACAAAAACATGCACAGAATCACACTGGAGACACACAAAAACATGCACAGAATCACACTGGAGACGCACACAAAAACATGCACAGAGACACACTGGAGACGCACACAAAAACATGCACAGAAACACACTGGAGACGCACACAAAAACATGCACAGAATCACACTGGAGACACACAGAAACACACACAGAGACACACTGGAGACGCACACAAAAACATGCACAGAATCACACTGGAGACGCACACAAAAACATGCACAGAAACACACTGGAGACGCACACAAAAACATGCACAGAATCACACTGGAGACACACAGAAACACACACAGAGACACACTGGAGACGCACACAAAAACATGCACAGAATCACACTGGAGACACACAGAAACACACACAGAGACACACAGAAACACACACAGAAACACACTGGAGACGCACACAAAAACATGCACAGAATCACACTGGAGACGCACACAAAAACATGCACAGAATCACACTGGAGACACACAGAAACACACACAGAGACACACTGGAGATACACAGAAACACACACAGAGACACACTGGAGACACACAGAAACACACACAGAATCACACTGGAGACGCACACAAAAACACGCACAGAAACACACTGGAGACGCACACAAAAACACGCACAGAATCACACTGGAGACGCACACAAAAACACGCACAGAAACACGCACTGAAACACACTGGAGACGCACACAAAAACACACACAGAAACACACTGGAGACGCACACAAAAACACGCACAGAAACACACTGGCCGGAGTCATGGTTTACGTCATCTGATTAGCCGCTCCACAGCCGGCTCTAAGCAGATTATACACACACACACACACACACACACACACACACACACACACACACACACACACACGCGCACACACACACAGCTTGAACAACGAATATCCATTTGGTAAGCGGAGACTAGAGTTCTTGTGTTTCGGTGTGTGTGCACACAGACAAACGCACACCCTCACACACCCCGAGCGAGCGATGGTGTGTTTGTGTTGTGTGTGTCTTCCAGGCTTTGTTTAGATGGCTCGTTCTAAAGCAAGCTCATCCCGGAGCCAACACGCACACGCACACACACACACACGCACGCACGCGCACACACGCACACACACACACACACACACACACACAGAGTTGCCAGCCAACTTTCTTTTGCTAGCCAGCTGCCAATGGGTTACCCCCCACCTACACACACACACACACACACAGTCCCATTCACAGAGAGTTGACCCCGGGCTTGGCGCGCTGCCAAAACCACACTCGCTACGCCAGACGCCAAGCTTGCGTTTCCTTAGGCAGGGTGTGTGTGTGTGTGCATGTGTGATTGATGACTCATGGCGTTACAGTAGTAAGAGCGGTGTGTGTGTGTGTGTGTGTGTGTGTGTGTGTTACAGTAGTCATAGTGAATGGTAGAGGATGGTTGCACTTAAAGCAAGGTGCCGTTGAGGGATTTCCCCTTTTATCATGATTAGAGTTACTAATGGGGCTGGTTATCGCTATCGACCGTAATAACGCAGTACTACCAAGTAGGAGCTTCTCCACTCAAAACATACCTGTGTATTCCTTTTGTACACAGATCTAGAAAAAAAAACGACTATTTGTATGGTTTTGCTCGCAGCCAATCGCCGCAAGCGTTCTTCGATTGAAGGCGACGTGCGATTGGCCCGCTACCGCAGCAGCTACAACACATGCTTAACAGTCTGTGGTGGTGAAGTCGAGCGCAGTGTGACAGAGCTGACAGTTCAGCATGCCATCAAAATGTATCGAACTCTCTACTCCATTGTGTTGGTGTCAGTATCACCGTAAGCATATGGATATTGGTACTGGTGTTGCAGTATCAGTATCACTTTAAGGGTACTGGTACTGGTACTGCATGAAATACTCTATTGCTGTATCGCTTTAATGAAACATCATGGAGCTTCACATTTTCCTTTTCCAAGCTGGAAAAGTCATGGAGTTAGTCAGCTCATTGAAAGCTTTGGAAAAGTCATTGAATTCTGTTGTGTGTAATGAAATGTATCGTTACATTAATCTTCCGTGGAGAACATGCAACAGCAAATGTATTTTCCATATATATTCATCGTTGATGATGATTGTGCAGGAATACTTTCTGGTATTGACTCAGTCACCACCTCACATTACAGCTGATTATGGATCCTTGAAAAGTCATGGAAAAGTTTTGAAGTTTCAACTATGAAAATGTGTGGGGAACCCTGTATAAAACATCCAAGCTGCTCTGTGTGCCGATTGGACGATGTGTGGGGAACCCTGTATAAAACATCCAAGCTGCTCTGTGTGCTGATTGGACGATGTGTGGGGAACCCTGTATAAAACATCCAAACTGCTCTGTGTGCTGATTGGACGATGTGTGGGGAACCCTGTATAAAACATCCAAACTGCTCTGTGTGCTGATTGGACGATGTGTGGGGAACCCTGTATAAAACATCCAAACTGCTCTGTGTGCTGATTGGACGTGCCACACCTTACATGATTACAACAAAGCTCACAGGTTGACAAGATGTGAATGATGCAATATTTACCTCTCAGTGCCGAGCAGAGCAGAGTTCAGCAGTGAAACATCACACAAACATCCACACGTAACACAACGTCAAGCCCCTGGGACTGTTACTGACATCACACAAACATCCACACGTAACACAACGTCAAGCTGCTGTGACTGTTACTGACATCACACAAACATCCACACGTAACATAACGTCAAGCCGCTGTGACTGTTACTGACATCACACAAACATCCACATGTAACACAACGTCAAGTGACTGTTATTGACATCACACAAACATCCACACGTAACACAACGTCAAGCCCCTGGGACTGTTACTGACATCACACAAACATCCACACGTAACACAACGTCAAGCCCCTGGGACTGTTACTGACATCACACAAACATCCACATGTAACACAACGTCAAGTGACTGTTATTGACATCACACAAACATCCACACGTAACACAACGTCAAGTGACTGTTATTGACATCACACAAACATCCACACGTAACACAATGTCAAGCCACTGTGACTGTTACTGACTGGCCTCTCTGCTTTCAGCTGGAGTCTGGAGACGAGGTGGAGCTGGAGGAGTTCTATGTCAAGTTCAAGAGCTTGTGAGTAGCACACCCACCTTTTCTCTCTACCCCCATTGGTTCCTGCCTTTGTCAGGCCTTTTCTTGCACACTAGGACATCCAAGGGTCCTGTATAAAAAAATATATATATCATAAATCCAGTTATTGCTTAATTGGTTAATCCAGTTATTGCTTAATTAATTATAATACTATAATGTACATCCTAGCTCAACAAGACTAATCTTTCTGAAACTGCCCCTATATAGTCTCATAACTATCTGCAACTTTTTACGATCAGAAATAGGCTGGTTATGACGGCGTTAAATTCAAGTCCAGGTAGCATTCAAAAGTCTAAATCTGTCTTTCTGAAGCCTACAGATACCCCGACACAGTCGCTCAGCGTTGTGTCAATGTGTGTGTCCAACACACACACAGACACAGCTGAGCCGATGTCTCCAGGCTACAGACCAGCGTGCCGTCTGGCTTAACGCGCTGTGTCATCTAATGGAAGCAGCGCTGCTGTATGACCGACTGGGCCACTGTCCGTCACTTTGACTGTGGACTGGCTAATTTTCCATTTCCTCTAGAAATCCATGCACATCTCCAGACCACAGCCCCCCCCCCTCAGGACCCACATGTTGGCAGTCTTTCAGCTTGAAGAAGGCTTTTGAACCATAACAGAAAACCCACTGCACTCGCTCGCTTTGACATCTGCAACGAGAGGAATGAGGTTTAAAAGTGTTTTGTGTCTGTGCAGCTCGTACCTCCACTGTCGCTGGGCAGACCTGGAGGAGCTGGAGAAGGACAAGAGGATCCATCAGAAGATCAAGAGGTTCAAGGCCAAGCAGCTCCTGAACAGCTTTATTACCGAGGTAAGACCTCAGTCCTACCCTGACATTAGCCCCTGGCCCTGCTGCTGACCTTAGACGACAACTCACCCACCTCAGCACCGAGCTTAGCTCATGCAATCGGTTCAGTGTACGGTCTTCTCATAGACAATCCATGTAGGATTGATCAATGATACCATAAGTATTTGACGGTGGGTCTTCTGATACTGATATGTTGTGCCGGTTTTTGATATATTTGTATTTCACCATTTTAGTACCGACACTCCCACACGACCCGGGCTGGTGATATGTGCCAGAGACAATTTGAAAACGCACAAAGTCTAACCCTTCCTTATGCCCTTAACTACGCATCCTTACAATCAACTTTTCTTCCCTATGCCCTAACTACACATCCATACAAATGACTCTTCTTCCCTATGCCCTAACTACACATCCTTACAAACAACTCTTCTTCCCTATGCCCTAACCACACATCCTTACAAACAACTCTTCTTCCCTATGCCCTAACTACACATCCTTACAAACAACTCTTCTTCCCTATGCCCTAACCACACATCCTTACAAACAACTCTTCTTCCCTATGCCCTAACCACACATCCTTACAAACAACTCTTCTTCCCTATGCCCTAACTACACATCCTTACAAACTCTTCCCTATGCCCTAACTACACATCCTTACAAACAACTCTTCTTCCCTATGCCCTAACTACACATCCTTACAATCAACTCTTCTTCCCTATGCCCTAACTACACATCCTTACAAACAACTCTTCTTCCCTATGCCCTAACCACACATCCTTACAAACAACTCTTCTTCCCTATGCCCTAACTACACATCCTTACAAACTCTTCCCTATGCCCTAAATACACATCCTTACAAACAACTCTTCTTCCCTATGCCCTAACTACACATCCTTACAATCAACTCTTCTTCCCTATGCCCTAACTACACATCCTTACAAACAACTCTTCTTCCCTATGCCCTAACTACACATCCATACAAATGACTCTTCTTCCCTATGCCCTAACTACACATCCTTACAAACAACTCTTCTTCCCTATGCCCTAACTACACATCCTTACAAACAACTCTTCTTCCCTATGCCCTAACTACACATCCTTACAAACAACTCTTCTTCCCTATGCCCTAACTACACATCCTTACAAACAACTCTTCTTCCCTATGCCCTAACTACACATCCTTACAAACAACTCTTCTTCCCTATGCCCTAACTACACATCCTTACAAACAACTCTTCTCTCTCTCCCTCCAGATGGACGACGAGCCTTTTAACCCGGACTACGTAGAGGTGGACAGAGTCCTGGACATTTCAGAAAGCACAGATGAAAACGGAGAGGTACTTTCATCTCTCTCTGTCCTCTTTAATGTTTTTTGAGCCCCCCCCCCCCCACACACACACATCTCATCACCCCTCCTTGTGTGTGTGTGTGTGTGTGTGTGTGTGTGTGTGTGTGTGTGTGTGTGTGTGTGTGTGTGTGCGTACAGACGGTGACCTTGTATCTAGTCAAATGGTGCAGCCTGGCTTATGAAGACTCTACCTGGGAGCTGAAGGCCGACATTGACCAGTTGAAAATAGAGGAATATGAACACATCGCGGAACACACACCCAACACTAAGAGAGTGGTAAGTAGGCTCGTGCATACGCGCGTGTGTGTGTGTGTGTGTGTGAGAAAACATGTGGTACATCAAGTTAACTCTATGACCGTGTGTTTGCGTCCGTGGACACTCATAGGGCGCTATCTGTCTCCTCAATCTCCCACCAAACGCTTTGGAAGTGTGTGTGTGTGTGTGTGTGTTGGCTTGCCGCCTGCTCCTTCCTCCTCCAGATTTACAGCTCCCTTAACTGCTCTCCACGGGGCCACGTTCCTGTGGTCTTACACACACTCACACGCACACGCACACACACACACACACGCACACGCACGCACACACACACACACACACACACGCCCTGCTCCTGTGGCCAGGCCAAACCACTAACAGTGTGTTTAATGCTGAACAGAAGCAGCTGACTGGCTGTGGTCTCTCACTCCTTCACTCCTCTCTCTCTCTCTCTCTCTCTCTCTCTCTCTCTCTCCTTAAAGACAATGTTAGAAATAGACTATCATACATACACAGGCAATATTTTGTAAGTTGTAAGTTCCGGCTGATGGCATCGGTGTTGTAGAGGGATATTAGAGAAGTGACGAGCATTGTCGTGGTCACCACATTGGACGATTTCTGTTTGTTTGGTCGAGTCTGTGTGTGTCTGCGAGTCCTTAAAAAGCCTGGTGAAATCGTAACGTTAACGATGTAAATAAATACTGAACAAATGCATACAGTCATGGAGTGTTAATGTGTGTGTGTGTGTGTGTGTAGGAGCGACCTCCTGCAGCCGATTGGCAGAAGTTGACAGAAAGCTCCAGGGATTACAGGAACGGCAACGAGCTCAGGGAATACCAGCTGGAAGGTGTGAACTGGCTAACCTTCAACTGGTACAACACGTATGTCCGCTTTACTATTCACTATTATTAGCGTTAGCGTTAACATTAGCATTGTTGTGATTAGCATTTACGACGAGTCCCTGACCCAGTCCTCTGTCCCCCCCGCAGACGTAACTGTATCTTGGCGGACGAGATGGGCCTGGGGAAGACCATCCAGTCCATAACGTTACTCTACGAGATGTTCTTGAAGGGCCTGGAGGGGCCGTTCCTGGTCATCGCCCCGCTCTCCACCATCCCCAACTGGGAGCGGGAGTTCAGGACCTGGACCGAGCTCAACGCCGTGGTCTACCACGGCAGCCAAGCCAGCCGCAAGACCATCCAGGCCTACGAGATGTACTACAGAGACGCACAGGTAGGCGCTCATAACGCACGCAACACCCCGTGGACTCCCATTTCATCAGATTCTGTCCCCGGGGAGCCGTATGGCTTTGAGTTGTTGCTGATTTAGTACTGAATTTTGGTCAACCGTCTAGAATTTAGGTAAGGAGAATAATAGTGGTGAGAGTGAACCTAGTATTTTGACGCACTAATTGTAATAATTTGTAGTGCGTTGAATTCCATTGAAATTAAACGGTTTCTCATTTTACTGGGGATGTTCTAGAACAGTGATTGTGGTACTTGGAAAGATTTGGGATTACACAATTTATTTCCAAAATGATGAAAAAATAATAATTTCATTGCACGCCGCAACTAGTCCCCCCCCCCCCCGACAGGTGTCAACTGTTACATGACTGATAAATGGCTCTAAAACATCTAGTTGCTGTCGCACCAGATTCAGGTTTAGAGGAGCCTGGTGGCAAAAGGAAAAAGGAGGCCATGCCCTCACACCAGCAGTTCAGTGACAAATCTATTTTGTGTGGTGTGTTGAAGTAAACGGTGCAGGTTTGCAGCTCCTCCACCCCCTTCTCCCCTCTCTCTGCCACTGTGTGCACGTGTGTGTGTGTGTGTGTGTGTGTGTGTGTGTGTGTGTTTCGATCCGCTCTCTCCATAGCGGGCCAAAGTCTCACCAATGAGGAAATGAATTCTCCATTCATTTCCAGACGTTTCTTAAACTGTGCGTGTTTCGCGTGTTCCTTCGTGCGCTTGCCTGCGTGTTTTACCGACTCCGAACTGCTATCGATCTCGAGATGAGAGACGCTCTCTCTCTCCGCCTGTGACTCTGCTGGGGGGAGTGGCCAAGTGGCCTAGGCTAAATCTCGTCCACACACACCTCGTGCACGTCCCGTGCTTTTAACACACAAAGTCACTTATAGAAGTGGCTGCACCGCTTAAAAGTCCAGAGGTTGCTGCGTGCACACCACCTAGTGGTCGGCATGTGAACCCCTCCTTGGCCACGGGAGAGATGCTCAGATCCGTGGCGGGGGGCTGGGCATTGCTCGTCTGCTTGCATAAGCTGTTTAAAGGTGTAAGCCATACACCGTAAGCTCTTACTGCAGAATGCCACCAGCGTGTCCTGGTGGTAAGCTAGCCACCGGAAACCAGCGACTCACAGCGAGGCGCGCAGGGAAAATAAGCTGGAGTAGCTCGTTGTCTGTTCTTAATCCAGGCCCAGGTAATCCTCAGGGTCGCCGTGGAGGGATGTTCTGTTCTGTTCCTCCACTTAGCCTGCTTCACCACACACAGTGGAGACGGAGAACAACTACCGTAGATGGGACACTTGATTAAAAAGAGTTTTGAATATCCCTAGAATGTTTGAAGCTTGCCAGAGCTGGAAAGGTTTTGTTGGTGAAAGATACAGTGGTGGTGGTGGTGGTGGTGGTGGTGGTGGTGGTGGTGATGATGTGTTAAACAAAAGATGACGACACCTGGCCTCCTAATCTGACTCTTTGGCCTGAGACCCAGAGACCCAGTTCTTGTGCTGAACCTCAACTCTCGCTCTACTGATTTAGTGCATTTGAACTCGTCAACGCAGAACATTTTGTACTAAAAAGAACCAACTGCCGAAGTGAACGCTTTACTTCAGATGGTGAGAGTGCATCATGCTGCTGCCCTGTAACTTAAGTGACTTTTAAAAACTCTTTTATTATATAGACTTGGCTTTTCCTCACTAATCAATGGAGCTGCTTTGCCCCCACGCTGAATGCCTTTCAATAGTTTGATGTAAAAGTGAAAACCGTTTCTCTCTCGATCTCTCTCCCTGACCCACAGGTTAAGATCATACAGGAGCCAGTGATCAGGACATCTGACACTATTCTCATTGACTGTCTTTGTCTTTGTCCCTCTGTCTCTTCCCATCTCTCCCTCCCCCCTCCCTCCCTCCCCCTCCCTCCCCCCTCCCTCCCTCCCTCCTCCCAGGGTAAGGTAATAAAGGGAGCCTATCGTTTCCACGCGTTGATAACGACCTTCGAGATGATCCTGACCGACTGTCCCGAGCTGCGCAGCATCGCGTGGCGCTGCGTGGTGATCGACGAGGCCCACCGCCTCAAGAACAGGAACTGCAAACTGCTGGAGGGACTGAAGATGATGGACATGGTGAGACGGCCAGAGGAATAATGGAGTCGAACAGAGACTGTCGACAGTGACGATCAATCACAGTGCTGTTCAGTTAGTTCATTAAAATGTACCAGTATCCATGGCAGCCAGTAGTCTTAAAAATGGGATCAATAAGACCATTAAAAAAAACTTGCGAAATTAGGTTTTTATTGCGAGGAGAGGGACATCTTCGCTAGAGAAAGTTTGAACATCACAGCTCGACACAGTATTCCTTCATAGAGCTGTGCTGAATAGTTTAGGCTAGAGGTGCTCAAATTAGTTCCTATGAATCGCCAATATTAATCAGGATGGATGGTCGTGGGGCGGCAAAAATAAATGTTGATGTTATGTGAAATTAAATTATATTATTTTATACACAATTTACATTCTAAATCTAAAGTAGATCTTCTAGTTTCATGTGGTAAAAGTATCGTCAAGCTAGCTTTAAAAATTTGCCCGCCACAGCCTCTGAAAGACAGTAATAAACGACAGTATATATATATATACCGGTATATATATTCCCCCCCCCCCCCCTTCCCCCCCCCCCCTTCAAAACCATGGAGGGCCAAAAGTTTTAAACAAACGGAGCCAGGGGCAAGTTTGGCCCGCGGGGCCCCAAATTGGTCAGCCATGTTTTAGGCCTGTTTGTTTTTTTTACCCTTACTTGCTGAATATGAAGTAATTTCTGCCCAGTTTACATGACAGTGTCAGGTAGGATCTCTCAGCACGGTTTCCCAGCCTATTACAGGGGTTTCAGCACAGCCCGAAACAATGTTAAATGTTTAAAATTAAACCACTTAAAGGAACACTCCGCCCATTTTCAACCAGCTTTGTATCATTAGAACATCAGTAGTATATCAGAAAACTGTAAACGGTTTTGAAGTCTGTCATTTAATTTGACAGTTATTGAGTGTTAAAGTGTGGACCAGTGACATCACTGGTCCACACTAACTCAAATGAATAACTCATTAACTCAAATCAACTCTCAATAACTGTCAAACTAGATGAATGATGAATAGTTTGACAGTTATTGAGAGTTGATTTGAGTTAATGAGTTATTCATTTGAGTTAGTGTGGACCAGTGATGTCACTGGTCCACACTTTAACACTCAATAACTGTCAAATTAAATGACAGACTTCAAAACCGTTTACAGTTTTCTGATATACTACTGATGTTCTAATGATACAAAGCTGGTTGAAAATGGGCGGAGTGTTCCTTTAAGCTCATTTTGAGTGTAGTGCCCTTTCATATTATCACCTCCCCTCAACCTACAGAGGTCCTGTAGACAGATACTCCTTTCTCCCCTCTTCCTCCAGTATCAAACTCTGACCATCTCTCCTCTCCCCCCTCCTCTCTCTCTCACTCTGACCATCTCTCCTCTCCCCCCTCCTCTCTCTCTCACTCTCTCTGACCATCTCTCCTCTCCCCCCTCCTCTCTCTCTCTCTCTCTGACCATCTCTCCTCTCCCCCCTCCTCTCTCTCTCTCTGACCCTGTCTCTCTCTCTCCTCTCCTCTCTCTGACCATCTCTCCTCTCCCCCCTCCTCTCTCTCTCTGACCTTGTCTCTCTCTCTCTCTCCTCTCTCTGACCATCTCTCCTCTCCCCCCTCCTCTCTCTCTCTGACCTTGTCTCTCTCTCTCTCTCTCTCTCTCTGACCATCTCTCCTCTCCCCCCTCCTCTCTCTCTCTGACCCTGTCTCTCTCTCCTCTCTCTGACCACCCCTCTCTCTCCTCCAGGAGCACAAGGTTCTGCTCACAGGGACTCCTCTCCAGAACACAGTGGAGGAGCTCTTCAGCCTGCTCAACTTCCTGGAGCCGGAGCGCTTCCCCTCTGAGCAGACCTTCATGATCGAGTTTGGAGACCTGAAGACTGAAGAGCAGGTAACTATGCAACTCCAGGCATTGAGGAAGTGGGAAAGGGAGGGTTGAGGTACAAAAACACTTTGGATGTCAGTGTGTGAAGACCTCAGGGCAGAACCGGGCCGAGGTAAATGCATCTTTTATCAGGCACTAAGCGGCTCCATATCCCTTATCAGACACTTGTGTGTGTGTGACGCCTTTCTGTCCTTTTTTCTTTTGCAAAATGTGGACATCAGGCAGCCCCCACAAACAGCCCAACAGTGAGCGATGCACATTGCAATTTTTTTTTTTTTTACTCTTTATTTTGTCAATTTTCCAAAATAGCCAAAGACAGACAGGTATACACAAATAGAAACAAAACAATAATGCAAGTACAAATGGGGCAGCGAACATGAGGTCTTGTTAGAGAGAGAGGTATTCCAGGTGCAGATCTTCTTATATTAGTAACTTTGTTATTTCAAGTATGGAAGAGAGAGGAAAGAATGTTGGATGGAAGCGAGAGGACACAGAGAGAGATACAAATAAAAATAAAAATAGAAAATAAAGAACCCTAGCCTGTCTCAGATTCCTGCAGGTAACAGTCCCACTTTATCCAGAGGTTTTCCCCCTTGTCTTTCTGGAGGCGGAGAGTGAATGTCATCTTTTCCATAAGATGTATATGGTTGACGATTCCTACGAAAAGACCAGCAGTAGGAGGGCTTCTCTGGAGCCAACACCTTGTGATAGCTTTTTTACAGCACATTGCTTTTTTAGGTGGACATGTGTCAGAATCTCTTTCTTACTTATCTGTTCAGTTGTCTTGGCTCCTAAGCCTTCTATCAGAGTTGATGCTCCAACCCAGATTCTCATCTTCTCAGCTGTTAGTTACAGGAAGAGGGGAAGCCATGATGAAAAGACCAAAACAACACTGAGCACATCATGGAGCTCTGTTTTCATCTATCGCACAAACTAGCTGTTTGGTGGTACTGACAAAATTAATACGGTGTTTATTTTTATTTTTTTGCACTCTCTTAGGCATTTGATATAAGCTTTCATAGGCTTTATGGTGTTGGTTTAGTTCCATGGGATTTGTGTATTAGGTGTGTCACTGTACACAAAAGTCACGGTTCGGTACGTACCTCGGTTTTGGGGTCACGGTTCGGTACAAATACGGTACAACGGGGGAAAAAAACAAATCCCAAATTCAGTTTTTTTCCCTTTGAATTTTTCTGAATTCTGTGTTTTGCTTTTTACGCTCATTTTACCATCAGAAATAGTGTTTGATAAGTGGGAATTAATAAATGTCCACTATTTAATAAGATCTAGGCCAGTGGTTCCCAACCTACGGTACGCGTACCGTAGGTGGTACTTGCGCCCCCTGCTGGTGGTACTTGGAAGGCTCTGTGAATTTTTTTTTTTTTTTTTTTTTAAGTTTTTGTGCAAAATCCATGGTGGTCATTAGTAGTAGTTTTCAAACATGTGAAAGTGATATAATAATAATAATTATTAATATTATTGGTAGTGTTTCTCAAGGTAGGTGGTACATGTACTTGCGCCCCCCCCTGCTGGTGGTACTTGATCCCTGGAATCCCAATGTTTAAATTATGAAATAAACCCAACTTTAAAATCAATTGTAAAACATGTTTATCTATCAAAATAATACTACGAATGAAAATAAACTTGTGATCATTGAAATTGAGGTTTATTTTGTTGTCTTGAGATTTAGAAACAAATATTTGTTTCTGACGGACACTATACCTGTTGCGCATGCACAATTACCTGCCCGCCCCGCATGGTTACACAAGTGGTGAACAAAGACGAGGAGGGATGCTAAAGTGGATCAAAACGGGAGGGAATCGTAAAAGAGCTGTAGTAGAGGAGAGCAGCAATGATGAAGCACAAGGAGGTGAAGACAGCAGTCAACCCAGCACAAGTGCAGCTGCTGCAGGTTGCACATAGGCTGCAGGTTGGAATAAATTTGCCTCCTGCGTGAACTGTGCACAAGTTTGTAAACAGAGCGCATGTGTGGAGTAGCCTAATACTCCCACCAACCCCTCCCCCACTGTCTGACAGACTGCGGGGTGGGTTTCACTTTCCCAGTAAGTACGGGAAAGAACCCTGTCAGTGCCTTAACGTTATTGGATGCGAGTTTTGTTTACCATAATGATTACGTTCGGTCATCTAATGGATTATTGGAACATGACAAGGAGTCATCCCCTCTTCCTCACCGCATCTTGCTTGTCATCCCACGCGATGTAAGTTGCTTGTTTACAAGTTAACAGCTTTGTCAGTGTTATGTAACGTTTAGCCGCAACGCGCAACTATAAAGGACTTTGTCGCGGCTACGTAACGTTACATTAGCAAGCTTACCTCGTTGGCTTGATGTTGACAGAATTTGCAAAACAGCTTATCGTCATAAAAGGCATTAGAATACTGCTCTGCACTTTTTTGACGACTAACGGGAGAGCAGCTGGACGCTTCAATATTGTTGAAGCGTTCTGGAGCGACCCCCGGTAATGTTTCCTCTCCACAAAACGTTCCATTCAGTGAACGCGGATTTCTATGGCCCTTGTGTTGGTTTGGTGTGTCTTCTTCTGTGGCGTTTAATTCAATTCAATTCAATGGCGTTCAAACAGCGTTTAGGTGCTTTACTACCACCTTCTGGATTTGACGTATTCGTCGTGTCGCTTCACGTACCGAACCGTGATGCCCGTACCGTGAACTCACGGGACGAATACATGTACCGCGACACCCCTATTGTGTATATCATACTCTATATACCCTCTGTGTTTCACATGGTCCACAGCTGTGAACTTAGAGGACCAGTGAACGGACTGGTAACGTTGTCTCTGTCTGTCTCAGGTCCAGAATCTGCAGGCCATCTTGAAGCCCATGATGTTGAGGAGACTGAAGGAGGACGTAGAGAAGAACCTGGCTCCTAAGGAGGAGACCATTATCGAGGTAGGAAACCCAGCTTTTTCCCTGCTCTCAACTCTATGTATACTGTCTAATAAATCACAAATGCTCCAAATATGAGTACTAGTTCAAATGAAGAGATAAACTACTGGAAGGAAAAAAAAACGTTCGTCCAACCATCGTTGCCGTTTGCCAGGTGGAGCTGACCAACATCCAGAAGAAATACTACCGCGCCATTTTGGAGAAGAACTTTTCCTTCCTGTCCAAAGGAGGCGTGGGAGGTGGCGGCAGCAGTGGAGGAGGAGGAGGAGGAGGAGGACCCAATGTCCCAAACCTCCTCAACACCATGATGGAGCTGAGGAAATGCTGCAACCACCCCTACCTCATCAACGGTACACACACACACACACACACACACACACACACACACACACACACACACTCTCTCTCTCTCTCTTCACAATTCTGATTTCCTGTTACAGTATTAGGATTCCAAATTCCAAAATCTCAATTCCTTGTCCCCGATGATTTCTAATTGTGAATGCACTGGTCCAGGAGCGGAGGAGAAGATCGTGGAGGAGTTCAGGGACTTGCACAGCGGAGGTCTGGACATGCCGGACTTCCACCTCCAGGCCATGATCCAAGCTGCCGGCAAGCTGGTGCTGATCGACAAGCTGCTGCCCAAACTGAAGGCCGGGGGCCACCGCGTCCTGGTGTTCAGTCAGATGGTCCGCTGTCTGGACATCCTGGAGGACTACCTCATCCAGAGACGGTGAGCAGGGACGGCTGGAGGGAAATGTGGGAGACCAGTGTTTCTCTGCCTGTAGGCTTCGGCAAGAGCAGGGGTGGGCAGTTATGTTTCCTGGTGCCACATGAGAAACCCAGATTGTTGTCGGTGGCCAAAAAATATGGCCATGCCGTAACATCAAATTGTATCACTAGATTAAATTATTAGAAAACAAACTGCTCTTATTCTTCAGCATTTATTATAGTGAATATTACTCCAAACAACATTTAGGTCATCTCATTATTATTATTTTTAGCCTCATAAGTAAAACGGTGTGTTTTTGTCTTGGACCTCCCGGGCCAGGCAGAACCATCAATGAGGGCCGGTTCTGTCCCCCTGAGCAGCATAATGCCCAGGTCTGGGCAAGAGGGTTGAGTTGCTGTTTGCACTTCCCTTAATTGGCGAATAAAGGTCAACAGGATGTTAATGATTATGACAGCGATGACTGCCGCTGCCTGCTACTATTGACAGCTTCATGTTTTGCCGACAACAATACTAATCTGTCCTCCCCGCTCTCTCTCTCTCTCTCTCCGTGCCCAGTTATCCCTACGAGCGGATAGACGGGCGCGTCCGCGGCAACCTGCGGCAGGCGGCCATCGACCGCTTCTCCCGGCCGGACTCGGACCGCTTCGTCTTCCTGCTGTGCACGAGGGCCGGGGGGCTGGGCATCAACCTGACGGCCGCCGACACCTGCATCATCTTCGACTCCGACTGGAACCCCCAGAACGACCTGCAGGTACCAGCCCACGCCATGCTAAACCTGCACACTTAATCAATCTAATATTCTCCCCATTCTGGTTTCCATAATATTAATGGACGGTTTCACGCCTTTCCGCGTGTCACCAAGCATTTGTTCTGCAGAAGAGTCCTTGGGCCAAAACACTGAATCTCTACCGGCTCCCAGGCGGCTGCTCTGTAGCTGACACCTGATCATTGACCTCCTAACAGAAAAGATATCCGTACAGGAATCAATAGGGCATTACATTCTCAATACATTCAGATGTCAGTGGTGAAGGCTAACTACAGAAGTCAGCTCTGTCCATAGGGATGGGAAACTAGCCTGAAGCTACAAGTATCGGCTAGATTTGATGACTCTGCCAGCTCCACTTGGCTCCGCTTCATCGGAGCATATCATCAGTCTTGTGCCGAAACCTCGCATCTCCAGCTGAGCATACAGGCAGAGCATACAGCTGAGCATACAGGCAGAGCATACAGCTGAGCATGCAGGCAGAGCATACAGCTGAGCATACAGCTGAGCATACAGGCAGAGCATACAGCTGAGCATGCAGGCAGCGTGCTGCCAACGGAAAAGCTTGGGAGTCATTTTGGATGTAGGTTGAATTCGACAGTCGTTGACATGTCTGACTCTTTGCCTCCCTCCCTTTTTTCCCCTCCACCAGGCCCAGGCCAGGTGCCACCGTATCGGCCAGTCCAAGGCGGTGAAGATCTACCGCCTGATCACGCGGAACAGCTACGAGAGGGAGATGTTCGACAAGGCCAGCCTGAAGCTGGGGCTGGACAAGGCTGTGCTCCAGAGCATGAGCGGCCGAGAGAACGCCAACAACGGGGTGAGACGCGTCGCACACATCACACACTCGCACACATTGATAAAACAATGAAACGCGTGTTGTTGTGCGTGTGTTGGGACGATGCATCGATCTAGATCGAAGTATTGCTACAGCGATCGGTATCGTATTGATATCGTATCAGAAATACAATTGTCAAATCATAGTTTAGTTGGCTTTTGTGAGTTGATACAAATGTAACGGATTGTGCTAAATAGGCATATATATCGTCTCATATTGAATCGAAATCATATCCTTGCAGACTTTGCGATAACGGCAAATATCGTGTCATTGTGCAAAGGAATGGATACAGCGCTGTATATCGTGATTAAACCTGTGATTCCCGCCCCTACGCTCCAGGTGCAGCAGCTGTCCAAGAAGGAGATCGAGGACCTGCTGCGGAAGGGAGCGTACGGCGCGCTGATGGACGAGGAAGACGAAGGCTCCAAGTTCTGCGAGGAAGACATCGACCAGATCCTGCAGAGACGAACCCAGACCATCACCATCGAGTCTGAGGGCAAGGGCTCTACCTTCGCTAAGGTCAGCCACCATCCCTTTAGCATCTGAACCACCATCCCTTTAGCATCTGACACGCACACCGTCCACCACCATGGTATGAGACATGACGTGAGATGACTCCCTCTCTTTTTGTCTGCAGGCTAGTTTTGTTGCAGCGGGCAACAGAACCGATATTTCTCTGGAGGATCCAGACTTCTGGCAGAAATGGGCTAAGAAGGCCGAGCTGGACCTGGATGCCATGAATGGACGGGTACGGCACACGCACACCACATACACATACACACATAGGTACACACTGAAAATGTGCACACACACACGCACACGCACGCACACACACATATACATAGGTACACACTGAAAATGTGTACACACACGCACAAATCAATCAATGGCCAGATATGATGCATGCTGTATGGATATTAGGATATGAGATTTCACAGTATGGTATCTACCAAAATATCACAGTATACTAATATTTCACAGTATTCAACCCCACCCCCTCCTTCCCCCTCCCCATTAAATGTACTATGGCCCATAGAACAGGGCATCCGCGGGGTCTTGAAAAGTATTAAAAGTTGATCAGTCAATTTAGGGAAAATTAAGAAGTATTAAAAAGTCTTAATTGCCATTTGAGAGGTATGAAATTGTGTGGCTATTGTGCTGATGGTGTTAAATGAGCATAATGATATCGTCCCATGTCGATCGCAGACCCCTGAATTGAATCAATATTGTATCGTGGCAGACTTTGCGATATCAGCAAATATTGTATCATTGTCGAAAGAATCGATATAATATTGTATCGTGATGAAACTTGTGATTTACATGCCTAACGTTGATGTGAGGAAAGTGGTGTTGAGGTTTTGAAAAAGTCTTAAAAAAAGGTCTTAAAACGTATTTAATTTAAATTCAGCATCCCTGCATATACCCTGTAGAAAAAAACAAACTATTTTGCTTTGGGGGGGGGGGGGGGTTGATTTATTGAACGGTACACACTCAACACACATTAAAGAGGAAATAACCGCACCATTTATACGTATATTTAACATACATAGCCAATAATACACACACACACACCCCGGCGATGTTCCCCTCACGGAAAGGCTAATAGCAGAGTGGTAATTAGTCGACGCTATGGCCTCGGGCGGGGAGGGAGACGGAGAGAAGCACGGCAAAATTGAGGGGGGGGAAGGAAAAAAGACAGATTAATATTGACAGTTGGGAATCTCCTCTCTTCCTTAATTACCCATGTTTCCCTGCTCGTGTGTGTGTGTGTGACGTGTGCTCGTGTGTGTGTGTGTGTGTGTGACGTGTGCACGTGCTCGTGTGTGTGTGTGTCTGAGAGAGAGTAAGCTGCTTAGCTCCACTTAACAGAGCGCAGATACCTGGAGGGTACAGAGATATCACTTAGGCTAGCACACACACACACACACAGACAACACACACAGAAACACATGCACAGTCACTAGCGTTGTGTGTGTGTGTGTGTGTGTGTGTACACACACACACACACACACACACAGATGAGGATGTGTTTACATGCACAGTCACTAGCGTTGTGTGTACACACACACACACACACACACACAGCTCTCCACCCGCTCAGAGGCATCCTTATCATTTTTCTGCCTCCTTTTCCCTCTCTACACTCATTCAGCATTTGGCTTCAATTCTTCATCCCCCCCCTCCCATCCTCATTTGTGTCCCCCTCCCCCCCCCTCCCATCCTCATTTGTGTCCCCCCTCCCTCCCAATCTCATTTGTGTCCCCCTCCCCCCCCTCCCATCCTCATTTGTGTCCCCCCTCCCCCCCCCTCCCATCCTCATTTGTGTCCCCCCTCCCCCTCCCTCCCATCCTCATTTGTGTCCCCCCTCCCTCCCATCCTCATTTGTGTCCCCCCTCCCCCCCCTCCCATCCTCATTTGTGTCCCCCCTCCCCCTCCCTCCCATCCTCATTTGTGTCCCCCCTCCCTCCCATCCTCATTTGTGTCCCCCCTCCCCCCTTCCGCTTCCCTCTCTTGACGTCGCTCTCTTTTGGAGGGCCCTCAAATGGAACTCTTAATCCAGCTGCATGAGCATGAACACACACACACACACACACACACACACACACAGACTCGCTCCACTCCACTCGGGTTGGTCCCCTGGGATTTCTTCTTGTGTGATGTTCAAATGGAAATGACTGTAGCACTCTGTGATAATTGTGGAACAAACTACTGCCCTGTGTAGCGTATTAACAGGATTGAAGGGAAGGGGAAACAAATTAATTGAATAACAATGTAATTCATTAGACAACATAATTAATGCCTGTTTATGTTGGCGGCTGGGCAGCAATTTTCTCAAGGAACACGAATCAAACGCAGGGCCAAATCTCCAATTACCGTGATTTTATCCAGACATTGCCATGTAGTCACATGGTCCCCAGATGGGGAAAGTCAGGGAACATCAGGGAGATTATTATTTATATATTATTATTTTTAGATCATGTGAGAGCTCTGACTTACGGAAAGTCTCTGAAAAGTCTTGGAATGATATGTCAGGGCCTCAAACAGGGTGGCAACCCCGGGCCATGTTGCCCGAAACCTTGCAAGATTTAGGACAACCTGACATTCACACCTGGAGCCGATCCAGTACAACCACCGTCTGATCTGCTGGCCACTGAGCAGCTCCCTCTGGAGCAGTTGGGGTTAAGGGTGTTGCTCAGTGGTGGTAATGAGGGAGGGGGCAAGCGCTGCTTTTCACTTTCCCCACCCAGATTTATCCTGCCGGTCCGGGGGATTGAACAGACAACCTTCTGGTCACAGTCTTTTACCTTTAGTAGTCCACCATGAATGAAAAAAGGAGCGTCCGCACACTCAAATCTGTGCAAATATCGTATATATATATATACCTTTAGTCCACCACCCTTCTTCCTAATTGAAGACTAGTTTGCTTCACATGGACTCTAATATTCTATTCATATCACTATGAATTATGTTTGAATTAATTCAGAATGCTAAAATATATTGCATGTGTAACTGTATCCAGCCATTGTCTGAGTTAATTTGAGCCCAGAAAGTTGGCCTGTGTATCACGCCCTTTAGAAAGGAGTAAGAAATAACGAGCGATATGTGACCCGTTGTCGTGTCGTCTCCAGAACACGCTGGTGATCGACACGCCCAGGGTGAGGAAGCAGACGCGGCACTACAGCAGCATCAAGGAGGACGAGATGATGGAGTTCTCTGAGCTGGAGAGCGACGGAGACGAGCCGAGCAAGCCGCAGACCAAACCGCGGAGGCCCCAGGACAGAGCCCAGGGCTACCCCAGGTCTGAGTGCTTCAGGGTGGAGAAGAACCTGCTGGTCTACGGGTGAGGATGACATCCCCCATATGTGTATATATACTGTAGTATGTGTTTGAGGAGTTGAGAGTTTGAGAAGTCCGCAAAACTGAGCGCAGAAAGGTTAATTATATATCTTTTTTAATCTACATCCCTTTGAAGGCTAAATATAAAATACCGTGAATAAATAATGATGTAAAATGTGCATGTACCTCTTAAACATTTTAAAATTCAAGCTATTTGTCAGCTATCCACTTTCCCCATTTTCTCCCCAAAACTTTTGAAATTTGAAATTAACATTTCCATTTTGAACTGACTGAAATGGGGAAAACCCCAGATTTGAAAAAGACCTAGCCCTAGTTTTTATCCTGCTTAAACGTGCACAACAGATGGATGTTTAGGAAGCCTTAAAGGACATCCAGATAATGCATATGGAAGTCAAATAAATAAATAAATAAAACACTCCATACGGGTCATATTCCTCCCCTGGGGCCAGATATTCTGGAAGCGATTACTGAACATCAAAAGGTAAAGGGAGGGGGGGGGGGGGGGGGAGGACAGCGGTGGAGGAGAGACCGCACTGAATCAGACGACGGCTAGAAGAAGAAAGAAGTGTAGAAGAAGAAAGGGCGACGGAGCCGAGCGGAGGTCGGGCTGGATGTGGAAGTCACGCACATGCGGGCGTGGCTGTGTACCAAGGAAATAATGCTGGCATCAGTCAGCTTATTTATAGCGTGGGGTGTGACTGCATGAGTTAATGCATGCAGCCCCACACGTGGAGTGATTTAGTAGACACAGCAATCTGCGCCGCTCAAGGCCGTCACACACACACACACTCGATCAATGCCGCCCACATTCTCTCTCTCACGCGCGCACACACACACACACACACACACACACACACACACACACTCCAGAGTGACCTATTACACATTTGCATATATACACACACACAATGCATGCGTATTCATGTGCACATGTAGACAATAACGTGACCTTGCACTTAGAGACTTGAGAAGTGGGGGGCATTGTGTCGTATCGCTCTCACACACACACACACACACACACACACACACACACACACACGTGTGGGGGGCATGCAAAAACCCTTCACATGGTGAAAATTTGACATGTTCATTTTTTGATATTTCCATAAATAAATTAAGAAACTCTCCCCTATACATAACGATTTGAATGACTGAGATAGCTCTCTTAGATCAAACATTATGGGTATATTCATCTGTTATGCGTTGAAAATTAAAATGTGAGGGGAAAATGCGTTTGAAAGACCCTGGCAAGCAAAATGCACCAAACCCTTCCAACTATGTCATTTAGGTTCGTATGCGACTATAATTGTAAGCCACGAAAAGTGGGAGACATTAGATTCAACCCAAATCCTAAATATTGCCATTTCCCTCCCTGTTGTTGTCACTGCTTTCTGAGGCAGGGGTTGAAGTGGGCGGTACTTATCTCCCATTTTTGTCATCAAACATTGAACGAATCATAAAGCAGCTCTCAGCTCTCTGTCTCGCATGCGCTGTGTCATTTGCCAGCCGAGGGACTGTTGACTTGGCGGAGGCCTGCGGCGTCGGGTGGTTCTTCGCCCTCCACGTCGTGCATTAAAAGGGTTGTAACGCACACCTCGTCGTTGATTGTCCCTCACATATACATTACGCACACAGGCAAACGGGCATGCAGAGTCATTAGCGGACGAGCCTGTCCGTTTTCATGGCTCACAGAGAGAGAGAGAGAGAGAGAGAGAGAGAGAGAGAGAGAGAGAGAGAGAGAGAGAGGGAGAGAGAGAGAGGGAGAGAGAGAGAGAGAGAGAGGTCAGCATTGTTATTGTTACAGTCTAGTCTCATGGCCCGGGGCTGCAGGACACAAAAACACACTGTCTCACTTGGCCTGTCCTCTCTATTCATCGCTCTTGTTGTCTGTTGCCATCATCCATCTCTCTGTGTGTGTGTGTCTCTCTCTCTGAGCACGTCCACCATTTTACCCTTCCTAACAATTCGTCCAGTCAAAATATGACTCGTTCAAACGGGCAAATACTTGACGACCTCAGTGAAAATGTGTAAAGAGCAGTGGAAAATGTGTGACATGATGGAGATGGACCCCCACATCAGGCTTGAGGGTCAGATGGAGGGTGAGGGTGAGGGGGGGGGGGGTGGGGGGCTGTGACCCATTAACTAAGACAGACACGGACGCGTGCAGAGCCATGCCAGGGTGGCACTACTCGGGGTGCCAGCACTGATTAAGTCAGCAGGCTGGTGAAACGTTTAAGGAGAGCCTGGTACACTGGGGCACACACACACACACACACACACACGCACATGTCTGCCTGTGGAATGTGTGTGTGTGTGAGGGTGATGTCTGGGCCACATGACAGCGTGATGCCATGTTGCGTGTGCAGTCATAAGCCATCAAGGTCATGCATGCCACGATAGTAGCGTGGTGTAGTCTAGTCTGACACACTGGCCTAATAAAACCAGACTTTTTACTGGAGCTGCACGCAAACATTCAGCTGGAGCTGATTGGCTCTGGTGCTCCGGTGATGCTATGTTCAGATAATGTACGTTAACCTCTATGTTAACCAATGGGGCAGTCCTATATATATACAGTCTAGTTTGGACTTAGTTTCTGCCATAGTGAAGCCAGTAGGCCTATTGTATGTTCAGGGTTCCTACTGGTGCTGGAAATCCTTGAAAACGCTTGGATTTCAATGTGGGGTTTTCAAGGTTTGAAAAGTGATTGGATTTGGAATAAAGTGCTTTATAAACTGCTTGCAATTATAATTGTATTATGTTCATAATACATCGCTATGTGACTGAATAGTTCAACAGAGAGCCTAACTGCTTTTGCCTTCCGCACAAAATGAAGACCCCTCCACTCGAGCCTCGTTAAATAAAAGTAAAATAAACCTTTTGAGTATATGTATGTCTATAAATATGTCATGTACCACATCTGTAAGGCGGTGGAAAAGCTTGAAAATACACCGAGACACTGCTTGAAAAGTGTTTGAATTTGACTTTGGAAAAAGTGTCGAAACCTGTATATGTATATTAAATAATATTGTAATATTATATTATAATATTCTATCTGTACACTCACACTCTCTCCCCATCTCTCTCTCTCTCTCTCCGCGTGTCTCTAGCTGGGGTAGGTGGAGCGACATTCTGTCTCACGGTCGGTTCAAGCGCCCCCTACGGGAGGCCGATGTGGAAACCATCTGCCGTGCCCTACTGGCTTACTGCCTGCTGCATTACCGCGGAGATGAGAACATCAAAAGCTTCGTGTGGGACCTGATCGCACCGACCGCCGACGGCACCACCACCAAGACGCTGGCCAACCACTCTGGTAAAACACACACACACACACGTACACTGACAGAGAAAACAAAATACACACTGTGGCTGTATGTGTCTTTTAACACCTACACACTTGAACACACATGTGATTGCTCCGACTGAAGGCAGGATGACTAAGACACTGGCAGCTAATACATTTTTAAACGGGACAGGAAGAAGAAAAGCTTGCTTATTAATACCTTAGTGTTATGTGTGTCATATCAGTCGG
The DNA here is from genome assembly GCF_964638095.1 of Poromitra crassiceps. NCBI lineage: Eukaryota > Metazoa > Chordata > Actinopteri > Beryciformes > Melamphaidae > Poromitra > Poromitra crassiceps. The sequence goes on along the minus strand of NC_139635.1, from coordinate 26,322,406 downwards.
TGACAGCCGACCAATCACGATGGCCGTTTACCATGACAACAACAAGTATGGAGAAGTGTCGGTGGAGAAATCGGGCGCTGTGATCAGTGAATTGACGTTACTGTAACAGCGATCAGAAAGGCAGGCACTGTGATCAGTGAATTGACGTTACTGTAACAGCGATCATAAAGGCAGGCGCTGTGATCAGTGAATTGACGTTACTGTAACAGCGATCAGAAAGGCAGGCACTGTGATCAGTGAATTGACGTTACTGTAACAGCGATCATAAAGGCAGGCGCTGTGATCAGTGAATTGACGTTACTGTAACAGCTATCATAAAGGCAGGCGCTGTGATCAGTGAATTGACGTTACTGTAACGGTGGTCATAAATTCAGGCACTGTGATCAGTGAATTGACGTTACTGTAACAGCGATCAGAAAGGCAGTATAGATTTTACCAGACGTGTATTGGAAATATCTGGTAAGTCTTTCCTTGTTCCACAACACCACTGTATTGCCTGCCAGAAGTGCTGACCAGCTGATTACTGCAGATGCTAAGCTAACGTCAGATGACGCGTTCATGATCTGCTTTTTATTGTACCTCACAAAATGCATTCCAGGCAACGCCCTTACCGGAGGGGGGGGGGGGGGGGGGGTAGATTAATTATCCTATCATATCATGGCTCCAAGAAAATTACATGGTTGCAGGTTGTATTTTTGGTAGACACCTGACAGTATATTTACTTATCTCTCTCTCTCTCTCTCTGTGTCTAGGTCTCTCCACCCCGGTCCCTCGGGGCAGGAAGGGGAAGAAAGGCCAAAAGCCCCCACCCCCGCCTCCCCAAACCCCGCGAGCCGATTGGCTGGCCAGCTGCAACCCTGACCATCTACTGCAGGAGGACAGCTACAAGAGACACCTCAAACACCACTGTAACAAGTAGGTCTCTCTCTGACACAACACCATAGTAACAAGTAGGTCTCTCTCTGACACAACACCATAGTAACAAGTAGGTCTCTCTGACACAACACCATAGTAACAAGTAGGTCTCTCTCTGACACAACACCATAGTAACAAGTAGGTCTCTCTCTGACACAACACCATAGTAACAAGTAGGTCTCTCTCTGACACAACACCATAGTAACAAGTAGGTCTCTCTCTGACACAACACCATAGTAACAAGTAGGTCTCTCTCTGACACAACACCATAGTAACAAGTAGGTCTCTCTCTGACACAACACCATAGTAACAAGTAGGTCTCTCTCTGACACAACACCATAGTAACAAGTAGGTCTCTCTCTGACACAAAGTAACAAGTAGGTCTCTCTCTGACACAACAACAAAGTAACAAGTAGGTCTCTCTCTGACACAACACCAAAGTAACAAGTAGGTATCTCTCTGACACAACACCATAGTAACAAGTAGGTCTCTCTGACACAACACCAAAGTAACAAGTAGGTCTCTCTCTGACACAACACCATAGTAACAAGTAGGTCTCTCTGACACAACACCATAGTAACAAGTAGGTCTCTCTCTGACACAACACCATAGTAACAAGTAGGTCTCTCTCTGACACAACACCATAGTAACAAGTAGGTCTCTCTCTGACACAACACCATAGTAACAAGTAGGTCTCTCTCTGACACAACACCATAGTAACAAGTAGGTCTCTCTCTGACACAACACCATAGTAACAAGTAGGTCTCTCTCTGACACAACACCATAGTAACAAGTAGGTCTCTCTCTGACACAAAGTAACAAGTAGGTCTCTCTCTGACACAAAGTAACAAGTAGGTCTCTCTCTGACACAAAGTAACAAGTAGGTCTCTCTCTGACACAACACCATAGTAACAAGTAGGTCTCTCTCTGACACAACACCATAGTAACAAGTAGGTCTCTCTCTGACACAACACCATAGTAACAAGTAGGTCTCTCTCTGACACAACACCATAGTAACAAGTAGGTCTCTCTCTGACACAACACCATAGTAACAAGTAGGTCTCTCTCTGACACAAAGTAACAAGTAGGTCTCTCTCTGACACAACACCAAAGTAACAAGTAGGTCTCTCTGACACAACACCATAGTAACAAGTAGGTCTCTCTCTGACACAACACCATAGTAACAAGTAGGTCTCTCTCTGACACAAAGTAACAAGTAGGTCTCTCTCTGACACAAAGTAACAAGTAGGTCTCTCTCTGACACAAAGTAACAAGTAGGTCTCTCTCTGACACAAAGTAACAAGTAGGTCTCTCTCTGACACAACACCATAGTAACAAGTAGGTCTCTCTCTGACACAACACCATAGTAACAAGTAGGTCTCTCTCTGACACAACACCATAGTAACAAGTAGGTCTCTCTCTGACACAACACCAAAGTAACAAGTAGGTCTCTCTGACACAACACCATAGTAACAAGTAGGTCTCTCTCTGACACAACACCATAGTAACAAGTAGGTCTCTCTCTGACACAAAGTAACAAGTAGGTCTCTCTCTGACACAAAGTAACAAGTAGGTCTCTCTCTGACACAAAGTAACAAGTAGGTCTCTCTCTGACACAAAGTAACAAGTAGGTCTCTCTCTGACACAACACCATAGTAACAAGTAGGTCTCTCTCTGACACAAAGTAACAGTAGGTCTCTCTCTGACACAACACCATAGTAACAAGTAGGTCTCTCTCTGACACAAAGTAACAAGTAGGTCTCTCTCTGACACAAAGTAACAAGTAAGTTTCTCTCTGACACACCACCATAGTAACAAGTAGCCTGGACCAAGGAAACATTTTGGGGGTCTACTGGCTCATTTCCACCACATATAACAGCACAGTACAGCTCTACTCGACCTGGTCTTACTCGTCTCTACTTGATATAGACTCTGTTTCCATAGCAAGTTTACTTGCCTCCGCCCACACCTGGTCGTCATAGCGACCGCATATCTGTCTTCCGCCCATAGCCGAAGTAGGCTATAAGTATAACGTTAAAATTAAATCAATACACGGAACTTTTAAATTTTATGATTAAAATTATGAAATACTGGTGCCTCTAAATGACCTACAGTGTACATGGGCAAATGTGACAATCGGCTAGGAGAATGGATATCACTGTGTTGTTACTCAAACTCACATGCATGCACTGCGCGGGGACGGGAGAGGCGCTACGAGGAGAACCCCACCGGCAGCTCAACAGGCAAGATCGCGGCTTCGCCTGCGGCCTAGCGGAGCCAACTACAAAGGGCTTCCCGAGGAAAGGACTTTTTTCTCTCTCAAAACAATTGAAAACCACCGCATGTTAAAGCTGAGCAAGGAGATCGATTTTATTTCACCAGAGCCGAAGGCAGCAACACAAAAGACTGATGGAAATAACATTAACAGAAGAGAAGGTAAGCCCCACTAAACTGGTATCCAGCATTGACAGTAGATGCCTACAGTAAACACGATTCTGCCTGACCAATCAGTCGTCTGCAGTGTTTTCACGTCACCGGATGGTACCGGGTTCACAGCGCTGGAACCTCAACAGAGCAGGGACCAAAACTAGCACGACTCAACCCCGACTCAACCCGGGCTGTCCACGTTTTTGATCGGTGGAATGAGACAAAAAAGCGAGACGAGCTGTGCGGGGCCGCGTTGATACCAGCATTGGAAATGGGCCAATCGTCTAACCTTCCGATTTTCTTTCTAAGAACTATAATTGACTGCATACACAAACATTTTTGTAACTTTTCTTTATAAATTCAAATTAAATCTTATGTTCATAATAGCTCCTCCCTCCTGCATTGGCTATGCTGTATGGCATTGGCTGTCAGGCTAAGTGGGGCGGGGCTTACTTAAACACGGAGCGGGTGGAAGTTTGAAAGGCGGAGACTCTGAACAGGTGTGGGTATTTGGTTTTTTCAAAAGGCCACTTTTACACAGACCACATGTTGATGTGTGTGTGGCTGTGCTCTGTGCACGACGTGGTCCATCGTGTGGCGCGTGTTGGTGTGTGTGTGGCTGTACCGTCTGTCACTGTGTGCTCCACGCATGCGTGTCGATCTGACCGGCGCAGAATCGGACACATGAGACTGATCTGCCGGTCACCGCTCAATGGCCGATCAGCTGAAAACCGGCCGATTCCGGCCGTCGGCCGATCGATCGGTGCATCTCTAGATGGAGGAGATTTAAGGATTTAAAACCAAGGCAGCTTTGCCACTTCTAGCTGAGGCCGGCCCTGCCACCTTAAAGCCAGCATGACTGGAACACACCTACCAGCCTCCCTCTCTTCCTTGTCCCTCTCCCTCTCTCTCTCTCTCTCTCTCTCTCTCTCTCACACACACACACACACACACACACACACACACACACACACTTACACACACTTTCTGGTCAGCTTTCTCCTGTTGTCAGGGAGATATGCTTCCTTGCCCTCCGGATTCGATTCCAAGGATTTTTTCCTTGAGTGGGAAGTTTGTGTGAGCGTGTTTGTGTGCGTGTGTGTTTGTGTGCGTGTGCGTGTGTGTGTGTGTGTGTGTGTGTGTGCGCGCGTGCGTCTGGCCGCGCGCCAGGCCAGGTGCTAGGCAGGCAGACCTGTTGGAAGTGGGTGAAAGACACACACACACATACACACACACACACCCCCGTGCACACACACACTTGGGGGTGATTATGTGGTGCCATCTGCTAGGCTGGAGCACAGCGCTGTGCGGCTAATCAGGCCTGGCACATTGATGGATGAGCACACACAGCCTGCCAACAAACACTCACACACACTCACACACACACACACCCCAACTTGTGATGCCGTTGACGCACAAACGCACACCGACACACACACACACACACACACACACACACACACACACACTGCAGAATGAGTTGCAAACAACTGACTGCCTGTGTACCCTCCCCCCTCCTCACCGGCTCTCCAAACTTTTTCCCTCTCCCTCCGTCTATAGCGCTCCTTCCATTCTGTCCCCCCTCCTCTCCTCCTCCTCCTCCTCCCCTCTCTCCTCTCATCCTCCTCTCCTCCTCCTCCCCTCTCTCCTCTCCTCCTCTCCTCCTGCTCTCCTCTCCTCCTCCTGCTCCTCCTCCTCTTCCTCCTCCCCCCCTCTTGCTCCTCCTCTCCTCCTCCTCCTCTCCTCCTCTCCTCCAGACTTTTTCTGACATGGGATTAACATTACCAGCAAGCAGCAAAAAAAAAAAAAAAAAATCGAACAGGTCAATTATACATTCGAACATGCCCTCCTCCCCCACATTCGAAGTTAAATTTGAATTTCGAATAAAAAGTGACAGCCCTAGTCCATGACATGTATGGCTCACGAGTTCTGCTTTTCACTCAACTCCAGACCAGAGGATGCGTTAGATTAAACTTTCTCGTAGTTTACGATTCTGACAGATTGGGCCGTAAAAATTCTGTCATCTATTCTCACAGTGTTAACTTAAAATGACAGATTTTTCTTTGTCATTGTAAAAAAAAAAAAAAAAAAAAAACCTGTAAAAGACGGAAAATATTCCGTTAACAATGCGAGTGCGACCGCTGCTCCGGACATCATCTGCTAGCAATCCGGTTGAATCTGACAATGCCAAAAATGTGTTAATGCGTTTTGCGTTTTTGGTAGCCAGCTTGTAAACACGAGTAAACCTTATGTCCAGTCCAAATGCTGCTCTGCACAGCACATCAACAAGACTGTACTGCAGCTCACTCAAGAGAGGACTGAAAGTTTTTGAAAATAGAATGAAAGTGCTTGAGTTTGTATAACGTATTTTGTGGAATAACAGAAGTTAGTTCTCACGATTAAAGTTATCAGTGTGGTAACGCTAATCACCCTTGATCCGTGCCTCAAACTATGCCCTGTTGGCTCCTTGAATTCGAGGGAATGTCCTTGAAGGTGATGTTCACTCCTGTGTGGGAACCCTGGGTCGTGCTATCAGGGCTCCCCTCTGCTCACCAAATATCATGGAGTTTAGAGAGGTGTGTATTCCAGACAGGGGAAAAGTCTGGGAATTTCTCACGTTCTCCCGGGAAGTCTGGGGATATCCTGGAGTTCAACAAATGGCTCACTGTACAGGGATATAGCAGGCTGTATATTACAACTCGCTTGACGTTCCCTCTCTCTGTCTCTCTCTCTCTCCCTCTCTCTCTCTCTCTCTCTGTCTCTCGCTCCCTCTCTCTCTCCCTCTCTGTCTCTCTCTCTCCCTCTCTGTCTCTCGCTCCCTCTCTCTCTCTCCCTCTCTGTCTCTCGCTCCCTCTCTCTCTCAGGGTGCTGTTGAGGGTGAGGATGTTGTATTATCTGAGACAGGAAGTCATCGGCGACGCGGCTGAGCGCATCCTGGAAGGAGCCGACACCAGGTCAGTAGGGTTTCCTTTCTTTCTTTCTTTCTCTCTCTTTTTAACGCAGAGGGGACATTCTGTCATCTCCATCTTTGGTGCTCGGCGCTCATTGCTGTGGTGCTCCGGCCTCTGCTCTTCCCAGACCTCACCTGTCGATCAAACTGTGCCAGTGAGTCACCTGTCAATCAAACGGTTTCAGTGAGTCACCTGTCAATCAAACGGTTTCAGTGAGTCACCTGTCAATCAAACCGTGTCACTGTGTCCAGCACGGTGACATCTTCCTATTTTTCTGTCCAAGTTTGAGGTTGTCTTTCCGTTTGTCTGTTCAGTCATGGGGGCTGTTCACGGCTCACGCTAAGTGCTAACTAGCTACTCAGTAGGGATGCAGCGATTTTCAAGATTTTTCCGCCGTTTAAAACGTCACGGTTTTGTAACCGTAAAGGCTCGAGCCGAGTGTTTCTGTTCCCACTCTCAAAAAAGGGATGTTAGGGTTCTGTGGAAGTTAAAGGGAGGTTAGGGTACTGTGGAAGTTAAAGGGATGTTAGGGTACTGTGGAAGTTAAAGGGATGTTAGGGTACTGTGGAAGTTAAAGGGACATTATGGTACTGTGGAAGTTAAAGGGATGTTAGGGTACTGTGGAAGTTAAAGGGATGTTAGGGTACTGTGGAAGTTAAAGGGACATTATGGTACTGTGGAAGTTAAAGGGACGTTAGGGTACTGTGGAAGTTAAATGGACATTAGGGTACTGGGGAAGTTAAAGGGACGTTAGGGTACTGTGGAAGTTAAAGGGACGTTAGGGTACTGTGGAAGTTAAAGGGACGTTAGGGTACTGTGGAAGTTAAATGGACATTAGGGTACTGTGGAAGTTAAAGGGACATTATGGTACTGTGGAAGTTAAAGGGATGTTAGGGTACTGTGGAAGTTAAAGGGACATTATGGTACTGTGGAAGTTAAAGGGATGTTAGGGTACTGTGGAAGTTAAAGGGACATTAGGGTACTGTGGAAGTTAAAGGGACGTTAGGGTACTGTGGAAGTTAAAGGGATGTTAGGGTACTGTGGAAGTTAAAGGGACATTATGGTACTGTGGAAGTTAAAGGGACGTTAGGGTACTGTGGAAGTTAAAGGGACGTTAGGGTACTGTGGAAGTTAAAGGGACGTTAGGGTACTGTGGAAGTTTAAGGGATGTTAGGGTACTGTGGAAGTTAAAGGGATGTTAGGGTACTGTGGAAGTTAAAGGTACATTAGGGTACTGTGGAAGTTAAAGGTGACGTTAGGGTACTGTGGAAGTTTAAGGGATGTTAGGGTACTGTGGAAGTTAAAGGGATGTTAGGGTACTGTGGAAGTTAAAGGGATGTTAGGGTACTGTGGAAGTTAAATGGACATTATGGTACTGTGGAAGTTAAAGGGACATTATGGTACTGTGGAAGTTAAAGGGACATTATGGTACTGTGGAAGTTAAAGGGACGTTAGGGTACTGTGGAAGTTAAAGGGACGTTAGGGTACTGTGGAAGTTAAAGGGATGTTAGGGTACTGTGGAAGTTAAATGGACATTATGGTACTGTGGAAGTTAAATGGACATTATGGTACTGTGGAAGTTAAAGGGACATTATGGTACTGTGGAAGTTAAAGGGACGTTAGGGTACTGTGGAAGTTAAAGGGACGTTAGGGTACTGTGGAAGTTAAAGGGATGTTAGGGTACTGTGGAAGTTAAAGGGATGTTAGGGTACTGTGGAAGTTAAAGGGATGTTAGGGTACTGTGGAAGTTAAAGGGACATTATGGTACTGTGGAAGTTAAAGGGATGTTAGGGTACTGTGGAAGTTAAATGGACATTAGGGTACTGTGGAAGTTAAAGGGATGTTAGGGTACTGTGGAAGTTAAATGGACATTAGGGTACTGTGGAAGTTAAAGGGATGTTAGGGTACTGTGGAAGTTAAAGGGATGTTAGGGTACTGTGGAAGTTAAAGGGACATTATGGTACTGTGGAAGTTAAAGGGACATTAGGGTACTGTGGAAGTTAAATGGACATTAGGGTACTGTGGAAGTTAAAGGGATGTTATGGTACTGTGGAAGTTAAAGGGACATTATGGTACTGTGGAAGTTAAAGGGACGTTATGGTACTGTGGAAGTTAAAGGGACATTATGGTACTGTGGAAGTTAAATGGACATTAGGGTACTGTGGAAGTTAAAGGGACATTATGGTACTGTGGAAGTTAAAGGGACATTAGGGTACTGTGGAAGTTAAAGGGACATTAGGGTACTGTGGAAGTTAAAGGGACATTATGGTACTGTGGAAGTTAAATGGACATTATGGTACTGTGGAAGTTAAATGGACATTATGGTACTGTGGAAGTTAAATGGACATTATGGTACTGTGGAAGTTAAATGGACATTATGGTACTGTGGAAGTTAAAGGGACATTATGGTACTGTGGAAGTTAAAGGGACGTTAGGGTACTGTGGAAGTTAAAGGGACGTTAGGGTACTGTGGAAGTTAAAGGGATGTTAGGGTACTGTGGAAGTTAAAGGGATGTTAGGGTACTGTGGAAGTTAAAGGGATGTTAGGGTACTGTGGAAGTTAAATGGACATTAGGGTACTGTGGAAGTTAAATGGACATTAGGGTACTGTGGAAGTTAAAGGGATGTTAGGGTACTGTGGAAGTTAAATGGACATTAGGGTACTGTGGAAGTTAAAGGGACATTATGGTACTGTGGAAGTTAAAGGGACATTAGGGTACTGTGGAAGTTAAATGGACATTAGGGTACTGTGGAAGTTAAATGGACATTAGGGTACTGTGGAAGTTAAAGGGATGTTAGGGTACTGTGGAAGTTAAAGGGATGTTAGGGTACTGTGGAAGTTAAAGGGACATTATGGTACTGTGGAAGTTAAAGGGACATTAGGGTACTGTGGAAGTTAAATGCTTCCTCCGATACATGTGCAGTCGGCAGCCGCTTCTTTTCACCTGACAGCGAGGGGTTTCACTGGCAGGACGTAGCATGTGGGAGGATCATGCTATTCCCCCCAGTTCCCCTCCCCCCTGAACAGGTGCCCCGACCGACCAGAGGAGGCGCTAGTGCAGCGACTAGGGCACATACCACCCGCAGACACGGCCAATTGTGCCTGTATGGACGCCGCTCGACCAAGCCGGAGGTAACGCGGGGACTGGAACCTGCGAGCCGCGTGTTGGTAGGCGGGGAATCTAGCGCTGCACTACGCCGACGCCCAGCTCCTTCCTCTTCTAAACAATATTACCTCCACCCTTCATTATGTTATCATGGAGAAGATATGACAACATCATGTTTTTCTGACATGTTGGACTCATTTGGAGGTGCCATTTTCTCCCATGCTGACAGGCTCTTCCATTGTGAGTGGCCACCAGCAGCTACAGCGCCGCTCACCTTGACTGCTCCTTCATCTCCTCCTCACAACTCCTTCACTCCTCCCTCCATCTTTTTTCCATCACTCTCCTCTTTCACACCATCTGTCCATCTCTCTCTCTCTCTCTCTCTCTCTCTCTCTCTCTCTCTGCAGTGCACTTTAGTCTCTCATCCGCTCCCATCCCCCTCTCATCACCCTTTCACCCAGATGTGAATGAATATATAATGTGGAGCACGTGCACTCCATGTTGATCTCTCCCTCCCTCTCTCTCCCTCTGCCTTGCTCTCTCCCTCCCTCTCTCTCTCTCTCTCTCTCTCTCCCTCTGCCTTGCTCTCTCTCTCTCTCCCTCTGCCTTGCTCTGTCTCTCCCTCCCTCTCTCTCTCTCTCTCTCTCTCCCTCTGCCTTGCTCTCTCTCTCTCTCCACCTCTCCCTCTGCCTTGCTCTCTCTCTCTCTCTCTCCCTCTGCCTTGCTCTCTCTCCCTCCCTCGCTCTCTCTCTCTCCCTCTGCCTTGCTCTCTCTCCCTCCTCTCTCTCTCTCCCTCTGCCTTGCTCTCTCTCTCCCTCTGCCTTGCTCTCTCTCCCTCCCTCTCTCCCTCTCTCTCTCTCTCTCTCTCTCTCTCTGCCTTGCTCTCTCTCCCCTCAATGGCTACTGTGACAGACCCCTGTGTGTGTGTGTGTGTATGTATATACATGGGAGTGTGTGTGTGTGTGTGTGTGTGTGTGTGTGTGTGTGTGTGTGTGTGTGTGTGTGTGTATGTATATATATACGTGTGTGTGTGTGTGTGTGTGTGTGTGTGTGTGTGTGGGCGCGTGCCAGACGTGAGCATACTGGGTGCCAGCGCGCCAACATATGCCAGGGGGATTTAGCATGCCAGCCTGTGTGTGTGTGTGTGTTGCCAAGGCCAGGCATACTGCTGTTTACAGAGATAAGGACCTGATTCCCTGGTTTCTCCTCTCCTCATGTCACCCTCTATCTTTCTCCTTGCATCCATTGTGCATTGTGCCCTCTGTGTGTGTGTGTGTGTGTGTGTGTGTGTGTGTGTGTCTCTCTCTCCACCCACAGCTAGCTGGAGACATGTGCATTGTGCCCTCTCTCTCTCTCTCTCTCTCTCTCTCTCTCTCTCTCTCTCTCTCTCTCTCTCTCTCTCTCTCTCTCTCTCTCTCCACAGCTAGCTGGAGACAATTCCTTCTCTCTTCTTTGTCATAATGGAGGGTTTCTTTGCAAAAACATGCAATCAGTGTCGTGCAGAAAGCCTCTATGTTGATTTTAGCCTGTTGTGTTCTCACTGGCTACTAGATAAAAACACAGATTTCTGCCGATATGACAGGCCAATGAAATGATGCTTTAATGATGCCCTGATGCTTGACTAAATGATCAATGTTATTTATGTAACTGAATTAGAAAACCTGAATAAGGTGCCTGAGAATATTCTGTTATCCAGAGGCCTGACGCAGTCAAACAGGCACTGATGTTTCCTGTTGGTGTTTGCAGTCAGTGCACGCTTAGAGTAGCTCTAGACTAGCTTACGAGCTACTAGCTACTAGCTTACTAGCTACTAGCTTACGAGCTACTAGCTACTACCTTACTAGCTACTAGCTTACGAGCTACTAGCTTACTAGCTAAATTATTGGCAGGAGAATACAGATGGGCAGAAGCTGTGTTTGTTGGTGGGTACTTGGGTGTTGAAGAGGTTAATACTAAAGGTGCGTATGGAGCTGATCCTGAGTAAGACATAAAAGGACGGCTTTACTGATAATCAACCCACTTTGTATCGTTAATAATCTCGCTAATATACGGTAAGCACATGGGCAGTGTTTACCTTCTCTCTGTGTTTTCCTCATGGACTTCCCGGTTTCCTCCTCTGCCAAAGCGCTTCATTGTGACGCGTTTTACGTCACAACGAAGCTCCAGAAGTTCTGCTCGAGACGTGGAATCTGCTCTGAGGGCGGCTGTTTTTGTTTGTAGTGTATGTGCGGTATGTATAAGTATGTGCACATCCATGGAGAATTGCATGGAGAGCCTTAACGAGCCTTAATGACTTGCAGCTCACAGGAGCGGAGTTTCTGCAGGAGCATTTTTGCCCATGAGGAAAACAGAGAGAAGGTAAACACTGCCCATGTGCTTATTTTACCGAGATTATTAATGATGCAAAGTGGGTTGATTATCGGTAAAGCCATCCTTCAAACTAAAGGATACAGCTGGTGTTTTTAAATATATTTTTTGTCATCAACAAATCATATGAAAATAAGAAAATTTAGAGCGCATTTGCTCCCATGTTGCTATTGTGCTAATTGAGCATATTATGATATTGTCTCATGTCGATCGCAGACCCCTGAATTGAATTGATATCTTATCGTGGCAGACTTTTTTGATATCAGCAAATATCGTCGTCCAAAGAATCGATATAATATTGTATCGTGATGAAACTTGCGATTTACATCCCTATGTGACGAAAGTGGCGTTGAGGTCTTAAAATATATTGAAAGGGTCTTAAAAGTTGACAAAGAATTTAACTTCAGGATTGCTGCATATACTACCCTGTAATTGGAATATCCAAAACCCAGTCTCCAAAATGCCGTGTGCGTGTCAACAAAGCCGGTGTCTCTCAAATATAGGGAGGGAATGGGACTTTTGGACAAAGCCAGCCAATAGGAATGTCAACCGGCAGGATGCTGCCAGAAAGACTGCCATCACCGGTGCAGTGTGTCCCTCCTGAGCCTCCGTCCCACACCGGTGCAGTGTGTCCCTCCTGAGCCTCCGTCCCACACTTTGCATTTGGCAGCCGACACCATCGAGAACCACAATCTGATTACGCCACAAAATACCCCTTAATCTGATTTCCACTCCCCCCCCCCCCCCTCTCTCTCTCTCTCTGATTTGAATTGCAAAAGTGATGCTGAAGCAAATTGAATGGGCACAAACAGTTTGGATAACGATCTCTTAACTAAAACACCAAACATTAACGCTAATGATGATGTCAGATCCTGTAGGAGTGCATTGGGAGTGATGTGATGTTTATCGTGTGCTCGCTCCGCTGCAGTGAGCTGGATGTCTGGATCCCCCAGCCGTTCCACGCAGAGGTGCCGGCCGACTGGTGGGACAGCGAGGCGGACAAATCGCTGCTCATTGGTGTCTTCAAACACGGTAAGACACGCACGCACACACACACACACGCACGCACACTCGCACACACACACACACACACACACCAGCATCTTGTAATACACATCATATCCACGGGTTGGTTCAAACATAACACTCATACAGACAGATAATACACCCATCAGCATCTTTAAAACATGTAAACACACACACACACATTTTCACACATAATCTCCAAATAGGATAAGCATCCCGGAAAAACACACACACACACACACACACATACACACACACACACACACACAGACCAAGCCCCAACCCACCCCACCGGTTGATTGGTGTTGCCATGGCGACAGCGGTACCCAGCTGACAGGCTCAGCGTGCTATCGGAAGGATGATTGATGGGCGCTGTCCGACCGCCGGCCAGGCGCTCGCGCCCGTGTGTGTGTGTGTGTGTGTGTGTGTGTGTGTGTGTGTGTGTGTGTGTGTGGCGTGGTGTGTTACAGGTGTTAATTTAGCACCTCCCAATGTCACTGATGTGAATGAAATTTGTGTCAAAGTTAAAAAATGACCAGTTTTTCTTCCATTAGTTGTTAAATTCCCACTTGACTTAAATCTACTAAGCTACTATTCTACACGGGTGTATTATCTTCCATTGACTGCCAGCCTACTGACCTCTCTCTGGATGGTCATTAGGATGATTTGAGAGTGAGCCACCTTTGGGTGCTGCCTGGCCGTCGGAATGGGACTCCCAGTGACAGGCTGATGGGGCCCAGTGTCACTGTGTGTGATGCGGACACGCACCCTCATTCATATTCATTTGGGATAATTGTCATAATTTCTCCATCATTGCCATCCTCTCTGATTCAATTAGGACAGGCTGGGAGGGCACACACAGACACACACACAGAAACACACACACACACACACACACAGAAACACACACACACAGAAACACACAGGGATAGAAAAGGGCTCACCCATAGTTAATCATAATCCTCATTCACTAGGGAGGCCCTTAGAGGGGCAAAAACTGACACACACTCAGTCACACACACTCACACAAACAGACACACACTCAGTCACACACACTCACACAAACAGACACACTCGCACACACACAACAATGCGTCACACACACACACACACACTGTAGAAGAGTGATGGCCTATAAAGACCCCGATGATTAGCGTTTGGCTGCGGGCACAGTGCTGTGTGTATGTGTGTGTGAGTGAGAGAGAGAGATAGACATTAGGAATTGAAATGTGATGGAGAGAGAGAGGGGTGGTGAGGGAGTGTGGCATGAATGGAGCGAGGGGGGAATGGGGAAAGGAGAGTGGGGCCGACTGAGGCTGGAGAGGGAGGTGCAGTGTTAGAGAGCCCTCCCTAAAGAGAGGCTGAGGGAGGTGTAGTGTTACAGAGAGCCCTCCCTAAAGAGAGGCTGAGGGAGGTGTAGTGTTACAGAGAGCCCTCCCTATAGAGAGGCTGATGGAGGTGTAGTGTTACAGAGAGCCCTCCCTAAAGAGAGGCTGATGGAGGTGTAGTGTTACAGAGAGCCCTCCCTAAAGAGAGGCTGATGGAGGTGTAGTGTTACAGAGAGCCCTCCCTAAAGAGAGGCTGAGGGAGGTGTAGTGTTACAGAGAGCCCTCCCTAAAGAGAGGCTGAGGGAGGTGTAGTGTTACAGAGAGCCCTCCCTATAGAGAGGCTGATGGAGGTGTAGTGTTACAGAGAGCCCTCCCTAAAGAGAGGCTGAGGGAGGTGTAGTGTTACAGAGAGCCCTCCCTAAAGAGAGGCTGAGGGAGGTGTAGTGTTACAGAGAGCCCTCCCTAAAGAGAGGCTGATGGAGGTGCAGTGTTAGAGAGAGCCCTCCCTAAAGAGAGGCTGATGGAGGTGCAGTGTTACAGAGAGTCCTCCCTATAGAGAGGCTGAGGGAGGTGTAGTGTTACAGAGAGCCCTCCCTAAAGAGAGGCTGATGGAGGTGCAGTGTTAGAGAGAGCCCTCCCTAAAGAGAGGCTGATGGAGGTGCAGTGTTAGAGAGAGCCCTCCCTAAAGAGAGGCTGATGGAGGTGCAGTGTTAGAGAGAGCCCTCCCTAAAGAGAGGCTGATGGAGGTGCAGTGTTACAGAGAGCCCTCCCTAAAGAGAGGCTGATGGAGGTGTAGTGTTACAGAGAGCCCTCCCTAAAGAGAGGCTGATGGAGGTGTAGTGTTACAGAGAGCCCTCCCTATAGAGAGGCTGAGGGAGGTGTAGTGTTACAGAGAGCCCTCCCTAAAGAGAGGCTGAGGGAGGTGTAGTGTTACAGAGAGCCCTCCCTAAAGAGAGGCTGATGGAGGTGTAGTGTTACAGAGAGCCCTCCCTATAGAGAGGCTGAGGGAGGTGTAGTGTTACAGAGAGCCCTCCCTATAGAGAGGCTGAGGGAGGTGTAGTGTTACAGAGAGCCCTCCCTAAAGAGAGGCTGATGGAGGTGCAGTGTTACAGAGAGCCCTCCCTAAAGAGAGGCTGATGGAGGTGTAGTGTTAGAGAGCCCTCCCTAAAGAGAGGCTGATGGAGGTGCAGTGTTACAGAGAGCCCTCCCTAAAGAGAGGCTGAGGGAGGTGTAGTGTTACAGAGAGCCCTCCCTAAAGAGAGGCTGAGGGAGGTGCAGTGTTACAGAGAGCCCTCCCTAAAGAGAGGCTGAGGGAGGTGCAGTGTTACAGAGAGCCCTCCCTAAAGAGAGGCTGAGGGAGGTGT
>NC_139635.1:26279421-26301921 GCF_964638095.1 Poromitra crassiceps | reverse complement strand
TTCACGATCCTCCTCACTATTCCCCTTGTTCTTTTTCTCTTGGTTGCCGCCTCCTTCAAATTTTAACTCTGAAACTGACCTGTTGAAAGTGTGAGGCTCATTTCTCTCTGTGTGTCTCCATCTCTTCCCCAACTCTGTTGCCATCCCACAGTGAGGATGAGGACCCGGAGTACAAGCCCATGAGGATGCCTTTTAAAGACGAGCTGGACGACTTCACCAACTCTCCTCTGGACGACAAGGACGACACCATGGAGGGAGACACTGAAGGTAACCCGACATTCACAGAGAAGGGCGAGTGAGAGCGTATAAAAGCAGAATTATGTCATTTTATAGGAGCTGTAGGGTTGCAGAGAAAGTTCAAAGGTACTCACAGTTGCACAAGGGTTTTGCGAACATCGGCGGTGAGGTTTGAAAGCTTGGTGCTGCTAATAAATAATTTTAATATTTTTATTTTTATTTATTTTTGCTAAAACGGTTTTCCTTGAAAAGTACTGTCGTATCGTCTTCTGTGTTTGTGCTGATGCACCCAGCCATCACAACGTTCGCTATCGGCCCCTGCCGGTCAGAAGTGATAGGCCTATTGCAACGATAAACACGTTGAGTATGGGACCAACAGAGGCCAATAGCAAGCGCTTTGATGGCAGGGACTGTAGATCACGAGAGCTGCATAGCTCGTACAACGAAGTTGGCATCGCTAACAGTTCCGAAGGGGCCTATAGTCTCTTTCAGCTTGACAACATAAACATTCAAAATTTCCACCAGCTTCCTGTTCCAGTGTTTGCTAGTGCAATAACTGACAGGACATAAGCTACGTTCCCAAACTGTTCCCTAGCAACACAATTGCGTGAAAACCGTCTGGAGCAGTTGGTGCCAAAATATGAACGTTTGAATTGGGACAGGATGGGAAAGGTTCCCTGCTGACTTTACAGCTTCAGGCTCCTCACCTCTCTTCTCCCCCTCTCCCTCCCTGTAGCTAAATCAAGTGAAAACGGCCGAAGTGCGGCTGCAGGAGGCGGGGCTTCGGGCTCCAGCGAGCGCCTCTATTGGCCAGCGGCCTCGGCTCTGACCGCCCGTCTGCGTCGCCTCATCACCGCCTACCAGCGCTCCAACCGCAGAGAGCTGCTCCGCCAGGAGGCCCTGAACCGGCCCGACGGCCGGCGCCGGCGCCGCCGCGAGTTCCCAGCCTCCGTCGCCATGATTACCGAGGCAGGGGGAGGGGCCACTTACATCCAGGAGGGAGGAGCCGGAGTCTTCATGGCGGAAGGGAGCCCATATTTGCCGAAGGGAAGTCCTTATTTGGCCAAAGGCGGGCAGTTCATGCCAGAGGCGGCGGCAGTAGCGGCCCACGCTGCCCTGATGGCTGATGGAGCCATGTACTACAAGGAGAGAAGACAAAGGTAGTGTTACATGATGACTGTTACATAATGACAAGTGATATTAAATATGACGACTGTTACATAATGACAAGTGATATTAAATATGACGACTGTTACATAATGACAAGTGATATTACATATGACGACTGTTACATAATGACAAGTGATATTAAATATGACGACTGTTACATAATGACAAGTGATATCAAATATGACGACTGTTACATAATGACAAGTGATATCAAATATGACGACTGTTATATAATGACAAGTGATATCAAATATGATGACTGTTACATAATCACAAGTGATATCAAATATGATGACTGTTACATAATGACAAGTGATATTAAATATGATGACTGTTACATAATGACAAGTGATATTAAATATGATGACTGTTACATAATGACAAGTGATATTAAATATGACGACTGTTACATAATGACAAGTGATATTAAATATGACGACTGGGGCACGCAGAGCAGCACACACACAACACCCAGACAGACCCAGGCAGCAGGACAGGATTGACAAACGCAAGCCAGAATATCCGATGCCCACCAGCAGCAAATCAAGACCAGCAAGAAGCTGCAACCAGCAGCGCACGCAGGGGCCAGCGCTGCTGGTTGTAGCTAAAAAATATTATTCTGCCAAACAGAATTCCCTGGCCTTCACTGTTTTATTGAAGGAAATTATTTTTGAGGTGTGACTACATTAGAAAAGATTAGCTTCAGAGTCAGTGATGTGCTTGAAATGTTTAATTTCACAAAAGGCCAATTATCTCAGCTTCTAGAAAAAAATTGCTGTTTTTGGATGAATCAAGCTATCTTCTCCGGCTCATAACTAAAGAACGGAAAATGGGATCAATAAACTTTTTTTTGCAGATGATAGAATAGAGTCTCATCGTTCTTTGTGCGTGTTCAGTGTTTACATAGTAATATCACACAATATTCTGTGGGCCTCGAGAAATCACTGAAAACGCTCTGAAACTCTGGCACTGGGAGCGTCCGTTCTCCAAAAGTGGCTGGCACTCAATGAGTTAAATATGATGACTGTTACATAATGACAAGTGATATTAAATATGATGACTGTTACATAATGACAAGTGATATCAAATATGATGACTGTTACATAATGACAAGTGATATTAAATGTGACTGTTACATAATGACAAGTGATATTAAATATGACTGTTACATAATGACAAGTGATATTAAATATGATGACTGTTACATAATGACAAGTGATATCAAATATGATGACTGTTACATAATGACAAGTGATATTAAATGTGACTGTTACATAATGACAAGTGATATTAAATATGACTGTTACATAATGACAAGTGATATCAAATATGTACCGTTCTTTTTCCTTCGTTGTCCATTATATTGTCATTTGAGTAGGAGTATGTATTGATGTCGTGGTAAATTAGTGGACTAGGGTTATCATCACAAGGCAAACCATTGAGTTCTCCAATGAGATGGTTTCCAGAAAACGATATGAGATAGATGGCAGTTAATTGCATTACAGCTTAACAGTCAAAGCGATGTTGTTTGTCAATGTAGTGTGATTTCATTGCACGAATATATTTGATTCTATCACTCACACTCAGATTATGATCAGGCACCACGTCGGTTGTTAAATGATTCATGAACCTATTCTTCTGCCTCCTGTTCTGCGTCCAGATGGACTCGTCGTGAGGAGGCTGACTTCTACCGCGTGGTGTCCACGTTTGGCGTGATCTACGACACCCAGCGGCAGAGATTTGATTGGACGCAGTTCAGGGCCTTTGCCCGATTGGACAAGAAAACGGACGAGAGCCTGGAGAAATATTACTACTCGTTCATCGCCATGTGTAAACGGGTCTGCCGCATGCAGGTCAAGTCCGACACAGGTGAGAGCAATGCACACACCTTCAAAACACCAGTCTAACACACCACAATGTGTCATTGAGTATCCGAGGTGTTGTTTCCGTTCTGTGCCTGGGCATGATTGCCCCCCCTCGCCTCTCCCCCGCTGGTCAGCTTTCACATTACAAAATGTCTTCCGCGCTCGGGAACGGAACACTTGCAGAGTGCACTTGCGTCATCAACTACGCCTGCAGTTTATCCTCGCCCCGTGTGTTGTCTATGTGGTTCAGAACCGTTGGCGTTCACATTCGCAAGTGTTCCGTGCCCGGGCGGCACGCCAAAGCGTTCCCCAGACCACCTTTTCAAGTGGATCCTGTCACGGTTCCCCGTTCCGCGCCCGGTCCCGGAACGGAACGGAACGTTCACACTCATCAAACGTTCCGGACCTGTGGTCAATTTGGAGACAATTGGGAACGGTACCGGGGCGCCAGTGTGAAAGCACCCTTAAAGAATCAACCAGTAATTCCAGTTTACTGAATGGATCATTCTGATACTCAGTTCTGATTAACTGAACCACGGTTGAAATATCCAATATACATACACCTAATGATGTGACTGCATAACAGTTAATGCACGAAATGAAAATCATTCTCATTCTGGCACTGAAGTGTGGCTTGGCAATCATTTTATTTAGCTACTTATGTAGCAGCCAAAGTAATATTTTATTATTATTGATTTAAAAAAAGTTTTAATAAGATTCACGTTTTTGTATTGCGATGATGTTGCCACTCTTATGAAAGTAGTAATCCACTCAGAGCGGTGATTTACAGTGATCTTAGAACAGGCAGGAGCAACACCAAGCATCTTATTGCTTCAGTAAAAGGCTCGGGTACATTTGCAGTTTGTGAATACTGGTGCATAATATGCCGGCCTGTTATGTAAATTAAGTGAGGAATATCTCATTAAAATGCCTTTCCTCTCCTCCAGACCAACTCCCCGACCCAACGCTGATCATCGACCCCATCACGGAGGAGCGCGCCTCCCGCACCCTGTACCGCATCGAGTTGCTCCGCCGCATCCGAGAGCAGGTCCTCCCCCATCCGCAGCTGTCCGAGCGCCTCCAGCTGTGCCAGCCCTCGTCGGACCTCCCCGAGTGGTGGGAGTGCGGCCGTCACGATCGGGACCTCCTGCTCGGCGCCTCCAAGCACGGAGTGAGCCGGACGGACTATCACATCCTCAACGACCCCACCTTGGCCTTCCTGGAGTCCCACCATCGCTCCACCGGCCAGCGAGGGGCCGGTCCCGCCGCGGGATCCCAGGGAGAGAGCGCCAAAGCCAGGACAGGAGCTCCTCTCTTCACCCCCGCAGATCTGGGCAGGACGGGAGCTCCTCTCTTCACCCCCGCGGAGCTGGCTAGCGCCACGGCTGCCGCGGACGCCGCCGTCATCGCGGTTAAATGCGAGGCGGAGGAGGAGGAGGGAGAAGCGAAGCAGGTGAAGACGGAAGAAGGGAAGGTAGAGGAGGTCAAGCAGGAGGCGGAGGGAGAAAACGCCGATGACATTCCATTGACCAAGACTGAAAAACCTGAGGAAGAGAAGGATGAGGAGGCAGAGGGAGAAGAGAAAGACAAGGCCACCGCCTCGCCGAAGGAGGTGAAGAGAGAGGAGGAGGCAGTGAAAGAGGAGGAGGAGGGACTGAAGGAAGAGCCGAGCAGAGGAGAGTCGAGCTCTAAACTGGAAGACGACCAAGAAGGAAGAGAAGAAAAGGAAGCGAGTCCAACTCCTGACAGCTCTCTCAGGGACCACACGGAAATGAGCACGGAGCCACCCGAAGGCTCCACCTCGTCTCCCAAAGCACAAGCAGCACAGAAGACGGCTGAGGAGGAGGACGAGGACGGGGAGGAGGAGAAGGAGGAGGAGGAGAAGGAGCGGGAGAGCCCCGAAACTCCCAAATCACCCAAGTCAGCCGGCACAGAGAAGAGCCCGGAGGAGGAAGAGGAGGAGCGGATGGACGAAGACGACAAGTCCGAGAAATCATCTCAGGCTGAGGGTAGGTGGAGGGACCGGACTCGGTCTTAGCTAGTGGTCGCCATTGATTTCAGTGGGAATTATGTGTTTTTAAAATCTTTGACTTTGGGAATATTTGGAGAATTGTTTGTTGGAACATGGGCAACATTTGGGCTGCCATATCCTTTGACGTCCCTCAGTAGACTCCCGTCATGGGAATTTGAGTTTTTATAGATTGAGGTGTTTTATAACTTCTCGCCTTAAATCATACCCTGAATTCCCCAATGTTCTCCGGTTTGTTTGTCCCAGTCGTCAGTCCCTCTGCTTGCTGACACCACCATGAGTCACAGGCCTATTTCTACTGTTCCCCCTCATGACGAGGCTCACTAGTATGTTTTTAATGAGTCGAGCTTCCAGGAGCGAGAGATTCAAATGAGTTTGCATCCCCTGACAACCTTTTTAGAAAGCTGTTTTTAATAAAGCCTTGAAATGTGACTCTCTCTCTCTCTCCCTCTCCCTCTCTGCCCTGCGTGCAGCGAGCGCCGCGTCGGAGCAGAAGAACTTCGACGAGGAGAGCATCGCCTCGCTGAGCACGTCGGCCCGCGACGAGACCCGCGACGGGTTCTGCCCCGACGACCTGCCGGACACCTCCGCCCTGCAGACGCTGCAGGACCGCGCCTACACCTTCTCCTTCTGGCCCAAGGTGAGAACGACACTCGGAACAGCGCGGCCATTTTGGCGCAGGCTTTTGTCTTAAGCATCGTCGCGGTAAAAGAATAGCGGGGCGAAAAGCCAGCAGGCACTCGCTCTCGGTTTGTGCACGGGTGTGACAAACCGTAACACCAGTGTGAGAACTACAAGAGCCTCCACTAGAGGAGACTGTTGCGTGCCATTTAGATCCACGAAATTCGGTCAATCTGCATTCACAGTCAAAGCGGGCGGGCTTTGGAACACCCTGCCACCAGTCATTAAAGGCTGCAGTACTTTCAAAGGTTTTAAGTCCTCTGTCAAGAAGTGGCTGAGAGAGGGTCAGTCCTGTGGCCACCTATAGGCATTAGTGTGGTCTCACGTTGTTGTGTTCTTCTGACATTGTGTATTTATTTCTGATCATCTCCTCATTTACCACTATGTGATCTTAGGGGATTGCTATCTACCTATGCGTTATATTTTACTGTGTTATATATTACTAATAGTAAGTATTATCATTTTTTGTACCATGTATATTGATTGTTTAGACACTAGGATTTTCTTTTATTTCTGTATTTGATATGTACTATGTGCGCACAGGGACTACAGATGCAAATTAGCTCTTAGCTATCTCTGATACAATATGTTTATTGTGTACTGTCCCTGCTCAAATAAACAATAAAGATAAAGATTGCTGCCAAACTCATTCCCTGTCCCCCTGCACTCTCCCCCCCCTCCGTCTCCAGGATCGCTTGATGATCAACAGGATGGACAACATATGCGACGCCGTCCTGAAGGGCAAGTGGCCCGTCAACCGGCGCCACCTCTTCGACTTCCCCTGCAGCCTGTTGCCGGGCTACGGCCCGGCCCCCGCTGGCCCCGCCCCCCCCGCCGCCGCCGTCGCCACGGTGACCGAGAGCCCGCTGCCGAGGCGGAGCTTGGCCGAGCTGTCGATGAGCAGCAGCCACACCCCCTACAGCGGGAGTGAAGATATAACACTATCGCCACAGGTTCATGTAAGTGTGAACACACACACACACACACACACACTAGAGGTCAAACCGTTACGAGATATTTGAACAGCGAACAGGATAAACAAGATCTTGAGTGAACGGAGTCTCCGGGTACCAAAATATTGAATTGTCTGCAATCGCCGTCACAGCACAGATAACGCATCATTCATTGAAGCGCTTAACAAGCGAGCAGATCAATGGGTCAGCTGTAATATACTCAGGAGAAAAGTTCCTCGTGTCGTCCTTGACCGATGTTAATGGCTCATTCCAGCCCACGCCATCGCCAGAGCACGTTGAACGCACAACGCTATCAGCCTTTCACTCTGTCAATATTAACACACTTAGCGCCAAGATAAAATACTATTGCTGCAGGTTCACACACACACACCACTCTTGTAATGGAAGTACAAATGTAACAATACGGCCTCTAGATAACGTGTACGATCTAATCTCCCACATTGAAGCACCTCTTCAGGTTGGGGATTTTAATTCATTCTTTCTACACCGAGCGATCGCAACATCGTAGGAAAAGCAAACCCCTAAAAGCAGCGCATTAGCACTCCGCATTGAAAGTAACAGGTGCCGTCAACTGCGTCAGCGCTAATCGTTACCGCTTTCCGAAGTACTACCGTCAAGAGACACCGAGGAATATGGCAAAGAGTTGAGGCTGCTGCAGTTAGACGGGCAGAGGTGTAACCATTTCCCTGGGCGCCGCAGGAGGACGCTCTGGGCTTGTCGCTGCCACGGCAGAGGAGGAGGAGGAGGAGGAAGGTGGAGATCGAGGCGGAGCGGGCGGCCAAGAGGCGCAACCTGATGGAGATGGTGGCCCAGCTCCGAGAAAGCCACGCCGCTGCAGAGAGCCAGAGCCAAGCTATAGACCTCACTAAGGTAGAGGATACTCACATGTACTCTCAAGCTATAGACCTCACTAAGGTAGAGGATACTCACATGTACTCTCAAGCTATAGACCTCACTAAGGTAGAGGATACTCACATGTACTCTCAAGCTATAGACCTCACTAAGGTAGATGATACTCACATGTACTTTCAAGCTATAGACCTCACTAAGGTAGAGGATACTCACATGTACTCTCAAGATATAGACCTCACTAAGGTAGAGGATACTCACATGTACTTTCAAGCTATAGACCTCACTAAGGTAGAGGATACTCACATGTACTCTCAAGCTATAGACCTCACTAAGGTAGAGGATACTCACATGTACTCTCAAGCTATAGACCTCACTAAGGTAGATAAGCTATAGACCTATCTAAGGTAAAGGATACTCACAATGTACTCTCTAGCTATAGACCTAACTAAGGTGGATGATACTCACATGTACTCTCAAGCTATAGACCTCACTAAGGTAGAGGATACTCACATGTACTCTCTAGCTGTAGACCTCACTAAGGTAGAGGATACTCACATGTACTCTCAAGCTATATACCTCACTAAGGTAGAGGATACTCACATGTACTCTCAAGCTATAGACCTCACTAAGGTAGAGGATACTCACATGTACTCTCAAGCTATATACCTCACTAAGGTAGAGGATACTCACATGTACTCTCAAGGTATAGACCTCTCTAAGGTAGAGGATACTCACATGTACTCTCAAGCTATAGACCTAACTAAGGTAGAGGACACTCACATGTACTCTCAAGCTATAGACCTAACTAAGGTAGAGGACACTCACATGTACTCTCAAGCTATAGACCTAACTAAGGTAGAGGATACTCACATGTACTCAAGCTATAGACCTAACTAAGGTAGAGGATACTCACATGTACTCTCAAGGTATAGACCTCTCTAAGGTAGAGGATACTCACGTGTACTCTCAAGCTATAGACCTCACTAAGGTAGTGGATACTCACATGTACTCTCAAGCACTCACACATCACATTGCGTTCATTGGTATGACAGTGGTGACCTAAACGTTAGAGAAGCAAGAAGGTCGTCGGTTCAATCCCCGCCGGGACCGGTAGGATAAATCTCGGTGGGGAAAGTGAAAAAGCAGCGCTTGTCCCTCCCTCATTACCACCACTGAGGTGCCCTTGAGCAAGGCCCTTAACCCCCAACCGCTCAACTGGAGCTGCTCAGTGGCCAGTAGATCAGACTGTGGTTGTACTGCTCAGCTTCCCGGCGTCAATGTGAACAGGAAGCTCGAGAAAAAGAGAGCATTGCTCCCAGTGAAACTCCCCCTGTATTGTATAAATGAAGGTTAAAAAACATTCAAACCATATCGAGATGATCAATTATTCGTCTGGAAAACACTGTAGGCACTCACTCACTCACATGTAAAAAAGAAAACACACTGTTGTTTTTGTCAGTTATCATATTTTGATGAAGGCAATTGATGAACTCATTGGTATTCTGGTCCCGCTTTCTGTGCAGGGCATGCACCATCACCATAAGGCCTCTTCCTCATTGGCCAGCTTCCCCAGTGCCATGGTGACGAGCCCCTCCCTCAAGGCCCAGATGGAGCTGCTGCAGCAGACCCCGCCCCCCGGGCACCGGGCCAACGGCTCGCTGGAGGCCGAGCTGCCCGTCATGAGGAGGAGGAGAGGCCGCAGGAAAAATGTGGAGGGCCTGGAGCTGCTGTTCATGAGCAACAAGAGAGCAGCAGGGGTGAGCTTTCAACAAGTCCCTTTTTACAAGTCAACTCTTTGAGCTAGAGAAGTCTCAAGTCTTTGAGGGGCAAGTCTCAAGTCTTTGAGCTAGAGTCCAAGTCAAGTCTCAAGTCTTTGAGGGGCAAGTCCAAGTCAAGTCTCAAGTCTTTGAGGGGCAGGTCTTAAGTCTTTGAGCTAGAGTTCAAGTCAAGTCTCAAGTCTTTGAGCTAGAGTCCAAGTCAAGTCTCAAGTCTTTGAGGGGCAAGTCTCAAGTCTTTGAGCTAGAGTTCAAGTCAAGTCTCAAGTCTTTGAAGGGCAAGTCTCAAGTCTTTGAGGGGCAAGTCTCAAGTCTTTGAGGGGCAAGTCTCAAGTCTTTGAGCTAGAGTCCAAGTCAAGTCTCAAGTCTTTGAGGGGCAAGTCTCAAGTCTTTGAGCTAGAGTTCAAGTCAAGTCTCAAGTCTTTAAGCTAGAGTCCAAGTCAAGTGTCAAGTCTTTGCTCACAAGACCCAATTAAGTCTCTTATTGATGAGCGTTTTATCATCTGCTGCAATCCGGTCTGCTATTCAAACCTGTACTGTATTATCCTCACTCCTTTATTAGAATACAGTATCAACATCAATTAGTTGACATTATTATTACTAGACATTTCCTTATTGTTAATGCACCAAGAAAGAAAAGATTGCTCACGAGTCCCAAATCTCGTCTCTGAGTGGAGTCAATTCTTTTGAGGACGAGTCTTTAAGTCACTGTGTGTGCGACTCGAGTCCAAGTCAAAAATTCAAGTCCCCACCTCTGGTTACGGTTGGTTGTTGAAAAGACGACGAGTATCTCAGAACTTGCATTGAATGTCTGTGTCCTTCTCTCCACCTCCCTCTTTGACATTCAGGATGATGCAGAAGGGACCACGGTTCCGGGCGTGGAGGCGGGCCAGGATGCCGCCCGTGCCCACAGACCCCACTCCGTTCCTGGGCAGAGCCCCAGCGCCAGGCCGGCCGCCTCCGCAGGTCTGGAGGAAGGAGAGGCAGCCGCTTCCAACAAAGAGCTGAGGGACTGGCTGAGGCAGCACCCGACTTACACCATGGACATGGCTGGATTCACACCAGTACGACCCTTTTCTTTCTGCCTTTCCTATTCATTTGTTGTTCCTATCAGTTGTCTAAGCCAGTGGTCCCCAACCACCGGGCCGCGGTGGTACCGGGCCGCGAGCCGGTCCAATAAAATAAACATTGGCTATAATATTATAGGCTGTGTGTGGTAGTTGAAACATAGTTTCAAGTTGACCTTTATTTATGTTTGTAGTTAAAAACAAAAACATAAATACTGTATAGGCTACATACAGTACAACACAAAAGGCTGTTATTTAGCCTTTGTCGCCACCTGGTGAGTAAATATATATGTAACTAAAACCATTAAGATTTACAACCGGTCCGCAACTTTTTTTTTTCCATGTATCTACCGGTCCTTGGCACAAAAAAGGTTGGGAACCCCTGGTCTAAGCTACTAGTTAAACGTATCCTTTCTTCCACTGTAAAAGTCTTAAATGTATCAGTTGTCTAAGCTACTAGTTAAACGTATCCCCCCCTCTCCTTTTCATCTGTTCCTCCTGCAGAAGAGCGAGGAGGTAATGCTGTCCCAGTTCTCTAAGCCCAAGCAGAAGCGCCATCGCTGTCGAAACCCCAACAAGATCGACATCAACACCCTGACCGGAGACGAGAGAGTCCCCGTGGTCAACAGACGCAACGGACGCAAGGTAACCTCACATACAACACAAGTCCCCGTTCAAATCAGTGTTAGTCGGTGGTCATTAAGCTGTTCACACTTTAAAAAACAATCAGGGTTGCTGCGCGGTGCACAGGCGACACCAGAAATGAGCGCATGATATCTCTACTAATACATAACATAGAACTCCTGCATATGAGCAGTAAACTATGCATTGAATGTATATTATGAAGAATATCTCATCCCGTCTTCCTGTTCCCCAGATGGGCGGGGCCATGGCTCCACCAATGAAGGAGCTCCCCAGATGGCTACTGGAGAACCCCGAGTTTGCCATCGCTCCCGATTGGACAGACATCGTCAAGCAGTCGGTGAGCAGCCAATGACAAATCTCATCCCCATGTAGAATACATACCTTTAACGACGACGTGCTCGGGAGCTTTCTTAATCTAGTGTTGAGTGACTCATGGATGATAATTGCTGCATTCAGGTTTCCTTATGTCCCCTCGTTGCTGCTTTTCATTTGTAAATGCACAGTCTGCCAGAGGAAGATTTTGAGCCACTTGAGTGTTTCCCTCCCAAACTGCAGCAAATAAAAGCATGATTCTGATGGTGGGACCTGCTGTTTACAAAATTCAACAGTTGACTTTAATTTCCCGGCAGGAAAAGACTCCTCATAGTAATGAAGTGAACTTCTCTAACCCTAAGCCCGTCCTCTTCTTCTCCTCCGCGCAGGGTTTCCTCCCGGAGGCCATGTTCGACCGCCTGCTGACCGGCCCAGTGGTCAGGGAGGAGGGCGTCCGTCGTCGGGGGCGACGGCCCAAATCCGAGATCGCCAAGGCGGCCGCCGCCGCCGCCCAGGCTGCAGCGGCCCAGGCTGCCCAGGCATCACTGGCTACCGCCGCTTCAGGTGCTGTTCTGTTCTTCCCTCTGTAAAATGATCATGTGGAGCTGCTCTCACTGAGCTTATGCTTCATGCTGTCCTTCAACATGTGGGACCAGGTACAGGTGTGTTAGAAGTGCTGAAGGGAAGGTTCAAGTTTAGATGGAGCTGCCGTGTGCTGTGAAATGTCTCCCTACATCGCTGTGATGCGAGGTGGAGTTTGGCTAGTTTGAGGTGTTGCAGCATCTCTGATCTGCTCGGTGGTGTGAGTGAGAGAGCATCTCTGATCTGCTTGACGTGAGTGAGAGAGCATCTCTGATCTGCTTGACGTGAGTGAGAGAGCATCTCTGATCTGCTTGGTGTGAGTGAGAGAGCATCTCTGATCTGCTTGGTGTGAGTGAGAGAGAGCATCTCTGATCTGCTTGGTGATGTGAGTGAGAGAGCATCTCTGATCTGCTTGGTGTGAGTGAGAGAGAGCATCTCTGATCTGCTTGACGTGAGTGAGAGAGCATCTCTGATCTGCTTGGTGTGAGTGAGAGAGCATCTCTGATCTGCTTGGTGTGAGTGAGAGAGCATCTGATCTGCTTGGTGTGAGTGAGAGAGCATCTGATCTGCTTGGTGATGTGAGTGAGAGAGCATCTCTGATCTGCTTGACGTGAGTGAGAGAGCATCTCTGATCTGCTTGGTGACGTGAGTGAGAGAGCATCTCTGATCTGCTTGGTGTGAGTGAGAGAGCATCTCTGATCTGCTTGGTGTGAGTGAGAGAGCATCTCTGATCTGCTTGACGTGAGTGAGAGAGCATCTGATCTGCTTGGTGTGAGTGAGAGAGCATCTGATCTGCTTGACGTGAGTGAGAGAGCATCTCTGATCTGCTTGACGTGAGTGAGAGAGCATCTCTGATCTGCTTGACGTGAGTGAGAGAGCATCTCTGATCTGCTTGGTGTGAGTGAGAGCATCTCTGATCTGCTTGACGTGAGTGAGAGAGCATCTCTGATCTGCTTGGTGTGAGTGAGAGCATCTCTGATCTGCTTGACGTGAGTGAGAGAGCATCTGATCTGCTTGGTGTGAGTGAGAGAGCATCTCTGATCTGCTTGGTGTGAGTGAGAGGCTGTTCAAATCAGCGACCGGTGGCAGCGCTTTTTTCACCATGTCAAACCGCAGAGAGAGTTTCAAGATTATTATAGTGAACTAAAACTAAACTAAAACTAGGTGTGGGGGGAAAGGTCTTAGTTGAACTGAAATAAAACTACAGAGTGTAGAAAAATATCTTAAACGATATTATGGACTTCCAAAACGAACTAAAATAAGAAAAAGCTAGAGCAAATGTCTTTAGTTTTATTCTTTGTCACTTTGGTGAAATGTGTCACCACAAGCAGCATGAGGAGGTATTGGTGCTGCATGATGTTTACTGAGACTGGGATGTCTACATGACTACGAAACTACTGCATAGTAACTGTGTGTGTGTGTGTGCGTGTGTTCCCACAGGAGGCCTGAACCCTCTGCTGCTGAGCAGTCTGTTTGGAGGTATGGACCTGTCGTCCCTGCAGAGTCTGCAGTCTCTCCAGCTGGCTGCTGGCCTGATGGCCTTCCCTCCTACCGACCCCAAGCAGGCAGCCAGCGCCTCCATGCTGCCCCTCATGCTGCCCGGCATGGGAGGCCTGCCCGCCATGTTCAGCCTGGGCGGCCTGTTCGGAGGCAACCTGGCTGCTGCCGCCGCCGCTGCCAACGCCCAGGTAGGGCTGGGAGAATAATATCTATATATACCGTAAAACCGGGCGTTTATTACGCTAAATCGAGTCTGACCCCAGGCGGCAATTGGAGTCGGGCGGTTATTTCTTTATTGCATGAAATCGACCCAGGCGATTATTATTTTTTGCACAGAAAATTTCTGGTCAGCAAAAACAGAAAGTATCAAATTGCTTATTTAAACCAGTGAGATAGTACTTAGTACACACAAGAGGGTAGGTACAGGCAGTTTTGATTTTTGAACATGCCTAGTTGTACTGCCTAGTATTACCTTCATCACCATCATCATCATCCAACTACCAGTACGTTACAGTATCAGTTCATTGCTCTCCTCTTAATCCCTCTGCCAAACAGCCATACCATATTTTAAACAAGTAACATTAGCCTACCGCTCACACATTCAGTTGTTTGTGTTTCATTAGTCTCGCTGGCCAGCCTCCTCTCCCTTCCGTGAGTAGGGAGGGCACGCTGACCAGCGAGACTAGTGTTTCATTGGAAAGTCATAGCAACGTCATTGTAGAACGCACGCTAACGTTAGCTACCAAACTAACGCTAACGAAACAGCACTGCAGCACTACTAGACAAACAAGCAGACTTACCAAATACGTAGACGCCAAGACAAGTTTCCAATAGATGTCCGAATAAAATATAAAACTGTCTGACAGGGGAAGAAAAAGCATGACTGACTTCCTCAAACACACGTCATTACCGTAAGTGACTGAATTCAGCCAACACAAAAACATACCGTAGACCTAATGGAGAAAAAACATATTTATTCTAATAACCGCTCCCGGCTGTTAAGGGAAGACCGGTGCTTATATGCAAAATTGAGTTTGACCCCCTGCGGTTATTGGAGACTCGGCGGCAATTGGGGAGAGGGCCCCTATTAGAAGTTTTACGGTATATGTGTGTATATATATATATATATATATATATATATATATATATATATATATATACACATACACAGATCCTTTCCAAAAAATTTGAATATCATGGAAATAACATGGATGACCGTGGGCTTCCGCGGATTGTCAAGCAAAGACGATTCAAAAATTTGGCGGAGATTCAGAGGGAGTGGACTGAGGCTGGACTCAGTCATAACTGAGAAGAAACTGCTGATTTTCTTCACACTATTCTAATTTCTTGAAATACTGTTTTGGGGGTTTTCTGGAGCTGTAGGCCAAAATTATGAAAAATGAAAGAAATAAAGGCTAGAAATATTTCACTTTGTGTGTAATGAATCTATAATCTATGAAAGTTTCACTTTTTGAAAGGAATTATGGGAAAAAACTAACTTTTCCATGATATTCAAATTTTTTGGAAAGGATCTGTGTGTATATATATATATATACTGTATATATAAAATATATATACTCAAGATAATTGTATCGTGGTGAATTTCCATGAATCTTATAATTGTGACTATCGTCTTATGAGCGACGTGTGAATATCCTCACGAGTGACTTGAAAAAGCAGTCCAGCTCACAAACCTGAGAAAGCAGTCTAGCTCACGAAGTCCGTATTGATTTCCGGATTTATTTTGAATTGCCATTTGCCACAAGGGGGAGCCCGCATCTTTCTAGTCAATTGTCACCATGGCTGAGGCCAACAAATTTTAATAATTAAAAAATTATAGCAACCAATAGGTGATGTCACGGTGGCTACGCCCATAGTTTTTTATACAGTCTGTGGTCCTATGATCCAATAAAAATATTAATTTCTTAACTAAATGTATGATAAAGTGATTCCAGTATGTTTCGAGCTGTAGTAAAAGTTTTAAGCAAATGTAGTCTATTATCGGGATAATATTGTTCATCACAATTATTTTGGACAGGATAATCATGACATGACATTTTCATATCGTCCCACCCCTACCCCCAGGTCTCCGCCGCGTCGTTGGGGAACACCAACGGAACACCGGAGGGCGAGGAGACGCCCAGTAAAAAGAGGAAGAGAGGGGAGGAGGACGAGCAGGAGCACCCGGGGAAGAAGGACAGGACGGCGCGGTCAGAGCCTCAGGCGACCGCCGCCTCGCTCAACGGCGACGTCGCCGCCCTGCTGGCCACCGCCGGCATGTCGGCTAACTCGCTGGCCTTCAATCCCTTCCTGCTCTCCACCATGGCCCCCGGCCTCTTCTACCCCTCCATGTTCCTGCCCCCGGGCCTGGCCACCCTCGGCCTGCCCGGCTTCACCACCTCCGCGCTGGCCGAGCTTCCGACCGCCGCGGCCACAGCGACCGCCTCCGACCCCCCCAGCCCAGACCTCGAGGAGGGGGAGCAGAGAGCCGCTGATCCCCCCAGCCCAGACCCCCAGGAGGGGGAGCAGAGAGAGGAGGAGGAGGAGGAGGGAGGAGGCCAGAGTGACTTGGCCGAGGAGGAGGAGGAGAAGGAGGCGAGAGCGGAGGAGGAGACGGGAGGGGGAGCAGAGGAGTCGCCCCCCGCACCGGACGCAGGGAGGGCAGGCAAGGAGGAGGAGGAGGGAGCAGGTGTCTCCACAGAAGGACAAGAGTGACTGAACTGAAACGCAACACTGACTGGCCTCGGACATTTCCTCAAACTCTCTCTCTCTCTCTCTCTCTCTCGCCACGTTTACACGCCTCCAAACAGAAATATCCAAACTACTATTATGAATCCAGTTGATTTTTTTCTCCTTTTTGTTGTTGATGAATTCTCTCCCTCTCTGTCGTTCTATTTTTCGGCCAGGTATATTAACTATGCTTCGGAGAGGGAGAGGTGTGTGTGGTGTCAAGTTAACTCTCTCTCTCTCTGAGCGGTAGTCTAGTCAGGGAAAACTTCGCAGCCGGAATCGCTCCGTTAAAAAAAAAAAAAAGATTTTTAGTTTTTTTTTTTTCTATTTAGTCGGCCTGAGCGCACTGTGAACGGCGCATCCACCCTTCCTCTTTTTTTCTTTTGTCGTTTTATTTTCCAGAATCCCTCAGATAGGACTTTGCAAGGTTCCGTACTATTATTATTAATATTATTATTATTATTATTATTGCTGCTTTCAGTTCTCAGATCTTTTGTTTTGTTTTACGCTTCCTTCTCTTGTCTGGACCGTTGAGGTTTGTCGGCAGCGTCTCATCGAAAAGGAAAAGGAAAAAAGAGAGAGAAGAAGAAGCATCCGTTCTCTTTGAAAAAAAATGGCATTAGGGCTGTCGGGCTGTCTGTCTGTCTGACGAAGCTGCTGCGAAAGGAATCATGTTGTAATGGAGTGGAATTTAGCTGCTCCGTTGGCAGAGCGGACATTTTTGTAGTTCTCACATATCAGACCAGGTAGACTCTGAGGAGGAAGAAACACACACACACACACAGACGGGCTTAAACTCAGTCTCACACTGACTACCATAACACACACACACACACGACACACACACATTCAAATTGTCTCCTACACATTAACCCGAGTGTTTCCAGATTTCACGAGACAAACGAGAAACCAGGTCTTCAAAGAAGAAGAGGACCTGGCTGCTTGTTGTTCTCGTGGGATCTGGCAACAGTAACTCTCTGTCCAGTGACTGTTTCCCTATGACTGTTTTCCTCTGTGTGTGTGTGTGCGCACACGCAAGTGTGTGTGTGTGTGTGTGTGTGTGTGCGCGCGCGTGCTGAACCGATACTGTTATCCAGTCCCACACTGTTAGCTCACCAGTCTTGAGTCTTTCTGCTGCCGCCTCCACATCCGCCCTCTCTCTCGGAGGCGAGCCGGTTTTGCCGCGCAGGGCGTGGCAGGCGGGCTGGGTCTGCCACCCGATCGGGCTTTCCCGATTGGTCCTTAGGCAAAGCCGGCCCCACCCCCTGAGCTGAGCTTCCTCTGAATGGATCTGGTGCGGCAGTCGACAGGGATGTGACGTTTCAGGTTGTTTTTAGTTGTTGTTTTTTTCAATTGGTTTCTAATGGAGACCGTCTCTCTCTCCCCTCCTCCCTCCCCGGTCGCCGTCGCGTTAAATCCCCTTCTCGTTTCCCTTCTCACATCCCCGTTCAGTTCCAGACCCAAGTGCTGCTCCCTCAGTGGCCGTCTTCTACAAGACCGTCGCTCTACCCGTAGTCACACACTGACACCAGGCCTGGCCAGAACAGGACCGCACCGCACCGCACCGCACCGCCTCGCCTCGTCGGGGCAAGTTGGAACATTTTCACCCCGTTTTTGTTTTTTTGTTTTGTTTTTCCAAAATCGAGTTCAGCTCTAAACATTTAAATACGTGCAAAAGAGCGAGCGGCGTTCGATTCCCGTCGGGACGAGACGGATCGAGAGCGAAACCCCCTCTCGTGCTTCAAATATTTAAATGCGACATTCAAATCCACATTGTGGCCAGGTCTTATTCACATTTTCTTACCACAGTCAGCCCAGCGGACGAGAGAGAGAGAGAATGCCGGGGCAGAGGGGGGAGGGGCGCTCCTTAGACCCACCCCTCCCTCCCACACACACACACACACACACACACAGAACCCCCGTTCTCCTCTCTCGATGCTGAGACAGCAATAACCAAGGCAGCTTTTGAATGTTCCAACTTCACTCTCCCAACACACACACACACACTATATAACCACAAGTGTCGTATGAATAGAAAAACGAAAGTAAAAACTGTAAATGATGACGAATACGTACTGCAATCAATTTTGTCTCACTCTGTTCCTGTTGATGCACTGGTGTTAAGGAGTTAAAAATAATCAGGTACCTTTATTACTTAGCTACTTTTCTTGAAAAAAAAATGGACTTTTTGTTACTTTTAGCCAGCAAGCTGAAGAGCATTACCTCAAAATTCTTATCTAGCCTTGAAGTTTACAGACATACCATGTAAATGTTTTTGTTTTTGTTTTCCTCTTTTTTCTTTTTTGGTGTGTGTCTTTTTGTTTTCTTTATTTTTTTTTGGAGACATCATGTATGATGAATTGTAGCTATGATGCTTTTAATAAAAGTGAGTCATGATATTCGCCTAGGAAACCAAACCTCCGCCTGGAGTCTCATTATTATTATGTCTGTATAACTGGACCCGAACAGGCTGTATCCATACTTTCCCCTCTGCTTATGGAAGTCCTGGAATGTCATGGAGTTTTGAGAAGTGTATTCCATTCCGGTGTCATGCCGGGTTTTGCACCCCCAGCCGAGAATTGCATCCCCACCTTCCGGGAGCATATTGTAATGATTTATACTAGGGGTGTCACAATATATCGTCCCACGAAATTTCGCGATAGTAAAACGTCACGATATGTATCGTTGAGATGAAATCTCATATCGCAAAAAAAAAAAAGATTTTTTTTTTTTTTTTTTTCAAAAAATAGACTAAGAAACGTCTTTGTTTGTTGAAGTTCAATGTGTGGAAAGTAGTTCAGTTGAACAAGTCTCTGAAGAGACACATGAGAAGTTATACAGGAGAGAAACCATTCAATTGAGTTTCTGGCAAAACTGTTTACTTGACAGGAAAAACTGAAGATGCATAAAAAATAAATTAAGAAAAGTCTTGTTGTTTGAGTTTGAAGAAAAACTGAAGATGCATAATGAGAATTTATACTGCTGAGAAACCTTTTAGTTCAAAGTAAATCTAAGTGACGTGTAACTCATTCTATTTCAAGATAAGCCTTATCTCCAATCTCATGTTTTTTCTAGTTATTGTAATAACAATTTCCCACAACAGCCAGGTTGTTTTGTATTTGTGCATTTCAAATAAAATACTACTTTTCCAGTCATATATTGTCATTATTCAATTTAAAAAATATATTGTTAAAATCGTATCGTATCGTATCGTTATCGTGAACCCAGTATCGTGATACGTATCGTATCGTGAACTGAGTGTATCGTGACACCCCTAATTTATACGGAAACTAACTGTTTAAAAATGATGATATTGTCTGGGTAGATGTGATCTCCAAGCCAGGGGGTCTGTCCTGGCTCATGGAGACCGACTTTGATGCATTAGATCCGCGTGGAGGTGACTTCCATGCTTGGGGCTCTCTTCTGGCTCATTGAAGCCGACTTTGGTGCTTAAAATCCGGGTACAGATGACCTCGAGACCTGGGGATCTCTCCTGGCTTTATGGAGGGGGGTGCAAATCTCGGCAGTTTGTACCTGCCGAGATTTGCATCCCTGTTTTTAAGTTAAAACAGTCCCAAAATATGGTGGGGGTGCAAAACTCGGCATGACACCGGGAAGAGCCCGGGGTATTTGATGAATATGACCCCTAGGAATGAGCGTGCAAAGTGGGCAACATTTCTAGTAGCACAGTTGAGAAGTGTTCACATAGTCGAGCCTAAAAGGAATCCGCACACTGCAGAGCTCCGGGTTCACTGGTTTCATCGCAACAAAGTTAAAGTGACGTTCCGAGCGTCACTTTAACTTTGGTGCAATAAAATCAGTGAACCCGGAGCTCTGCAGTGTGCGAGCTGTTTCTGATTCTTCACTTTCAGCTCAGCCCTTTTTTGCCGTTGGATGCGTGTGCTTACTCTTCACATTATTCAAGCCTCTCTCTTTTTAAATGGTCTGAGCTTCTGTAAAGTCTAAAGTTGGCCTTCATGATCAGCTCCTGTGTTGTTGTAACAGTAATGACCTTTGATCCGTGTCTCAAACTCTGCCATGTTGGCTTCTTGTGTTTGATGTTCAAGGTGGTGTGGGAACCATGTTGAATGTTGAATGAGATCAAACTGGATGAATGATAAGACTGAGGCTCCATCCGAATAGTCACTCCTCCTAACTCCTTTTCCTACCTTTTCCTTGACCTCGCCGGCAGGGGCGTAGGCAGAAATTCAATTATGGGTGGGCCTGGATAAAATTGGTGGGGCAATTGCATGACGAAATTTTCCTAGATGTCATGAAGTTGTCATGCATTAGACTCTGGAGATGATGTGCCCTGCGTTTTTAAGCTACAAAACCATTAGCTAGCAAGGCAGCAGCAAGTTTGCCTCTAGAAAACAACCAATTAATTTTATTTTATTTTTTATTTTTTTTGGGTGGGCCAGGGCAAGAAGTGGGTGGCCCTGTGCCTACCCAGGCCCACCCGTAGATACGCCCCTGCTCGCCGGAAGAGTAAAACACGCAAGGTTTCTCCCCTCCCCACGTAGGCTACATTAAGCTCCTCCTACTTGCTAACACATTGTTTCGGTCACCAGTGGCGTATTGAGCCCAGAGAAGCTTAGTAATGTAGCCTACGTGGGGCAAAAACAAAACAAAAACAAAAAACTGCATGTTTTACTTCCGGTGAGGTCAAGGAAAAGGAGTTAGGGGTGACTATTCGGATTCAGCCCCTGTCTTCACAATACTCAACCCTGATTGGCCGGCAGCAGCTGGTCCGCTCATTCAAATGAGGTAAACCTGCGGAGTCCAAAAAATGCTGCAAACTGGCCTGATTGGACAGATTTGAGTCATTATTTAGTGAGGGAGCCAATCGGGGCCGAGACATTTGTGATGCGTTTCCTGGAACTGGAACATCTTTGTTCATAAATGTTTAGAAATGGACAACTTGAATCCCTTGAAATGAGAGCTTTAACTTTCTGTTTACCTTGACAATGCAACTGAATATTCTTTTGGTATTAATAACACTGGAGTGTAGTCCTTCATTCTCACGCCCAACTTAACGTTCGCTCTGGAACCCTTGTCGTTACACCCCGTCTCGTCAGGAAAAAAACAACGATGCGGCCACGGTGACGCTAGTCATGTGACCTAGAATTCTGGGAAACGAGGAGGTCCCTCACATCAGAATCCACTTTATTGGCCCAGTATGTACACATACAAGGAATTTGACTCCGGTTTGCTTTGCTGTCAAAGTACTCGCATACAGGAATATAAGGTATGCACAAGTTAAAGCAGACAAGGCTGGGTACATTTACACATTAATTTGCAAAAATGTACAGAACTACATTATACAATAAGTGTGGTGTAAAAAAGTATATTTTAGTATATATGAAAGAATGTACATGTACAGTATATTATGTAAATAAGCCACGCAGGATTATAAACAAAGGCTTATACACATATATGCCGTTCAGATATTGCACTTATTTAAGTGGCTGGTTTCACTGTTCATCAGAGTGATGGCCTGTGGGTAGAAACTGTTTTTGCGTACGGTGGTGCTCCAAACGGATCATGACCAGGGTGGGATGGGTCAATGACGATCTTTCCTGCCCTTTTCTTTAAATGAAGGCTTGTGGAGAAGCACTGACGATGCGTACCGGCTTGCTGGACTTTTAACCGCCAAGCGGACCCTGGCGTTGGTATGGTCACGCTGCCCGGCGTCCTGAAGGGGCGGCTGGGAGGGGTGCTGGACCTTGCTGCATCCCTTTCGTACGGCCGTGGCCGCGTGGACGTAGAGCTTCCTTCCCGAACCTTGACCCATATCCAAACCCTAACCCCAACCAAGTGGCTACCAGTGCCTAAGCCTTAACCAACCACCAGGGGGAACCCGGGCGTGAAAAGTGATGCAAAGGGTTTCTGACCCTTTATCTTGTAGAGAGCGGTGGGATCGCGGTAAAAATACAAGAGTAAAGCTCAAACCTGATGCACTGATGTCTGAGAGAGACTCAACAAGCTGACCAGGCTGCCCAACATTCATCAAAACAACTTTCTGGAACTATGGAGAAAACACACATACACACACACACATCAGATGTGGCTGCTGGTGAA